>NC_136265.1:56680096-56874049 GCF_964187855.1 Myxine glutinosa
ACGACGAAACCCCGAACGCTCTATTCCGGGCGTTATTTCGATGCCAGCTGCCAGCGTGAGTCCGCCTCGCTTTGGCTGGTTCCGCGTTAACGGAACCCCATGCGCTCGCTGCCGAGGCCGACAAATACTACGCGGCTTTGGACACGCAGGCGAGTCATGGCGCGGTTGCCGCTCCCGAGGCTCCCAAGGCTTTCCCCGATGCACCGCACCTCATGTCCGCCACCACGCCCCGCCCCCCACCACCACCGCTGCCACGAAGAAAACCACGGCCTCCGACGCCGCAGCTGCCCGCCTGGTGTTTCTTCCACGCCAAGTTCGGCCACGAGGCTCGGCAGTGTCGCCCGCTATGCTCATTCGGCAGGTCGGGAAACGGGCGAGCCGGCGCTCGGTGGCAACGGTGAGCGTCGGCAATTCAAACAGCCTTCTGAACATAACGGACACCTTGTCCGGGCGCCGTTACCTGTGCGACACGGGGGCGCAGGTGAGTGTCGTTCCTGCCGGTACGTCCGACAAGCACACCGCGGGCCGAGGTCCCGTGCTGCTTGCGGCCAATGGTACGTCTATACGCACGTACGGAAAACGCTGTCTCTCTCTGCGGTTCGGAGGGCAGGTTTTCCGTTGGTCGTTCGTTATGGCCGACGTGCCCAAGGCACTGCTCGGCGCGGACTTCTTATGTGCTAATGGATTACTGGTCGATGTAAAGCGCAGAAGGCTTGTCCAGGCTGAGACGTTCAGCTCGCTCGCGTGCGCGCTGCCCGCCTCGTTGAGCAGCTCACAGAGTGGCTCACCGAGCGGCTCGCCGAGCGGCTTGCTGAGCGGTTCCGTTCCGGCCAGGTTCATCTGTACGCTTCCGGCAGCGGACGAATTCGCCCGCCTCCTCGCGGGTTTCCCGGCCCTCACGTGGCCCATCTTCTCGGCAGGGACCATCAAGCACGGGGTGGAACATCACATCCCCACCGCCGGGCCACTGGTCTACGCCCGGGCACGCCTCCTCGAGCCGACGAAGCTCGCCGTAGATAAAGCGGAGTTCGCTACGCTGGAGCAGCTTGGCATCGTGCGGTGCTCCGAGAGCGCGTGGGCGTCCCCGCTCCACATCGTGCCCAAGCCCGGTGGGGGATGGCGACCGTGCGGGGACTACCGGCGCCTCAACGACGCCACCACCCCCGACCGCTACCCCGTCCCCCACATCCAGGACTTCTCCGCCCGGTTGGCGGGGATGTCCTTCTTTTCAAAGGTGGACCTCGTACGCGGCTACCATCAGGTCCCTGTCAGGCCGGAGGACATCCCGAAGACGGCTGTCATCACGCCATTCGGGCTTTTCAAATTTCTTTGGGTGCCCTTCGGTTTGAAAAATGCGGCTCAGGCGTTCCAGCGCCTCATGCACAGCGTCTTGCGTGGCTTGGATTTTTTGTACGTCTACCTGGACGACATCCTCGTCGCCAGCGCGTCCTGCGAAGAGCACCTTCATCACCTCCGCACGCTCTTCGAATGTCTGGGCCAGCATGGCCTGATCGTGAACACCGCCAAGTGCCGGTTCGGTGTCGCTGAAATCGACTTTTTGGGGCACCGCATCACCAGGCACGGGGCCGTCCCCCTACCGGCCAAGGTGGAGGCGGTGAAGGGGTTTCCACGCCCCCGCACGATCAAGGGGCTCCAGGAGTTCCTGGGCATGGTAAACTTTTACCATCGGTTCCTGCCCCACATCGCCCAGCTCCTGCGCCCCTTACACGAGGCCCTTCGAGGGAAGCCAGGCAAAGGTGACGTTACCTGGACCGAGCAGATGGACGCGGCGTACTCGGGCGTGAAGCTCACCTTGGCCAACGCCACCATGCTCGCGCACCCGGCGCCCGATGCACCGATCGCCCTCACCACAGACGCCTCGGACTACGCGGTGGGCGCGGTGCATGAGCAATGGGTGCGTGGTGCTTGGCAACCACTGGCGTTCTTCAGCCGGCAGCTTCGCCCGCCCGAACGCCGTTACAGTACCTTCGACCGCGAGTTGCTTGGGCTTCACCTGGCGGTCAGGCACTTCCGCCATCTGCTCGAGGGCCGTGCGTTCACGGCCTTCGTCGACCACAAGCCACTGGTTTTCGCGATGGGCAAGGTCGCCGAGCCGTGGTCGGCCTGGCAACAGCATCACCTCGTGGCCGTGTCCGAGTACACGATGGACATCCGACACGTCGCGGGAAAGGACAACCCGGTGGCCGACTGCCTTTCCCGGGCCGTCGCCCACGCAGTCCACCTTGGCATCGACTATGCCCGGATGGCGGCGGACCAGGCCGCCGACCCCGGGGTCCAGGCCTTGCGGACCGCCGTCACGGGCCTCCGCGTCACCGAGGTGCCCTTCGACGGCGCGGGCACAGCCCTCATTTGCGACGTCTCCCTCGGGCGGCCTCGCCCCATCGTGCCCGCAGGCTGGCAGCGCCAGGTTTTTGACGCCATCCACGGCCTGTCCCACCCGGGCACGAAGGCCTCCCAGAGGTTGGTCGCCGACAAGTTTGTCTGGCATGGCCTCCCGAAGGCCGTCCGCGGCTGGACCAGGACGTGCCTCGCGTGCCAGCGCGCGAAGGTGCACCGGCATACCCAGGCCCCATTGGCCCCGTTTAGGGTGCCGGCACGTAGGTTCGACCACGTGAACGTGGACCTAGTGGGACCTCTGCCTCCCTCGCGGGGTTTCACCCATGTCCTTACCATGGTGGACCGCACCACCCGGTGGCCGGAGGCCGTGCCTTTGGTGGCGACGACGGCGGCAGACGTCGCGCAGGCGTTCATCGCCACCTGGGTCGCCCGGTTCGGCGCCCCCTCGGACATCTCGTCCGACCGCGGCCCCCAGTTCACCTCGGAGCTCTGGGCCGCGGTCGCGTGGGAGCTCGGGGTCCAGCTGCACCGAACCACGGCCTACCACCCCCAGGCCACAAAAACTTCCACGACCTTGCAACACGGGCCGGAGACTGAAAGGGTTCGCGCAGAGATGGACCCTGGAATCTCGGTCCGCCAAAACCTCCTCCCCAGAATCGACATGCCGGACGGACCCAACCACAGTAGACCAACCACCAGTATACATGGCTCGGCCTTTCGAAGCCGAGCAGTAAAAATGTATTCCCGCACCGAGGCTCGAGATAGTGGACTGGATAGCGATAATGATGGCGATGGTGATGTAGAGGGATGGTAGCTCTACCATCCCTCGCATCCACATTAGGGCAAAGGAGCAATAGGTTATGGGGTGGCAGTACAAACTAGCCCGGGAGGGCTAGGATAATGATTAGGATCTAGAGATGACTATAGGTGACTTGAGAGTTAAGTAGTGACATTGTACCTGTAGTGGGGACGTAGAGTAGAGTAGTTGGTTGGTTGATAATGACGTGGGATGTGCATAGTATAAGCGATGACAGGGAGAGCACGAGTTTTAGAGGGGGAAATAGATAGCCAGATGATGCTGTGTGTATGAGAATCTTTGTGGTGAATGTGATGAAATGAGGCATTGCGTATGAGATTCCTTATAGTGCTGGTTAGCAAATGAGGCAATGCTCGTGAAAGATGTGTGTGTGTGTAAAACTGTATGAGCAGAGTAGTGTGTACAAGTGTAAGGTGTTGAGTGATTGACTTGCATGGTGTGCAAGTGGAAAATGGTTGTGTGGAATGAATGGTGTGGAGTGGGAGTGTGGAATACGTGGAGTGGAGTGCATGGTGCGAAGGAGTGAATGGGGTAAGGATTGACCCATTCACGAATACCCGGGGCGGGTAGTTTAAAGTTAGGTAGTGGGTTTAGGTAAAGTGGTTGGATATTGACATCTGTGGTGCTGAAAGTAGCAAGGAATTGCTTTGTATGGGTGCATAAGTAAATGGAATGGCTGGGCGTATGAGCCTGTTAGTGAGAATGGTTAAATGGGCACTCCGCCACTGGTAGTCTGTCGGCCAGGTGAGGCTGCAGGTAGGCTCTGGGAGCAAAGTAGAGTTCAGTGGGGCCCGAGGATCCCAAGGAGAGGACCTGGGTAGCCCGATGCCAGAGGGGGCATTAGTGGGGTAAAGGAGCCAGAGGGCCTTCCCCAGGTTAGGATAGTGAGGAGCTAGGTAAGCTCGGGTGGCAACTACAGTGGCGGAGGTGTGCAGGTGAGCGGACCTGCTGGTGAGCCACACAACCCAGCCCTGAAATTGTGCAAGGGCAGAGAAGGAAAAATCGGGAGAGTGAGACCCCAAATTGGAGAGCACCACAGTTTGGTCAATGGGAATTGATTTTTAGAACCGCATTGTGTAAAGTGGCCAATGGATTGGCAGGGCAAAACCCCGGGTAGTTTAAAGTGTTAATGTCATTTAGAAGTATAGCTAGAATGAAAGTCTCTTCGCACCATCTGCATCCACTCACCTGGGTGATAAGACTCCACACCAGATTTTGTAAAGGATTTTGGAGAATGAAAGACGCATCATGACGGAGTGTGACATTGTGGTTATTCCATCTCTTCCTCGTTAGGAGGGATTGATGACGAATTTGGCATAAGGGGAAATATGGGGGACAAGACGGGTAGAGACAAATTGTAAATTGTGTAAATACAGGGTAGGGCCAAGGGTAGAGTAGGTGACATGGGGGGTGACGAACGCTAGGGACGAGCTTTCTCAGCTCGCTCTCCCGCGCCCTTCATGTCGCATTGCCTTGTTTTTATGTGTACCCTTGCGCCCTTGCCCCGCTAATCTGCTTTGTCTTCCTTCCCCACTCATGGACCACGTTATTTTGTGCCCGAGGGGAGTGTGCAGGTGCCGCGGATTGTGTGCCTGCACCCCTGCTGCCTCCTGCCTGCACTGATGCTCCATATGGACTACATGTTCTGTGCCCTGGCACCACCTTATGGACCACACGTTCTGTGGCCTGGCACCACTTATGGACCACACGTTGTGTGGCCTGGCACCTCTGCTGGGACCGACCATTGTTGCCAGCGGTATCTGGCTTGCGGACCACTGTTTTAAGTGGCATACATGCCCAGCGGTGGACCACCTGAGTTGGCCCTGCTGGCCATACAAATAATAAAAAGCGGACGTGGTGTGTGCCCTTTCAATTAAAACAACACCAAGCAAGAAGATCCATCAATCAAGCCAAGGTACATCGGCCCAGCAGAGAAGAAGAAGACATCATTTTATTATTTTCGAAATGTCTGCTTTTTGTGCATTTTCATTTTTGGTGCTTTTCGTGCATTTTCATTTTGGTGCATTTTTTTCATTAAGGTGCATATTGGTACATATGGGTATGGTGTATCGGTGCAGTGCATGGCAATGGCATTTTCCTCTTATCAAAACCACCTTTTCTTTTCCCACAAAAGACAGGTCCTGGGTTGCAGTGTAAATAATAGTAGTGTATTGTAAATAATGCTCCCGACCGGCTAAATGTTTAGTTGGAAAATAATTCCGTAATTTGGTTGATTGTGGGCATGAGTCAGTTAGATAGGATGCAATGCAGCAGGGGGGACATATCTAGTGTTAAAACTGTCGCACTCAGGGTGAGGTTAAAAGTAGCGGGTAACCACACATAAGTGTCACACTAAGTTAAAAGATAGCCCTTTTGATTCGGCTCGGGACGAGCCTGGAAAAGGGGAGGGGGGGGGGGTGGGGCGGGTGCAGTGTTGCGGTTTTAGAACCCTCACTTGTACATAATTAATTGTATATAAAATCTCCTCATTAAAGGTTAAATGTAGCACCCCTAGATAGGCCACAGCAACACGTAGGACAACATAGAATTCCAGATATTTCATTATTATGTGTTTAGATAAGGCCGTGTTTCCAATAGTTGAATCTGCGTTGCATCAGTTAAATGAGAGTAGGTCCCAATTCCGTCCATTTTACGACCTCCCTCTCCAAGCGCCGCCATTACGCGCCTCTGCCAGCAGCGTTCGCTGCCTCGCTGGGCTTCCGCCCAAGCGCCGCCATAAGACACGCGGTGAGGCCAGGAAAAAGGGGGCGGAACACCAAGAAGAAGGTGTGGCCTGTCAACCAGCCGTCAAAGGCGTGGCCGGTAAGCCCTCACCAGCCAACCAGGGCTGAGGTGAGATCGCCGACGGGCGTGGTTTTGGGGCGCGCGGAGCGATCTCTGTTCGCATTATATAAGCGTGAATGCAAAGCCCTTTCACGGACTTGTCGGGAGAACGCGTGGTGCACAAGAGTTTGGTTGGAGACTCGCTTATGAGAAAGGATTTGAGAACTGATACGGACCGCACATTTGCGAGAGGACTCACTTGCTGGCGCTAATAAGAGGACATTGGGGAGGGAGAGGGAGTTTGGCATGAGCGTGCATTTATTACGTACGCCACAGGATACCAGCCTCCCCCGTTATATAAACTGTCCGCTTGCATCCAACTACACGCGGAGCTGCCTGCCGGGTTTTGCTCGCTGGACCGGAGCCTGGACTGGAGTCGACTGGAACCTGGACCCTCTACCTGACCATCCACCAGCCACAATCCCCGTGTGAGTGTGTATGTTTGTCTGGGGTCCTAAGTTAAGACTGCAATAAGACTGCCGTGTTTTCTGCTTCCTCCTCTTCCTTTTCTGTACATTCTTTCTTTTCCTCTTCTTCTTGTACATAATTAATAAACCCAATCTTTGTTCTTCCTACTGTTACGGATTCGGCACTAATTATTGTTGTTATTATCATTATTGTTGGTTCTCAGTAAGGGTTATCGTGGTTAAAAGGTTTAAAAGCGCTCATGATAAAAATGATGCTGGGAATCGGATAGTGCACCGGAAGAGGGGGAGCGAGGAAGAAGAGGCGTGGAGAGAAGGAAAAAGACGATCTTGGTTGAAGCTCCGTACCGAGCGGTCGAGCGTAGAGTGTGAGTGAACGTTGAGTCCTTGAAAGGAAGTTCGTGCAATAGGTGACATCGCCGGAGTGCTGTTGAGCCTGCGTAGTCAGGTATCTGCAATGAGGGTCCGGAGTATCCTTGCCTCGAAGCCCCGGCCCGAGCGAAAGCCGTCCGCCATTTCGCCACGTGCGCTGCCTTAAGTGAAAAGGTTTTTGTCGTGTCGGCCGGGCAATATTCCCCGGTGGGTTGCCGGGGATGGCTGTGCAATAAATAAAAGTGGCTTTTTGGGATTATTAAGGAGACTCGCTGCTTGAACCGCAAACGGATACGTCAGAGCGCGTGTTTGGGAGGTTTTCCATTCCACCGCTATTGTGCTGGGTGTTGGACCACGTGACCTCTGGGTTGCTTCGATCGTCCACGCCTCAATTGATTTTCATCGGACATTTATCCAACGATCGCTGGAGCAAATCGACTTCGCCTTGGAGGGGTACAGAGACATTGGGGAGTGCCATAAGTTGGGTTTAAGGACTAGATAAGGTGGTACCATCTTAAGATAGTGATTGTAGGGCGAATTGTTATTAGTATTTGTGTCGTGATTCCGGGGTGATTTATAATATATTATTGTTTGTTCATAACCCTTGGTGTGGTTTCATTCTTGATTTGATTGTTTCCTTTGATGGCTTCATTGAGGGTGTCATTATCGATTAATTTCAACCAAGGCTAACATATCTTTCTGCCGGGGACCCTCTCGGGGTTCGGAGGTTTACCGAGACCAGGGAATAGGGGAGGACCCCGTAACAGAAATTGGGGGCTCGTCCAATTGACTCGTGGGCTCGAAATTGGGTCTGCGTCCGGGATATAAAATTCCCTAGATTTATTCTGGGAAAGAATTCCCTAACATTCCCAGAATTCCCAAATTTGGAAATTGTTCCAACATTCCCAAATTTTTCCAAAAAACAAACAAACAAAAAAAAATGTTTTTTTTTTACATTTCTTGTGTGAAGGTTAACAGGTGTTAACAATAGTCACCATGGAGTTTGACGCAGAGAAGTTTGCAGTGACCCCTAGTGAAGCACAGTTCAGAGCGTTAGTAAAATCGGACATCTGGAAATTGGCCAAACATTTTAGCGTGGTGGTCCGAACTAATATGAAGAAGGCAGAGATGCAGACAGTGGTGATACAATCTATGGTGGGATTAGGAACATGGGAAGATGTAACCTGGGATTGGTTACCAGAAGAACAAGAAAATGTGGAGCTCCGGAAACTGCAGATGCAATTACAGAGCCAGGAAAGGGAAAAAGCAGAGGAAAGGAAAGCAGAAAAGGAAAGAGCAGAACAGGAAAGAGAACTCCAGGAAATGTTAGAAGACAAAAAAGCAGAGGAAAGGAGAGTGGAACGAGAACTCCAGGAAAGATTAAAAGCAGAGGAACGAGAACTCCAGGAAAGATTAAAAGCAGAGGAAAGGAAAGCAGAAGAGAGAAGAGAAGAGAAACAAGCAGAGGAAAGGAGAGTGGAACGAGAACTCCAGGAAAGGTTAGAGGAGAAAAAAAACAGAGGAGAGAAAAGCCAAAAGGGAGTTAAGGGATCGTGAAATGGCCCTTCAGCAGGAAATTAGACTCAAGGAGCTGGATGTAATGAGGGAACGGGGAGAGGTACCATCCATGCCGCCTGGTTCGACACCGAGCCAGAACACCTGGGATGTTGGCAAACATGTGAAGCTCGTTCCACCCTTCAATGAAAAGGAGGTAGCCAAGTTTTTATCCACACTTTGAGAAAGTGGCTCGACTGTTAAACTGGCCTGAGGAGTACTGGTCCATGTTAGTGCAAAGTGTTCTGGTGGGCAAAGCTCAAGATATTGATTCGGCTTTACCGATTGACCAGTGTGCAGATTATGAGGTAATGAAGAAACACATTCCCAAAGCCTATGAATTGGTCCCGGAAGCTTACCGGCAAAAATTCCGGAATGCCAGGAGGAGGGAGAGTGAAACCCATGTGGAGTTTGCCAGATTGAAAGAAACCATGTTTGATCGGTGGTGTGATTCAAAAGGGGTTGGGAAAGACTTCGAACGATTGCGACAATTGATCCTGGTGGAGGAATTCCAACAGTGTGTCCGCGAGGACATTAAAGTACATCTGGAGGAAAGGAAAGTACCAAAGTTGTATGAGGCAGCAACCATGGCAGATGACTATGCCTTAACATACAGGATGGGGTTCCACAAACCGAACTTCTGCCCAGACCTAGCCAGGGGAGCTATGGTACATGAGGGGCGGAGAATGAAAATTCATGGGGGCGGCCTCGAGATGAAAATGAGGACCACTCTGATACCACGACTTCTAGAAATCAGAAGACTGCTGTTCCAAGACAGACCTATCGTCCGGGGGGCTCGAGGCAGACCGCCGCCCCCATGCCTTGGCAGACCACGAGGTTCTCCTCCGGGCCTACTTGCACTTTTTCCATAAACCTGGACACTTGATGTCCCACTGTTATGCTCTGGGAAAGGAAAATCAGGAGCGGAGTTCGACTAGTACGACTCCAAATGCAATGGCCATTGTGAGAAATCGCCCTCAAAAGGGTTACCAAACATATATTTCAGAGGGGTTTGTGTCACTGGATGGAGCCTCGACTAACCGGAGACCTGTTAGGGTATTGAGGGACACAGGAGCACATCAATCTTTAATGCTTGAAGGCATCTTGCCATTGTCTGAGGAGACGGCAACTGGTGATAGTGTTTGTTTACAGGGGATTGGTGGCTGTGTTAGTGCTCCACTTCATGTCATCCATTTGGAGTCCGATTTGGTGTCAGGACAGGTCACCGTCGGTTTACAAGCCACTCTTCCTGTAGAAGGAGTATCTTTTGTTATCGGGAATGATTTGGCCGGTAGCCAAGTTTCTGGTAACCTGATGTTTGTTGAAAAGCCTAGTAGGAAGCGCCCTGAAGAGAAGAGGAAATACCTTGAAACTAAGTGTCAGCACACGCACGTCAGGGATGGAGGCAATATTGGCAGCTCTTTGTAGGGGGACTGAACTTCAAAACAAAGGAAGAGGTGCTGGAGTCTGCCTTCAGCAAATATGGACCGCTTTTGGAAGTGCTGCTGATAAAAGACAGGGAGACACAAAAGTCAAGAGGGTTTGGCTTTGTCGCGTTTGAAAACTCAAAGGACGCCAGAGTTGTAGAAAAGGATCTGAATAGCAAGGAGTTGGATGGTCGGCCATCACAGTAGGGAAGGCATTTCCTAGGGGTCGAGGGGGCTACAGAGGAGGACCACGGAGTAGTAGTGGTGGTGGCCGCAATCAATATTATTGTGGAGGCTTCCAGAGTTATGGCAGCTCCCGAAGGAAGGATTATCAGAGCAGTGGCCGAGAAGGAGACCGCCATTCAGGTGACTACCGTGACAAGTGGTCCAACCGTGATTGTTAGGAAAGTTAGAAAGAGTTGAAGCACGGAATTCTGCGGAGCAGCCGAGCCAAGATTCCTACAAGGATTAACCGTGAACGCCACGTTCCTAAAGGCGTCCATGTAGTGACCTTCCCTACACGGATTAACCCTGAACTCCACGTTCCTAAAGGCGTCCATGTAGTGAATATGTCCAGGCCTCACCACCCAACCACCATGGAACCTGGCCCTCAGCTTGGCCTCCCAGAAAAAGTGCTATCGATTTGCTTGACTTTGGATTTTTGATCAACCCCTTAACCTTCATTCAAAAGAAACTAAAAGTAAAAATCAGAGGTTGATGAGATGGAGTTTGGCTTTGCAGGGGTAACTTGGAAATTGAACATGTAAAGGGCAGGCACAATGTCGTTGCTGATGCTTTGTCCAGAGTGAATTAACTTTGGAAATCTCTGCAAGTTGTTCGAAGTTTTGTTGCTTTATTTTTGGGAAATATTGATTATGGCTGCCCATGGGAATGGATGATGTGGGTGGTGAGTTTACTTTGGTTGGTTTCAAGAATTTGCCAACAAAGAAAGTTTTCGCTGTGTTCAAACTTTCTTTCTTGAGGGGGGGAAGTGTTACAGATTCGGCACTAATTATTGTTGTTATTATTATTATTGTTGGTTCTCAGTAAGGGTTATTGTGGTTAAAAGGTTTAAAAGTGCTCATGATAAAAATGATGCCGGGAATCGGATAGTGCACCGGAAGAGGGGCAGCGAGGAAGAAGAGGCATGGAGAGAAGGAAAAAGACGATCTTGGTTGAAGCTCCGTACCGAGCGGTCGAGCGTAGAGTGCGAGTGAACGTTAAGTCCTTGAAAGGAAGTTCGTGCGATAGGTGACGTCGCCGGAGTGCTGTTGAGCCTGCTTAGTCGGGTATCTGCATTGAGGGTCCGGAGTATCCTTGCCTCGAAGCCCCGGCCCAAGTGAAAGCCATCCGCCATTACGCCACGCACGCTGCCTTAAGTGAAAAAGTTTTTGTCGCGTCAGCCGGGCATTATTCCCTGGTGGGTTGCCGGGGACGGCTGTGCAAGAAAGTGGCTTTTGGGGATTATTAAGGAGACTCGCTGCTTGAACCACAAACGGATACGTCTGAGCACGTCTTTGGGAGGTTTTCCATTCCACCGCTATTGCACTGGGTGTTGGACCACGTGACCTCTGGGTTGCTTCGATCGTCCACACCTCAATTGATTTTGATCGGACATTGATCCAACGATCGCTGGAGCGAATCGAATTCGCCTTGGAGGGGTACAGAGACATTGGGGAGTGCCGTGAGTTGGGTTAAAGGACTAGATAAGGTGGTGCCATCTTAAGATAGTGATTGTAGGGCGAATTGTTATTATTATTTGTGTCGTGATTCCGGGGTGATTTACAATATATTATTGTTTGTTCATAACCCTTGGTGTGGTTTCATTATTGATTTGATAGTTTCCTTTTATGGCTTCATTGAGGGTGTCATTATCGATTAATTTCAACCAAGGCTAACATATCTTTCTGCCGGGGACCCTCTCAGGGTTCGGAGGTTTACTGAGACCAGGGGATAGGGGAGGACCCCGTAACACTACCTTCTGGTTTCCTCTCCATCCGATCGCATCCGTCCTTTCTATCATTGGGTAAACGTGGCACGATTGAAACCACTAGAATCGGGTTTAGTCACTTTGTTAATAGCTCGGATCGCGGATTGTTATCCGCTCGGCATTTTCCACCATTTCCGTGGTACGAGCGGGAGTTATTTCCCTGCTTTACGGTCGGGTTAGTAATTAGGTATTTGGAGCTAAATTGACCAATCACCCTACCTAATACCGACCGGAAGGAGCGTTATAACTTCCCAGGCCTCGGGCCGGCCAGCTAAAAGGACAAGGGGATTAACCCATCCCCCCCCCCCTTGAAAAGGGGAGTGCCGACCCCCCAGATCCGTAACAATATATATTGTTGCGGATATGAGGATTGCATTTTTTTGATTGTGTTGTATTATATTGGAAATGGTGATGAACATGGTTTGAATATGGCCCCTCCTGCCTCCAGAGTTGTTTAAAGGTAAAAAGGGCGTCCCGGTAGTTATTCCATGAAACACCACATTGCAGGACCCGATAAAACCCTTGTTCAGTAGCTTATATCTTATTATGTGTTTTAGAGTAAGGCCTTGTCTTCCATTAGAATAATACTCCATTCCACCGAATCAATTAAGAATAGCTCCCCTTCAATACTTCCATTTCCCAGCCAAACTCTCCATCTGCGGGTAAAGCAGTTCACAAGCGTGGGGTGCGCGCCCTCTCATTTCGCTGCTATAGTGAATATGTGCTCGGTGCTCTGTTTGAACAGGAGGGGCGGGGTCACCAGGGAGAGGCAAGCCCAGGGCGCGCCACGAAGGGCGGGGCTGTGCAGCCCTATGCCCAAATAAGGAAACAAGCCCGTGGCTCGCCACGAGGGGCGTGCCGTCGGCGCGATGCCCAAATAGGGAGACAAGCCCGTGGGATTACCATACAAGGTCATGAAACAGAGCACGGGGGAGAGGGCGGTACCGAAACCGTGGAGGGCGTGTCAGTCCCGCGCTGGAGAGAAGTGAGAGGAAGGGAATACGAGCTGAGCTGCGTGGAGAGGTACACGACAAAGAAAGGGTCCAAGAGAAAGCAGAGGAACTTTTACGAACGAGTTGCAAAGAGATACGGCAGATGAGTCCAGCCCCATTTCAACCAGCCGCGTGAAGCCCTGACGGGGCAGCGAGTGACCCTGCCGGCGTGGGCTGTAAAGCCGAATACCAGGAGCTGCCGGCGTGCGCTGTAAAGCGGCTTTCAAGGAGCTGCCGGCTCCCCGCTTCCCGCCCGGAGTGGACCTGCTCGCTGTGCCCTGTGATCCCACCTGCTCATCCTTTCCAGCCATTCCTGCCTGCAAGTTCCCCATTTGCGTACGTGAGTTTGTTTTGTTCGTGCTGTCCTGGGTAGTAACTAAGTCTGTATAAGCTAGTAATTTTCACTGTGTCACCTGCGTTTTCATGTCCGGTAAATACCCGTGACTGCTCTTTTTGCTTATGTGTGTGTAAATAATAATAAAGCCTATTACTCTTCTGTACATCTTCTTCTTCTTCCTCTTTGCATTCGTTGTCTTAGTCTTTTCCCCATTGAATATCTGTGGCACGATACGGCCAACGTTTGGGTGAATCGGGTTTAGTCGGGGAACAACTGTTCGGTCGCGGAGCCTCCGCTCGGCAAACAACATCCTTAACCGTGTACCATAACAATTGGTGTCTGGGAGTGAGATTCGAGGCCCGAACCCAAAAAAATTTTTTAAAACATCTAGGAAAAAATTTGGTCAAAATTTGGAGCTGCTGGAAATTTGTGTTGTTTTAAAGCAAAACCCGAATTTTGAAATCGCGCCATGGCTGGTCAAGGCGACGGGATGTCGGTGGGAGAGATAGACGGGGTAGAATCGACCCAGGACGTCGGGGAAATGTATATGGAGGAGGTGGTTGAGGGGGTATCAGGCGCACAAAATGGCGCTCTCACGCACGTGGTTGAGGGGGCCACGGCCGCGGAACCAATGAGCGCGGTCCAAATGCAAGCCTTCATGGCCCAATTCATGGTGGAAATGCAGAAAAAAAACGACAGTATGGAACAAATGGAAAACAGAATGTTGGGGGTAATGAGGGACGAAGCGAGGGCTCAGAGTGAGCGGTTGGGAAACCAAATTGTGGGATTGAGGGCTGATAGTGAGCGAATGAGGGACGAAGCGAGGGCTGATAGTGAGCGATTGGGGGGCGAAATGGGGAACCGGATGGATGCTCAGGGTGAGCAATTGGGGGTAATGAGGGACGAAGCGAGGGGTACCGGTGAGGGATTAGACAAGAAATTTGGGAAGTTAGACGACAAATTTGAGGGGTTAGACAACGGGATAAAAGAGGTGAAAAATGGGTTAGAGGGGCTAGAAAATAGGATGGAAGACAAATTGCGGGCAATAGGGGAGCAATCCGCCCGAGAAATTAAACAAATGGGAGAGCAGATAGAGGAGGTAAAAATCGGGGTAGAAACCAAATTGGATGCTCAGAGGGATGAATTGGGACAGATGAGGGCAGCATCTACAAAAGAGAGGGAGGAGATGAAGGAGGAGATACGACGAGGTGTAAGTGAGGAGGTCTCGGGGGTACGCGAGGAGGTAAAGCGAGGTGAAAAGCGTATAGAGAAAGAGGTGAGGAATAATACGGCTAGGTTACAGGGGGGAATAGAGGGTCTTACGAGGGGAGTAGAACAGCTCACAGTGGGACAAAAGGAACTAGTGGACCAAGTGGAAAAGAACACGGCAATAATCGGGGGGTTAAAAGCGACACAAAAAGACATTAAGAACGAATTAATAGCGACACAGAAGGAATGTCAGATGGTACATGAGGGGTTGACAAAGAAATTGGAAGAGGTGACAGAAGTAATGGAGACGAAGGACCGAGAGGTGAGGACGCACATAGAAACGGTTAAAGTGGCGTTAGAGGAAGAGATAAAGGGGGCACAGGGAGATGAAGGAGGTAAAGGAAAAATTAGAGGAGGTGGAAGAAGGGGTGAGTGAAATTAAGAAGAGACGGAGGGAAACTAAAAAAGAGATAAGGGAGGAAGTGATGGAGTATGTGCAAGGTCTGTGTTCAAATCATGATGATGTGCTCACTAACCAAATAAAGAGTTTGCAGGTGGCAGAGGAGGTGCGACGACGAGGTACCGAGGTGAGTGGCGATATACGAGGAAATGTATATGATGTGAGGGGAGCTTCAGTCGGCTTGGGGGTTGATTTAGACCCGGGTGTTCGTGAGGGACCAATGGTGAGGTGTGTGACTGGTGTGTGTGGAAAGAGGAGGTGTGCAAGGAGGTCTGGCTATGGGGAGTGAGGGGGGTGCTGGTGAGCAAGGATGTGCGGGTATGGAGTGGGTAGCGGGTTGTGGAAGGGCGACCCAGGCATCAACACCAAGAGGGGTAGTGTTTGGAGGGACGGGGGACGCGCGGGAGCCCCCCGGGAATAGCGCACTGTGGGAGCCCGAAAGGTTTGGTCTCGCGTTGATCCCGCCAGGAGTGATGCGTGGGGTCCGGCCTTCGGGCGCCCACAAGGTACCACTCGCGCCGTATGACGGCAAGAGTGATCTGAGGGCGTACCTGGCGCAGTTTGAGTACGTGTGCCGAGGCAATGGTTGGAGTCCGGACGAAGGTGGAGTACACCTGGTAGGGGTGCTGCGCGGTGCGTCGGCGGAGGTGCTGACAGCTTTACCACCGGGTGCTCTCACCCTGCCAGCTCTCCGTGCGGCTTTAATTAACCGTTTCGGTATCGAGCAGCAAAGCGAGCTTGTTAAAGCTCAACTTGCGCAGCGTAAACGCAAGCCCCAGGAGACCATCGGGGAGCTTGCTCATGATATTCGCCGCGCGGTAGGGATTGCACATGCGGACATGGCAGCGAGTTCCCAGGAAAGCCTGGCGCTGGATCACTTTATTCAGGCCCTTCCGGATCTGGAGCTCCGACAACAGCTCGCCATGTGGCACCCGCAGACCATGAGTCAGGCGGCCGACGCTGCAGCCCGTTGGGAAGCAGCGAGGCCCCTGGCCCGGGGAGGCGAGCGCCATGCAGTGGCAGTGCGTCAGGTGGGGCCCGAGATGGGGGGCGGCCCCCCAAGGGGGCCTGCCCCCGACGGGGCCCTGACCTGGAGAGCATGGTTCGGAGGCTGGTGGATCGGTGTCCAGCGGGACCTGTACCATGGCAGGCGGCTCCAGTGGTGGCCCCCGGTAGTCCCCGACAGAGTACCCCAATTCGGACATACAGGGGGGGGAATTTGGAATACCGGAGGCAAGCACCTTACCAGGTGAGGTGCTATAATTGTGCTCGGATGGGTCACCGTGCGTGGGAGTGTCGAGCTCCGTGCCGGGACGTTCCCCGCCAACCGATACCCTCAACTCCGCCCCGTATCGATCGGCCTAGCCGACCTCAGACACCCCCCCGCCAGGGCCCGGGAAACTAGAACGTGCCGGGCATGCAGGGCGGTGTTCGGCAGTAGGGGATGGGGAGAAGCCCTCGTTGACACGACAGGTCATTCAATGTGGCCAAATTGGAACAGGTAGTTTGACAATTCGGTGCAAAATTGCCGGCGTGGGGGTAGACGCCGTGGTGGACACGGGAGCCAACGCCACGATCATCAGCCCCGTGGTCCTTAATTCGAGTGCAGACGGCTGGGGTAAAATCCAGCGTCTGGAAAATCATAGCTTGCAGCTGGCTACCGGGGCAACGGCTCCGATCATAGGGCGTGGTTTTGTGACCCTCAAGTTGGGATCGGTAAAGCAAGAGATAGAGGTTTGGGTGGCGGAGGTGTGCGACCCATGCTTAATAGGGTTGGATTTGTTGACTGCCAGCGGTTGTAAAATTGACTTGAGCTGGGGGATCCTGCGATGGGGAGTGGAAGAGCTACCATTGGAGGGGGTGAGCACGGCCGAGAGGGTGGAGCTGGAGGCTCCTGAGGCCGTGACCATCCCTCTGGGGGCCGAGGCCATAGTGCCGGCCCGATGGTCAGCTCGCCCGACATGGCAGGAGTCCTGCGGCCTGGTCGAACCGGTGGCAGCGCGATCCATACCTGGTTTAATCGTGGGCCGCACCCTTGTAAAAACGGACGGGCCGGTGGTGGCCGTCCGAGTAATTAATATTAGCACAGAACCACGCACTATAGTGAGGGGCACGAAGGTAGCTGGCTGCACCCCAGTTAGAGAAGTCGCGTCAGTGAGGGGCGAGAACGTCCAGCCGAGCCGGCCCCAGGGGGAGCCTTCAATAAGTTCTAGGAATTGGCCCGATCCCATTTGCGAGATGGTAAATCGGAGTAGCGTAGAGTTGGGAGGTACCCAGAGGGAGGCCTTACACAAACTGGTTGGGTCCCATTTGGACCTCTTCTCCTTGTCCACCGAGGATATTGGACGTACGGGCCTGGTGAAACATCAGATCCACACCGGTGAGGCCCGGCCTATTCGTCAGGCCGCCCGACGGCTCCCTTGGAGCAAGAGGGCGGAAGCTGACGAGCAGGTTGATAAAATGCTCGACGCAGGTGTGATCGAGCCCTCGGGAAGTCAGTCCTTGGATGTCACCTGTTCTGCTGGTCAAAAAGAAGGATGGGACCAGGCGGTTCTGCGTGGACTATCGCCAGCTAAACAACGTGACACTCAAGGACTCATATCCCCTGCCAAGGATTGATGACACCCTCGATGCCGTTGCGGGCTCAAATTGGTTTTCAACTTTAGACCTCAAGAGTGGGTATTGGCAGGTGGAGATGGATCGGACAGGGAAGGAGAAAACGGCATTTTCCACAGGTAAGGGGCTGTATCAGTTTACTGTGATGCCGTTTGGTTTGTGTAACGCCCCCGCAACCTTTGAGAGATTGATGGAACATGTACTAGGCGGCATGCCATGGCAATCATGCCTGGTATACCTGGATGACGTCCTAGTACATGCCAAAACCTTCCCCCAAGCATTAGCTAATTTGGACCAGGTGTTCGGGTGCCTCAGACAGGCAGGGTTAAAGCTGAACCCGAGTAAGTGCACTTTGTTTGCAAGAGAGGTGGCCTATCTAGGTCACGTGATCGGCCGCGAGGGGGTAAAAACGGACCCAGACAAAATTAAGGCGGTAGAGGAGTGGCCCGCACCACGTACCATCAAGGAGGTGCAGGGATTTTTGGGACTCTGCTCCTACTACCGGCGCTTTGTGGCGAAATTTGCGGAGTTGGCCCGTCCCCTCCACCGGCTTACGGAGAAGGGGACGCGATTTAATTGGACAAGGGAGTGCCACGGGGCCTTCCAAAAATTGAAGGGGTGTTTAACATCCGCACCCCTTCTAGCTTACCCCACTAGTAACGGGACATTTACCCTGGACACAGATGCGAGCCAGGAAGGATTGGGCGCAGTTTTGTCTCAGACACAGGAGGGCGTGGAGAGAGTGATTGGTTACTATCGTCGGGCCTTAAGTAGGCCCGAGCGAAATTATTGTGTCACTCGCAAAGAGTTATTGGCTATGCTGGCTGCCATGAACCATTTCCACCCGTACCTGTACGGGCGGAAATTTTCGGTTCGAACTGACCATTCCTCCCTGCAATGGCTCCTTCGGTTCAAGGAACCGGAGGGCCAAATTGCAAGGTGGTTGGAAAAGTTGCAGCAGTACGATTTCAATGTGACCCATAGGGCCGGGAAGGCCCATGGTAATGCGGACGCACTCTCTCGGCGTCCTTGTCTGGGGGAAAACTGCAAATTTTGTGCGAGACATGAGGAGAGGGAGCAATTGGGCGATTCTGCCCCGATTCTCGTCGTCCGGGCAACCCGGGTGCGAGGGCCAATTTTGCCACTAACCGCGGACGAGGAGTTTGGAGATTTGGCTTGGAGCACGGCCCAGCAGGAGGATCCTGTCCTGAGGCCGGTGTTCAATTGGGTCAAATTGGGGCAAGGACCAAAGGGGGAAGAGGTCACCCCCCTCGGGGCGCAAACAAAGGCGTATTGGGCTCAGTGGCAGACCCTGGAGTTGAAAGGCAACATCTTATATCGCAAGTGGGTGGAGGTTCCCTCTGATAGAACTTCCTGGCTGGTGATAGTCCCAGACAAATTCAAGAACGTCATCTTACAACAGGTGCATGGTACCCGCTCCGGCGGCCATTTGGGCAGGACAAAGACAATATCTCGGGTCCGCCGGAGGTTCTATTGGGTGAATATGGGGCACGACATACAGGACTGGTGTCGGAGATGCGACGCCTGTTCTGCCAAAAAGGGACCAGTACGGAGGATGAGGGCCCCCCTTCAATTACATCAGGTGGGGGCCCCCCTTGAGCGGGTGGCTATGGATATTCTAGGACCGCTGCCCCGCACCCGCCAAGGTAATAAGTATATCCTCGTTGTAATGGACTATTTCACCAAGTGGCCGGAGGCCTACGCCCTCCCCAACCAAGAAGCCGGGGTTGTGGCGCAGGCCTTCGTAGAAGGATTTGTATGTCAGCACGGGATTCCACAGGAGCTGCACACCGATCAGGGACGACATTTTGAGAGTCAATTATTAAAAGATGTGTGCAGACTCCTGTCAATTTGGAAAACCAGAACCACGCCCTTACGGCCACAATCTGACGGGATGGTGGAAAGGTTCAATCGAACATTGATCCAACAACTAGCATTGTTCACCACCACCCGTCAGGATGACTGGGACGAACATCTCCCGTACCTGTTGATGGCCTACCGAACTAGCCAGCACGGGGCCACCGCATGCAGTCCAGCGTTGCTTATGTATGGGCGGGAGTTACGGGCTCCCGCTGACTTGCTATGCGGTCCCGTGCCAGACACCACGGATACACCGCCGAGGGAGGGTTATGCACGTCACCTGGAGGAAGGCATGGAGCGCGTCCATGCCTTCGCCCGCCGCCAGCTCCATCTGGCGGGGGCCAAGATGAAGCGCAGGTACGACGACCGGAGCCAGGGGAGTCAATATGCTCCGGGGATGAAGATTTGCTTCTTTAATCCCCGGAGGCAGAAGGGCAGGTGCCCAAAACTCACCTCCCCCTGGCAAGGCCCGGGAGTCGTCCTGTCGCAAATCTGTGACGTGGTCATTAAGATCAAAATGGGGCCACACCCCCCCCCCCTCGGATCGTCCATGCCGACCGGATAAGACCTTATGCCGGCGAGCAGGCGCCCTCATGGATCGCCTCGGCTCTAGATGCCGAGGCAGGACCCAGTACCTCTTGCGACGGGGGCTCGTAGCGTCAGAGGACTGGGGGGGGGGGTGGTAGTGGGAAATGCCCCGATGTGGTGGGATGGCAACCTTGCCATCTCTCACAAAGCGGGGGGCAAAGGAGCACTAGTCTTATGGGGTTGATGGCAGTGAAAACTAGCCCGGGTGGGTTAGGATATATCGTGTGTAGGGATCTAGCGAAGATGACCTTAGGTAACGTTAAGGTTAGTTAGTGACTGATACCTGTAGTGGGGACGCAGGTAGATTAGAGTGGATGATAATGACGTGGGAGCGCAATAGTTTA
Organism: Myxine glutinosa; assembly: GCF_964187855.1. Classification (NCBI taxonomy): domain Eukaryota; kingdom Metazoa; phylum Chordata; class Myxini; order Myxiniformes; family Myxinidae; genus Myxine; species Myxine glutinosa. The sequence continues at coordinate 56,700,311 of NC_136265.1, forward strand.
AAGGGGCGACTGGGAAGCGCGAGTTTCAGAGGGGAGTAGTTAGATGAGATGATGCCGTGTGTTTGAGGATTGGAAGTGTATGGTGAACAGGTGTGATTGCACAGGTGTGCAACTGAACAGGTGTATGGAGCAGTGTTTGAGTGATGGTGATGGTGATGTGTGTTGTGTTGACCAACTGGTCCAGGAAGAGGAGGAGGGTGCAGGTGGCACCAGGTGTGAGTGCACAGGTGTGCAACAACAGGTATGAGGAACAGGTGTATGGAATAAATGGTTGTGTGAAATACATGGAATGTGGAATACATGGAGTGTGGAGTATATGGAGTATTGGAATGGATGGTCGTGGAGTGGGTATGATGGAAACTATGGAGTGGAGTGGATGGTGCGAAGGTGTGAGTGGGGGAAGGATGGACCCCCATCACGAATACCCGGGGCAGGTAGTGTAAGTGTTAGGTAGAGGGTATAGGTAAATTGTGGTTGGATATTGGCATCTGTGGTGCGGGTGAGAGAATGGTATTTGGATGGGTGCATTAGTGTTGTGGAAATGGCTGGGCGTGTAGCCTGTTAGTGTGTGTAGTTGGTTTGGGCACTCCACCACTGTGAGGATGTCGGCCAGGTGAGGCCGCAGGTGGGCTCTGGGAGCCGGTAGTTGTTGTGGATGGGGCCCGAGGATCCGGAGGACGGACCCGGGTAGCCCAGTGCCAGAGGGCACCAAGGGGTGACAGAGCCAGGAGGGGCCTTCCCCAGTTAGTTAGGTTAGGGTGAGGAGCTAGGTAAGCTCGGGTGGCAACTGCAGTGGTGGAGGTGTGCAGGTGGGTAGACCTGCTGGGAGAGCTGCATGACCCAGCCCAGAAATTGCGCAAGGGCACCGGGAGATGAATCGGGGGAGTGAGACCCCAAATTGAGCAGCACCACAGTTTGGTCAATGGGAATTGGTTTTTAGAACCCATAGTGTAAGTTGGCCAATGGATTGGCAGGGAGAGACCCCGGGTAGAGTAAAGTGTGTTAAAGTCATTTAGAGGATAGTTAGGATTGAAGTCTCCTCGCACCATCTGCATCCACTCACCTGGTATGACGTACCTCCACACCATGCCAGGTTGTTTTGATTATTTTTTATGTGCAAATGTTTTGGATTGTGAGACGCATCATGACGTGGGTGTGACATTGTGCTTTGATGTTCCATCTCTTCCTCCTTATGAGGATTGATGACGAATTGGGTGATGGCAAATTTTGGATAGAGGGATTGTGGAGCCGAATTTGGTATAAGGGAAATATGGGGAGACGTGACAGTAGTGACGAATTTGTAATGTGTAGATTTTGTACATATGGGGTAAGGGCAAGGGTAGTGTAGGTGACAGGGGGGTGACGTACGGTAGGGACGAGCTTTCTCACTTCGCCCTCCGTATGCATTTCACCTTGCATTGCCTTATTGATGTGTACCCTTGTGACCTTACCCCTCGCTCATCTGTCTTCCCCCTTTTGTCTCCCATATGACCTGTGCGCCACTGGGCGCCGAGGGGAGCGTGCGTGAGTCCGCCATTGTGCGCCCGGAACTCCCAGAACCAGCTGTCTGCATCGATGCACCACATTATGGACCACATGCCTGTGGCCGAGCACCACGTATGGACCCCATGGGTTGGGGCATGGCCCCTCTGCTGGAACCGGCCATGAAGGCCCGAAATCTTGCTGGCGGACCTTGATCACAGGGCACCGATGCCCCACAGGTGAACCACACTAGTCGGCCCTGTGGGCCATAAATAAAATAAAATAAAAAGGACACATTGGGTGCATTTTTCAGTTCAAATAGGCCGCCAGTAAGAAAAAAGCAAAGAAAAGACAACATCTGGAAGAACAAATAATAATAGCCAGCAGAGTGAGCCGAAGAGCAAGAGACCACCTGCAGGGTTAGGGGTTGTTTGGTTATTTTCATTCCTGAACTGTGGTGACTGCACCGATTGGTGCTTGAGGGTGTGTTGGTGCGTTTTGGGTGCTTTCATGGTGCATTGATGCAGAGCAGACTGTCTCCCCCCCAGAAAGAACAATCACAGGTCCTGGGTTGCGTTTTGTAAATAAAAGTAGTGTCAATTGTAAATAATGCTCCCCACCGTCAGTGTGTAGTTTGAAGACCATTCCGCAATTCGGTTAACTGTGGGCGTGAGTCTGTTAGGCAGGGTGCAATGGAGCAGCGGGACATATTTATCTATGTTTTAAAACTGTCGCACTCAGGGTCAGGTTAAAAGTAGAGGGAACTACACCTACGTGTCACACTAAATAAAAGTTGTAGGCCCGGGTCATGCCTAAGAGGAGGAGGGTGCAGTGTTGCGGATATGAGGATTGCATTTTTTTGATTGTGTTGTATTATATTGGAAATGGTGATGAACATGGTTTGAATATGGCCCCTCCTGCCTCCAGAGTTGTGTAAAGGTAAAAAGGGCGTCCCGGTAGTTATTCCATGAAACACCACATTGCAGGACCCGATAAAACCCTTGTTCAGTAGCTTATATCTTATTATGCGTTTTAGAGTAAGGCCTTGTCTTCCATTCGAATAATACTCCATTGCACCGAATGAATGAAGAATAGCTCCCCTTCAATACTTCCATTTCCCAGCCAAACTCTCCATCTGCGGGTAAAGCAGTTCACAAGCGTGGGGTGCGCGCCCTCTCATTTAGCTGCTATAGTGAATATGTGCTCCGTGCTCTGTTTGAACAGGAGGGGCGGGGTCACCAGGGAGAGGCAAGCCCAGGGCGCGCCACGAAGGGCGGGGCTGTGCAGCCCCATGCCCAAATAAGGAAACAAGCCCGTGGCTCGCCACGAGGGGCGTGCCGTCGGCGCGATGCCCAAATAGGGAGACAAGCCCGTGGGATTACCATACAAGGTCACGAAACAGAGCACGGGGGAGAGGGCGGTACCGAAACCGTGGAGGGCGTGTCAGTCCCGCGCTGGAGAGAAGTGAGAGGAAGGGAATACGAGCTGAGCTGCGTGGAGAGGTACACGACAAAGAAAGGGTCCAAGAGAAAGCAGAGGAACTTTTTACGAACGAGTTGCAAAGAGATACGGCAGATGAGTCCAGCCCCGTTTCAACCAGCCACGTGAAGCCCTGACGGGGCAGCGAGTGACCCTGCCGGCGTGCGCTGTAAAGCGGCTTTCAAGGAGCTGCCGGCTCCCTGCTTCCCGCCCGGAGTGGACCTGCTCGCTGTGCCCTGTGATCCCACCTGCTCATCCTTTCAGCCATTCCTGCCTGCAAGTTCCCCATTTGCATACGTGAGTTTGTTTTGTTCATGCTGTCCTGGGTAGTAACTAAGTCTGTATAAACTAGTAATTTTCACTGTGTCACCTGCGTTTTCATGTCCGCTGTAAATACCCGTGACTGCTCTTTTTGCTTATGTGTGTGTAAATAATAATAAACCCCGTTACTCTTCTGTACATCTTCTTCTTCTTCCTCTTTGCATTCGTCGTCTTAGTCTTTTCTCCATTGAATATCTGTGGCGCGATACGGCCAGAGTTTGGGTGAATCGGGTTTAGTCGGGGAACAACTGTTCAGTCGCGGAGCCTCCGCTCGGCAAACAACATCCTTAACCGCGTACCGTAACAATATATATATATATATATATATATATATATATATATATATATATATATATATACAGTGGAACCTTGACTTACGAGTGCACCAACTTACGAGTTTTCCGAGATACGAGCCGTCGCTCGGGCGGTTTATTGCTTTGAGATGCGAGCCGAGATTTGAGTTACGAGCTTTCGCCACCCGCCACCAGGTGGGTTCCGGTCACGTGGTTATCTTGCCGTGCAAGTATCTCTGCCGTATATCGCTGCTGCTTTGTTTTCGCATTTTGGTTATTTTGGAAAATTTCTTAGTTTTAACCATGGGTCCTAAGAAATTGAGTGCCAAGGGAAGAGAGGATGATGTGCTTGGATATAAAACACGCAATCGTCGAAAAACATGAGCGAGGTGTGTGTGTTGTCGACTTGGTGAGGTGGATGTGAAGGCAGCTGAAGATTTTATTATAACTGAGAAGAAGAAGAGGATGATGTGCTTGGATATAAAACACGCAATCGTCGAAAAACATGAGCAAGGTGTGCGTGTTGTCGACTTGGTGAGGCGGATGTGAAGGCAGCTGAAGATTTTATTATAACTGAGAAGAAGAAGAGGATGATGTGCTTGGATATAAAACACGCAATCGTCGAAAAACATGAGCGAGGTGTGCGTGTTGTCGACTTGGTGAGGCGGATGTGAAGGCAGCTGAAGATTTTATTATAACTTTTGCCGAACTGATAGAAGCCGAACGATACATCCCCCAGCAAATCTTCAACTGTGACGAGACAGGGCTCTTCTGGAAAAAGATGCCGAGGAGGACGTATATAACGGCAGAGGAGAAGAGCATGCCAGGCCACAACTTGTTCAGAGTGCCGGCGATAGCTCGCCTTCTCTTTGTGGAAAACACGGTGAGATCCTTAACATCCAACAACTAATGGGACGCAAACGGGGCGCCCAGTTTAGCGGTACACACATTGATGAATCACCCTGCCTGTGATTCACCCATGACAGGTTATAGCTGGGTCGGGATTCAAACCCAGGCTGGACAGTTTAGAGTCAAGTGTGCGTACCTCCAGTCCAGGCCATCCTGCCAACTTCTATGCTGCATACAGGTGAAATATAAAGCGCGAGATATTTTTATATATACTGTATATTTAAAAAAAAATTGGTGTGGTTTTTGGCGGGCTGGAACGGATTAATAGCATTTCAATGCATTTTAATGGGGAAATTTAATTTGAGAAACGAGCAAATTGAGTTACGAGCTCGGTCACAGAACGAATTAAACTCGTAAGTCAAGGTTCCACTGTATATATATATATATATATATATATATATATATATATATATATATATATATATATATATATAATTCCAGCAATCTCTGTGTGTGTGTGTGTGTGTGTGTGTCTGTGTGTGTGTGTGTGTGTCTGTGTGTGTGTTTGTTTGTCTGTGACCGCTGTTTCTCGACAACCACGGGTCCGATATACTTCAAACTTGCCAGGTATATTGCTGGGGACCCGAGGATGTGCCTTTTCAAGGTTTTAAATTAATCGCAGAAGTAGTTACCGAGCTATGTCCAAAAAACGATTCAACCAATCAGAGAGCAGCGAGCTATCACGTGTGCCGAACGTGGCGAACAGACTCTGCCTCGGATGGCACATTTGAGAGCGTATTCATTTATTTCCCGTCGGCAAACTATGTTGGCGCTATGTTGGCGTTAAACGATGTTTTAAAACTAATTAAAACTAATTTGCGATTCTTTCGCTTTCCTGCGATATGCGACCTTCCGGAGCTCCTGTGAGAGCGTGCGCCATTACGGATAGTACGGGTACGGGCATGCCATATGTTGGCGTTAAACTATGTTTTAAAACTAATTAAAACCATTTCATGTAAATAGAGGGGGGGGGGGGGGGGATTGTCACTGTACTCGCAAGCCGTTCGCCGTTCGCTTTGGCGTTGCGAATGGACCAAAACATTTCATGAACCAAACCATTTCATGTACCAAACCATTTCATGTAAAGCGTTCGCCGTTCGCTTTGGCGTTGCGAATGGACCAAAACATTTCATGCACCAAACCATTTCATGTAAATAGAGGGGGGGGGATATAATTTTAGAGATATATATAGTACGGGCATGCCCTAGTATCTATAATTCCAGTAATCTCTGTGTGTATGTTTGTATGTTTGTATGTTTGTCTGTGACCGCTGTTTCTCGACAACCACGGGTCCGATATACTTTAAACTTGCCAGGTATATTGCTGGGGACCCGAGGATGTGCCTTTTCAAGGTTTCATATTAATCGGAGAAGTAGTTACCGAGCTATGTCCAAAAAACGATTCAACCAATCAGAGAGCAGCGAGCTATCACGTGTGCCGAACGTGGCGAACAGACTCTGCCTCGGACGGCACATTTGAGAGCGTATTCATTTATTTCACGTTGGCAAACTATGTTGCCGCTATGTTGGCGTTAAACGATGTTTTAAAACTAATTAAAACTAATTTGCGATTCTTTCGCTTTCCTGCGCGTTTGTGCATGCTATGGCGATTTCTTTACCAAACTCCGCAAGCCGTTCGCTTTGGACCAAACCATTTCATGTAAATAGAGGGGGGGGGGGGATTGTCACCGTACTCGCAAGCCGTTCGCTTTGGACCAAACCATTTCATGTAAATAGAGGGGGGGGGGGGATATAATTTTAGATATATATATAGTACGGGCATGCCCTAGTATATATAAATCAACAGTAACTTTTTCAATGCCATATACCACATTGCTCAGGGGTCTATCCCTATTTTTAAAGTTTGGTCGGTCAGAAAAGTAAAGTCCCCGAATGGAATGACGAATGTAAGCAGGCCATCTGAGTCAGGAGGGCCGCCTTCAAAAGAGTTATAAAAACTCTGCTGCCCAAAGATGCTATCGAGTTCAAAAGGAGAAGAGCTGAGGTCCAACGGGTAAATAAAGGCACCCAGACAGCTTCTTGGCGTTCCTTCTGCTCATCTATCAATCAGGATGCCTCTCTCCACTCTGTCTGGAGAAGGGCTAAAAGCATGTATGGAAGCAAAGGTGGAAGAAGACGCATCCCCTTACTTGTCTGTAACAAAGAGTTACTCGACTCGAACCGGGACAAGGCCTTGGAGTCCATTTTTCCAATCGAGTAGGAGACACGCCATTGAGGATAAGTCTCATTTCGCAATCCAGCATGAGCCATTCTCAGTGATGTTGGTCTGGCTAGCTCCCCACTTAACCAGGACTTTTCGCTGCGAGAACTCAAGCAATCCATCTCAAAGTCTAGTAATAGTCCTCCTGCCCCCGATTCCCTTATTCATTCAATGTTCAAGCACATGGAAGATAGGGTCCTGGATGTGTTTCTGGTGCTCATCAAGAAGGTTTGGTGTTCAGGGGTTCTCCCCAGTGCCTGGAAGCATTCCACTATCATCCCCATTCTCAAACCAGATAAAGATCCCACAAATCCATCCTCATACTGTCCGATAGCACTCATTTCTGTAGTCAGAAAACTAATGACGAGACGATGGTCAACAAACAGCTGATTTTCATCTTGGAAAAGAACAACGTGCTGTATCCATCTCATACCGTCCGAGAGCACTCATTTCTGTAGTCAGAAAACTAATGACGAGACGATGGTCAATAAACGGCTGATTTTCATCTTGGAAAAGAACAAAGTGATGTATAGGTTTCCACCTCAGTGGAATCAGGAGGAGTCGCCCCTCTTCAGACCATTTAGCTTCGCTGGCCAATGATATCAGGAAATATCTTACCAATCACGAGTTGCTGTTGGGAGTGTTCCTCAACATCCACAAGGCCGACGAGACAGTCTGGAGGGAAGGTCTTCTGTCCAAGATTCAGCAATTAGGTATCAAGGGCAGAATCTACTGGTGGATCCGACACTTTCTGTCTGGCAGATCCTTTCAAGTGTGAGTTGCTGTTGCCCCATCCTCCGTGTTTCTCAAAGATAATGGCATCCCCCAGGTCAGTCTTTTTAACATAATGATCAATGGTGTTGCCTTTTCTTCAGGGTCTCTGTGCAGGTTGTCTGTTTGCAAACAACAATGCAATCTGGGCCCAGGGCAGGAATTTAGCATGCACAGCCAAACTAATCCAGGCTGACATTTGCAGGATCGAGCAATGGACCAAAAAATAGGGCTTCGTTATTTCTGGTTCCAAGTCCAAATTTGTAATTTTCACCCGCAACGAGAAGGTCGAAGATGTCATGATAACAATTAATGGCATGGCCCTAAAAGCCTCTCCCGATGTGTCATTTTTAGGGGTCACTTTTGACAGGGGCTTAACTTGGAATTCCCATGTTAGCAAAGTTACTGCCAAGTGCGCTGAGGGCCTCAACCTTTCATGTTGTCTCTGAGGCACATTCGTGGGGGCACACCAGGATAGCTTCCTTCTCCTGCACAAAGCGCTTTTTGGGCTTTTTGCTTTTTGGGATTTTTTGGGGATATGTCCGCAACCAACCGCAGGAAGCTGGAAACGATTCAGTATAGAGCTCTCCATATTTGCCTAGGGGCCTTGAAAAGCACTCCAGTGGGTGCTCTTCTGGTTGAAGATGGCGAGATGCCCTTGTCCCTTCGGTCGGAAGTTTCAGCCTGAAGTACTGGGTCAAGTGCATTTCTTTTGGGGACAACCACACAGGCAATGCTCTGTTTTCAGATTGCGGAAAGTACCAAACTCTCGGCAGATCCTCTCAACCTCCCACTTTCGGGCTTAAGTGTGTGAGGGCGGCTAAAGGGTTGGGTTTGGACTCCCTTGCTGTTAACTTTTCAAATAAAGTGGCCATATGGCCTCCCTGGATCTTTGAAGCCCCGAGAAGTCTCCTAGATTTTTGGGGTAAAATCGATAGCGACAATCCAGTTGCGACATGCAACCAGGCAGTAGAATTCATCAACAATGTTTGGAGCCAATCTCTACAAGCCTCCACATATGGCTCTAAAAATTCGGGTCTAGCTTGTATTACAGCGGCGTTTTGCATTCCAGATGTGAAGGTGTTGAACTCTTTTTGACTTTTCGATCACCTTTCGGTATTTTCAGCCAAACTTTTTGACCTCGTCTTGGCTCTTCAATGGATAGTTGACTTCAACCCCTCAGTGCTGTTATATTTTCTGACTCCATCTCGGCTTTGAAGGTGTTGGAGTCTTTTCAGACTGGATGCAGGCATGACCTGGTTCTCAAGGTGTTTCACCTCGTTAACTTGGCTAATTGGAGGGGCACGGTCATCGACATGGTGGCTGGGTACCTGTGTATGTGCCTTCTACACACTCACTCTGTACACCTCAAATTAGGGACTGCACTACCTCTGTGGGTTTCTTCTACTCACTCGCTCTGTTCACTTCGAATCAGGTACTCTCATCACCTTTACTCACTCATTACACGTCATTTTCCCACGGCTTCTGCGTTATGTTTTAAGGATAAATCGACCCTGTCTGATTTTATTGATTATTCAGATTCGTTGGGAGAATACAACACACAACAACAGGCATTTTAAGGCCATTTTCCCTGCTAGAGCAGGGGTTAGCCTGAGTTGGGAGAATGAATTTTTTTTAATTAAATAATGTCTATTTTGGCCACGAAGAAAGATCTTGATGAGAAAATGGGCACACGAGCTTCGGGTCATTCCGCTCTAAGGGAAAAATGGCTTTTAATGGATCAATAATTAATTTTATGAAAATGCCTCAATAACAAATGATCAAACCCACCATTATATAGGGAATATAGATTTATAGAATCCGAGGGACGAGAGTTTGGTTCGAACTTTTCCTCAAAATCGTACATAAAAAAATCTGCTCTCAGGAATCAAAATGTCTGTTTGAGTTGCCATTACAACAAACGGGATCGATTCACCGACTCAGGAGATGGACACGATATTCGTTGTATTTATTCCGAAGTATGAAGGAAGCAAGTCAAACGCCGTAACTCCAAAGAGCATGCGGAGCGATCATTTCATCCATCCGAACTCAAACCAGCCACATCCCATTCTACCCCTCTGTGTGATCACGTTATCCCATCATCCGCAGCACACGTGATACAGTGTCTTCAATATAATGAACAATGAGACTAGACACCACATTCCCGTCTCTCTATGAAAGAAATATGCCACTACTCAGAGTTACAATATCATAGAAGTTCAATGAGAATGAGCTTAATTAACTTCCACTACTCATGCAATCGCACGAGTAGTAGATGGTGTTAGAAGATCCTTTAAACAAAATGACGTGTCTAACATGGTGTTAGAAGATCCTTTGAAAGCCTGGTGTTGGCTGAGCGGTTAGGGCGCAGGCTTGGGATCAGAGGATCCTGAGTTTGAATCCCGGTTGATCCCTGAATTAACACCAGGGGGGTGACTCAGCCTGTCATCCTTCTGAGGTCGGCAAATAGAGTACCAGCTTGCTGGGATGAATGATCCCGGTGTTTACCAAAATTTAGAACAGGTACACCGTATCCCTGTGCATCATAAGAGGTGACTAAGGGTTGACATCAGGAAGGGCATCCGACCATTAAAAAAAACATTGCCTCAAACAGGGAACCATGATTGTCATGGGACCCGCAAGGCTAACCCCACTCTAGTGGGGAAAAATGGCCTTACAACGATCATTCATTCATTCATCATTCACTCGTGCAATCGCAGAGGCACAGGAGGATATATTGAAAAGTCACATTAATTGGGAAAGTATTAAACTCAGTGTACCATGTACGTACTCTGTCAGTATCGTACGTAATCTCTCATCCATACAGGCTCACTCCGAACTCTGACCGGTCGATCATGGTCATCATTTCTTGGCGGAGCATTCGTGCTTTCAAAATCACACCATTCAACACCAGATTCTTCCTGTTTGGGAAAAGGAGAATCGAGCTAATCGCTGAACATTCCATGTTTAACCATCTTCAGTTGCATTAGTATTCAATGCTACTCGAGCACTTATTCAAACAGGCTGTGAGAATTTGCTTTCACCTTTCGGAACATGTTCTGCTTTTCTTTTCTTTTTTTACTCTTGCACATCGCCTGGCTTAAATACCGTACATTTCACACCTCCACATTTATCTTCATAAGCTTTGCTAGACTTTTGTTTCTTCTGGAGTCTATTTTGCACAACCTCCTCTCAGCAGAAATCAGGGATCTGAGTTGTTCCAGCAATATCTAACTTTGTCTTCATGTGATGTCGGTGAAGCAACACAGATGGTTCAACACCAGTACAACTATGGGGAGTACATCTGGACACAGCTAAAGAATTGCGTACAGAGGGAACCACTGGGTGGTGTGTAATTTTGCAGTTTGCACAGCCTCATTCAGTAACTGGTTAAATCTTTCAATCTCACCATTCCCTTCAGGATGGGAGATCGCAGAATATGAATGTTTAATAGCTCATTCAGCAAGAAAGGTAGAAAACTCTTAATAATCAAATTGTGGTCTGTGATCAGTAATGATCTCATCTGGAAAACCTTCTCGACGAAAAACAGAGGTGAGAAACTCTATGACAGTTTCAGTCGTGGTTGACTGAGTAAATGTAACTTCTGGCCATTTACTGTAGAAGTCAACAAGGGTGATAGCAAATCCGTTGTGATGGGAAGCATATGGTCCGACAATATCTAATCCTAACTTACTCCATGTGGTAGGTAGCAGGAAGTGGAACTGGTTGCATCGGGCCATTACTGCAAATAGCAGTCTCATCGTTCATCTGACAAACATAACAATTTTGAATCGCACATTGAACCTCGGTGTCCATTTTTGGCCACCATTACAACTGTCTCAATCGTTGTTTCATGCGAACAATGCCTTGATGTTCAGCATGTCCAATGTCAATCAGTCGGGTAGTAAGGGAATTGGGGATAACAACTCATTCACCACGGAATATAACATCACTGTGAATTGACAACTCGTCACGAATGGGGAAGTACAGTTTCACAGTGACATTGACCATTTTAGACTGGGGTGGCCAACCATTTTGAATGTACCGTTTCACTTGTACTCGAGTGTCATCAGTGCTAATCGCTTCGACGAACTCGTCATGAGAAATACGAATGTCTTGTAGCAAGACTACATAGACACGGTCAACATCATGCTCCCTGTCAGTGCTGTCATCAGCAGTATTGGCAGGTAACCGAGATAAAGCATCAGCAACTTTATTCTGAGAGCCCGGCTTATGCTGTACTTAGTAGTCATAGCACAGTAATCGTGCATTCCAGTGTGCTACACGCATAGGTCTATGACCTGTACCCGAAGTCGAAAGTAGGGTAACCTGTGCCTGATGTCAGTGCACAGTGTAAATTTTGTTCCGTCGAGATAAGCATGCCAGCGTTGTGCAGCCCAAACGCATGCGAGAGCTTCACGCTCTCCGACGGAATAGCGTTTCTCAATATCAGTGAATTTTCTAGATGCACAGGCTATAGTGACCTCAACACCGTCGTATCATGCATATCGCGTATCGGCTGGACAAGTGAGGCAAAGTGAGGGATGAATTTCATGTAAAACTCTGCCATGCCAATGAAATATCTCACTTGTTCAGGGCTGCTAAGTGTAGCAGCATTAGCAATAGTCCAGCGGAATTGTGAAAAAGCATGTTGTGGCGTCATTATGAAGTTTTTTTGTTGATTCATTATCTCTGAGCTATCCTGAATCAGAATCAGGCGGGTGCCAGACTGGCACCCTTGAGGAATTTTCTTTAGAGGCCAAAAACAAAATGGCCACCAGTGATTTCCGATGAATTTTGTTTTGTGCAATATCTTCACTTCTAATGTACTTTGAAACACAATTTTGGTGACTATTATTATGTTTTCAAGGTCAAAGATTCCGATAATGATATAATTAAAGTTGTATATATAACACATGTATCATACTTTGAAGATGGCATCCACCGATAACAATAAAATTCAGATAAATTAATCGATTTTGCATTGAATTTGATAAAGTCATTGAATTTGATCCAAGGTCCTCCAGAACTCTAGCAGCCTCAACCTTAGATGCCTGATCAATTTCTTTCCTTTTTGTTTCAGGTTGCTGTCATTAACTTTGTAAATAAGCATTTCAATAGTGATTGCATAAACGTAAAGTAACTATTCTTTCTTTTCTTTTTAGGTGATGTGACAACAGTAGACCATGGCTTCTTCCTAAGAGAGTACATTCTGTTTCTTTAACTGCTCTAATGCTTCTAAGACATTACTAACTGCTGGTAGAACGAGAATAGAAAAAATCATTAAAAGTAGTATACGTAGAGGTGATTTGCTTCATGAAAAACTAACCGATTCTCAGTCTATTCTGTGTCACAAAAGCTGTGTATCCACATATACATCCGAACAGCACATAAAGAGGCATGAAAAATTAGACAAGCAAGAAGCTCCTCCACCAAAGAAAACACGATGTTCTCATACATGTGAATTTGATTTCAAAAAGCACTGTATCTTCTGTGGCAATCAATGTGAACACTCGAAATCCACAGCGATGGAGAAAAGTGATAAAATGTAGAACAGTCGATCGAGGAAAGAATCAGATGCCATTTAAGCTAAGGATTCTGACTGTTTGTGACCAATGCAATGACATACAAGCTGATGATGTACGCCTCCGAGTCCAGGGGGCATTCTCCGACTTGCATGCTGCTGATGCCTTATATCATCTTGATTGCTATAATTCATTCATGTCACCAAGAGCTATACAAACTGCCACTAAAAAGAAAAGCACCTCTACAAATGTTGACACAGCCTTCTTGCACGTCGTCGAGGAGATGGAAAAAGATAAGTGTAAACTTTGGAATTCTGTGGAGCTTCAAGACATGTACAATTCATTTGGTGGTGATAAGCAGTCATGGCGTCATCTTGTCGAATGTGTAACAGCACATTTTGGATCAGAACTCATAAAGTTGTCAGGAAATGGGTATGCTCGTCTTCTAGTCTTCAAGGGACATGCACCAAACATCTTGAGAGCAGTGGAGGACAGACGAAGGAACTCCAGATGTGAAACACATTGTGAAGTGTATCATTCAGGAAACCAAAAATTTGAAGAAGTCTGACTATACATACTCAACCCGTATTTCGAATGAGATTGCAGCAGAAGTGGTAAGCCCAACCCTGGCAAATCTCTTAGCAGCAATATCACCAAAATCACCAAAACATGAGGGCCTTGCACATGGTACTTGAGGAACTCCTGAGGAACATTGTGTAAAACATTAATAAGGATGCATGTTGCTTCAAACAAAGTTATTATTTGTCAGTCTGAAAATAAAAATAAATTTCAAAATCATATACTTGTTTTGTCCACTTTTTGTTTGAATTGGTATGTTTATACACAACGCAAGGTTTACGAGACAAAATCCATGGTCATTGTCAACTGTCCACATGTATCCAAATATATTTGTGTAAAAAGCACAATCCAATATAATAACTAATGCATTAGTAATTGCAAATAAGTTACTTCAGCTGTCATAAATACATATTTGGTTGTGACTTATTGCATTAATATTTGAAGGTTCATCAAGTTCAATTTCTAACTAGAAGTTATCAATGGAACTGCAAAATAGCCTTTTTATATAGGGAAATGGTGGCCATCTTGAAAATATGATACAGGATTAATATATACACCTTTAATCTTATCATTATCGGATTCCTTGACAATGAAAACATAGCAGTAGACACCAAAATTGTGTTTATAAGTGCATTAGAAGTGAAGATATTGGCAAAAACAGAATTTATTGGAAAGTCGTGGTGGCCATTTTGTCTTTCGCCTCTAAAAAAAATTCCTCAATGGTGCCAGTCTGGCACCCGGCTGATTATGCTTCAGGATAGGTCAGAGATGATGAATCAACCAAAAAACTTCATAATGACGCTCAAGCACGCTTTGCCTTGAAATGCCTGTTTGGCATCTGGACTACAATGCCATTTGCCAGATTTTAATTTGGTCGGACACCAGTTTTATCCACAATATGTCCGAGCACTTCGATGTGGGGAACGCCAAATACACAATTGGTATTTAATTTAATCCCAGAATTATTCGAGCATCAGAGTACGGCTCGGAAGTTGGAATCATGCTCAGATTTTGTTTTGCCCGAGACAAACACGTCATCGAAGTAACAAATCACACCTGGAAGGTTGCGAAAAAGCGAGTTCATCAGTCTCTGAAAGGAAGCAAGGGCGGAAGCTAACCCAAATCATACACGCTTGTACCAAAGAAGACCTTCATGAGTGATAAATGTAGTCAAGTCACGACTTTCCTCAGTCAATTCAAGTTGATGGCGAGCAGCTTTTACGTCAAGTTTAGAGAAAACAGTGGAACCTCATAGTTCACCGAGTAGTTCGTCAATGTTTGGTATCGGGTATTTCTCAATTACTATGGAATCATTAACCTTTCTAAGATCAATGCAAACCCGTATGGTATTGTCCTTTTTCCGTGCAACTATGACTGGTGATATCCATTCAGAAGCTTCGACAGGCTCTTTAATGTCCTGTTCTTGAAGGAACTTTTGCTCTTTCGCCACCTCCTTTCTAACAGCAAATGGAAGGAAGCGTAACTTCTGTTGGACAGGGACAGCATTAGGTTTCAACCTGATTTTATGTGAGTACCTTTTATCAACCCTAAGTCACCCAAGAACAGAGCAGGGAATTCAGCCTGCATCTCGTTTTGTGTACAGGCAGCAGGAGACGGAATAGGTACTTGCGATCGGGAAGTTTATTGTGTAATACCGCTACTTGTAGGTACATCAGAGGTTGTAGCAAAATGTAAGGGCTTTACCATGGATGTTGATACCCAGACCCTGAATCAGATCTTTACCGAGCAGTGTTGAACCTTTCACAACATGCCATTTAGCCTGAACACATCTATCTTGGTATTTGACAGTCGACTCAAAATAACCCAGTGCATGAACATTATTAGCAGTGTAGAAATTAAATAATTCCTGGCATGGTTGTAAATCATCATAAACGAAATGTTTGGCGAACAGTTCCTCATTCATCAATGAAGCGTCACAAGGAAAAATCAACAACCACATTTACCGCAATGTCATTGATGAGAATGTCACAAGTCACCTTCGTCTTCACCAGGCGTGTACTGTGGACAACAAGAACTTCACGTCATTCTTCCTCACCTGGTGTCCAGATATTCACCTGTCGTACAGTTCGTGAGTGTTGACACACAGCAGCAAAATGTCCAACCTTGTGGTGAGAGGTTCATTTCTTGTCCAAGATCGCTGGACAGACAGGTGAATTGGCAAGGTGGGAGGCAGATCCACAATGGTAGCATTTACGTGAAGCAGTAGATTTACCGAAGTTCACAGGAGAACTGGAACGAAGTTGGGAACATTTAGCAGGAGTTCATTGTGGGCGATCACCAGAGCAAGGCTGTAGATGTACATTTTCCACCCAAGGAGATGGTTTCGATCCACAACCCATAGACTTGGCTTTTTCACCTGTATTACTATCATCTCGAACACCTGGCAAGGTATTGAAAGTTATCTGACCTAGTGCACCAAGTGAATGTGGTAGAATAGCTCGTTTCCGATCGGCACTTGCTCCTTGAAGGCTGCAGCAAGAATGTAGTTCTCGAACATTCGACGCCATTGTGGCCAAGACATGGACGATCTTCCCTGGGTCAAGAATGATGGAACAGAAGAGGCGAAAGCAGCAGATTCCATCACAGAATTGAAGGCAGTTTATCCAGGGTTTATCCTCGTTGCCAACTGTTGCCTTTACTCACTCCTTGATTCGTTGCGGCACTGACCAATGGGGTGTGACGTCACCTTTTTCTCACTCGTCGGTTTTACGTTGTGATTGGTATTCCGAAGTATGAAGGAAGCCAGTCAAACATGGTAACTCCAAACAGCATGCAGAGTGATCGTTTAATCAGACGTTCCGCAACCTATGGGTCATGACCCAATGTTTGGGTCGCGAAGGATTTTCAATGGGTCGCACGATCGTTTCAGAAATCGTGGGAAAAAAACGTTATCGACGATTTACTTCTCCCGACTGAACAGAACAGAGATCAAACGAACGCAGACACAAACTTTATAGTGTGGACTCTTCTACCACGCTGTACCGATATACCGCGATGTACCGCGCGTGCATCCAGTCAGTCAGATCATACGTTTAGTTTCCGACACGCGAATGTCCATTGCTTTTCATTCAAAAGATTGAGCTGTGAGCGTAAGGTACTCGCCATGGCTAGAATGTATCAGCCTGTGTTCCTGAACTATGGGTTCACCTTGAATATCGATAAGCACAATGTTCATCGACCACAGTGTGTGATATGCCTTGACATGTTGGCCAACGAGTCCCTCAGGCCCCAAAAGCTGAAACGTCACCTCGAGAAGAAATATGGAGATCATGTCAACAAGTCAAGAGTTTTTTCTCCGGAAAGAACGCGAGATGAACAACAGCAAGTCAGTAATGAGTTCGGCTGTTTTTCCATCGAAGGGACTGACCAAAGCCAGCTACCTGGTGGCAGAGAAGATAGCCAAAGAAAAGAAACCGTACACGATTGCGGGTAAGTTTTTTTGTTTTTTTTTCGTAAAAGTATTTCACTGCATTGGCGGTTTGTAGGTTCATAAAGTGATACATGGCACTTGCTGTAAGTATCGTAAAATTTAGTTTTTCATTTTGTCTTTGGAGTATTGATGTGTCGGGTTCTTGCTTACGATTACTCATGCCATGTATACGTTGGTATATCACAACTTCATAAGTTTTATTGTTTGTTGCAATACAGCCATTCTTAAACTTTGCCTCTTTTTTTAAAGTACGTACGGCAATCACATCGTACATATCGAATTTTTATAATGCCTTCGATTCTTGGAACAAAATCAAGATTAATCATAAAGTGAAAGAACTGTTCATGTGTTATTTTATTTATCTTGTATTGCAGAGCAACTCATCCTGCCATGCGCCAAGGCGATGTGCAGAGAAGTGCTTGGAGAGACGGCGGCTTCCAAGATAAGCACCAATTCCGCTTTCTGCCGACATGATTCGCCGATGGATAATAGACATGGGCGAAGACATCGAGCACCAGCTGTAAGCAAACCTAGAGGCCAACAAGTTTGTCATACAATTAGACGAGTCAATGGACATCGCACAGAAGGCGTTGATCCTCATCTTTGTTCGTTATTGGCATGGTGATGATTTTATGGAGGATCTTCTGGCATGTGACGAGCTACCGACCAAGACCACGGCCACAGAAATATTCGCAGTCGTCAACAAACACATCGCATTGCATAGCCTCAGGTGGGAAGACTGTGTTGGCGTTTGTACCGATGGTGCGGCATCGATGACAGGTCGGCGCAGCGGTGTAATTAAGCTCATCCACGATGTGGCACCAGAGGCAAGCTGGATCCACTGCTTCGTCCACCGCGAGGCATTAGTGGCGAAAGAGATGTCACCTGGACTTGCCGAAGTAATGGACATTGCAGTGAAAACAATCAACCATCTCAGGAAGAGCGCCCTAAATTCGAGGTTGTTTGCAGAACTGTGTAAGGAGCAAGATGCAGAACACACCACGGTGCTGTATTTCGCAGCTGTTTGCTGGCTCTCCAGAGGAGATGCTTTGGCAAGATTGTATGAACTTCGCGACCAGGTCCTCACATTATTGGAGGTGGCTAGGTCAGACCTGGCAGTCTATTACAAAAACAACAAATTCATCGCAACATTGGCACACATGGCCGACATCTTCAACTTGTTGAACAATCTGAACATATCGTTCCAGGGCAAAACGAACAAGCAGGCGAAATCCGTGTTCGTAATGTATGACAAGATAGCGGCGTTCAAGTCAAAGCTGGATCTATGGAAGAGAAGAGTACAGACCAATGATGAATTTGACATGTTCGAAAACCTGGATGATCTGCTCAGCAAGAGTGTCGAGGAACGTGTGGACATTAAGGATGTCATTGTCGAACATCTGGTGAACCTGCGCAAACGATTTGACAAATACTTTCCTCTTGATCCACACGTGGAGAAGAAGTGGATCTGAGACCCTTATTCAGTCGACGTTCAGCAGTGCTGCAACCTGTCCAACAGATTGAAAGAGGACTTGATCGACATCGTGTCCGACGGTACACTTGAGACACTGTTCAGGAAGGACACTTTAGTAACGTTTTGCCTGACAGTGTCTCATGAGTACCCAGAGATTGCACATCTCACGGTAAAGTTCCTGATGCCATTCACGACGACGTGGATGTGTGAGGCAGGTTTCTCAACGGTGACATATCTGAAGTCCAAGTATCGAAACAAACTGGAGACAGTGGCCCTGTGCGCCAACCTGAGAATCACATTGTCGCCGCTTCAAAGCCGAATCGATGATCTCGTAGCCAATATGCAAAGTCAACCATCGCACTGATGTGGATAATCCACATCTACAATGTTGCTAACGGAACATTTGAATTAGGCTTGTAAGTTTCACTTTCGGGTTTAATCAGTGAAAGTTGTTTATTTAATGTTGTTCATGATAACGGAACATTGAACCTGGATATAAGTTCAGATGCATATCGGGTTTTTTCAGCAAAAGTTATTCTTGTTTTGTTTATCAGTTCATGTTACATTTTAAGTTCATCATCTACTCACGATGAAGATTCAAATAAAGTTCAAACACCTTATCTTGGAGTGTCACTTTAATAATTAAAGTTTTATTCTATTTCACAAAAGATACACCACCAATGAATGTGGTGAGATTCATCTTCATCATCTTCTTCATCTTCATCATCTTCATCTTCTTCATTAAATCTTCATCCGGATTCATCGTAGGGGCGGATTCATCTCTTCCGAAGCTGCTAACAAGGCAGGGAGTTTATGCCTGATTTTTTTTTTTTTTTTTTTTTGTATACAAGATCGAGGCTCGTGAAGGAGCGAACATTTATCACACAGAAAGACAAACCGACAAACATAACCGTAACACATAACATAACATAACAAACATAACATAACATAACATAACACAAACATAACAAACATAACCGACAAACCGACACATAAAACAAAAAGCATTGGGAGCGGTAGACAAGATGGGGAGAGAGGGGGAAGGACACAAACACAACATTTGAGAGCAGGAACCGAGAGACATGGAGACATCGAGAGATCTGTGGGAGGGAGAGGGCTTTTGGGAGGAGGCATGGGAAAGGGGGTGGGAGAGGCATAAAACATATGGACACTGCCAGGACTACCAGGAAAGAAGTTGGAATTACAAACAAGGTGGATCTGGGGTGAATTAGTGGGGGTAGAAAAGATCAAGGTTTTGGATGGGGGAAGATAAGAGATGGTGGTGAACAGCTGTTATAAAGACCTGGAGGGAGGAGTGGGATTGAAGTGAGTGTGGGAGTTTGTTCCAGAGGTGGGAGAAAAGAGGAATGAAGGAGTGAAGGTGAGCAGAGAGCCGAGATTTTGGCAGTTTAACCATCAGAGGCTTGCTGGCAGATCTTGTGCGACCTGTAGGAATATTTGGGGGACAGAGCACAGAGAGAGCTGGGGGAGCAAGGCCGGAGAGGAGTCGGTAGAAGACAGAAAGACCACCTACCTGCCTGCGGTGAGTGAGTGAAAGGCCCTCAGAGATAGCTTCATCAGGGGAGATTCCAATGATTCTGAAAGCTTTGGTTTCAACAGCGTGAAGCCGAGCTAGGTGTGAGGCAGGAGCACCAGCCCATAGGGGAGAACAATATTCCATTGAGCTGCGGATGAAAGCCTTGTATGTGGTGAGGAGCTCAGGTGTGCCTAGGAAGGACTTCGCACGACGGAGGATGCCCAGTCGGCGACTGGCTTTGCAGGCCAGCTTGGAAATGTGGTTTTCCCAAGAAAGATCATGGCAGATAGTGAGACCCAAAAGCTTGAGCGACAGAACTTCTTGGAGAGGATTGTTGAGAAAGTAGATGGGAGGGTTGTCCAGTCGATCTTTTCGGAGAGACATAGTAAGAGTGTGAGATTTGTCAGGATTGAAAGACATGTTCCACTTGTTTGACCAGTCTGTGATTTTGTCCAGGTCTTCAGAGAGTGAGGAGGCTGCAGACTGCCGATCTGAGGGAAGAGGATTGGAGTGGCAGAGAGTGGAGTCATCAGCAAAGAGATAGAGAGGATTTTCCAGAGAGTCGGAGAGATCATTGATAAAGACCAGAAAAAGCACAGGGCCCAGCACACTGCCTTGGGGAACTCCAGCCTGAACAGGAAGGGGAGATGAGAGAAATACATTCAGGGCCACACGTTGACTACGACCAGAGAGGAAGTCCGCAAGCCATGCATGGAGATTTCCATGGATACCATAGGAGTAGAGTTTGGTGAGCAGAGCTGGGTGTCAGACCGTATCGAAGGCACGTGATATGTCGAGGGAGCCAGCTCTGATTTCCTGTTTGGCATTGAGGACCTCCATCCATTGTTGAGACAGGAGAAGCAGCATGTCCAGAGTAGAGTGACCTGGTCTGAATCCAAATTGATGATCAGAGATCAAGCCATTGGAGAAGAGGAAAGATTTCATATCCGAAGCAATGATGGATTCCATGACTTTGCTGATAATTGGGAGCAGGCTGATTGGTCTGTAGTTAAAAGGATCTGTTTTTGCACCTTTTTGTGTAAAGCGGTGATGTTTGCTGATTTCCAGGATGCTGGCAGATGACCTTGAGCAAAAGATAGGGTGAAAAGAACAGAGAGAGGGTGAGATAGAGCGGCAGAGCAGGATTTTAGGACCCGTGGGCTGATGCCGTCTGGTCCAGTTGCAGAATCAGAGTCGAGGTTGGACAAAAACACCTCCACCTTGTCAGAAGAGAAGGACACAGAGTCCAGGAGCAGTTGGGTTCGACTGGGAAAGGTGGGAACAGAGAGAGATGGGTTTGGGACTAAAGATTTTGAGGCAAACACAGAGTTGAGGCATTCGGCTTTGTCACGTGCGATGTCAACTGCGTGGCCATTTGAGGTAAGGGAGGGGATGGAGGGGGAACAAACACCAGAAACGGATTTGACCAGACGCCACCAGGATTTGGAGGAAGGAGACAGGTTTGAGAGTTCGTTCTTGAGTGAGGAGAGATAGTGCCTCCTGGCACTCCTGAGGGTAGACACACACTTGTTCCGAGCTTGGTGGAAGGAACTGAGATTGCCTTCAGTTGGATTAGCCTTCCAAGAGGCAAAGGCAAGTTGTTTCAGGGCAACTGCCTCACCACAAGATTCGGTGTACCATGGACGGGAGGAAGGGTAAGACAACTGAAGACGAGATGGGATAAATCTGTGCATCAGAGAGATCAGTTTGGTTTGGAAGAATTCCCAGGAAGAATTGATGTCAGAGGCAGTGGAGATGGGAGACCAATCCAGACGATTGATGGCTGCTTGAAGCCCGTCCCAGTCGGCCTGAGTGAAATGCCAGACTCTTCGACGCTGAGGAGGCTCTCTGAGAATGGCCAGAGAGATGTCCACTTTGACAAGCACATGATCAGAAGAACCGATTGGAGCAGAAGAAGAGCAGCAGACATTAGCAGGGAAGTTTGTCATAACCAAGTCTAGAAGAGAAGAAACTCCATTGGCTGAGATCCGGGTCGGGAAATTGACAGATTGTGTCAATCCCAGTGAGTCACAGAAGTCCTTTGCTGAGGTGCCATGACTGGTGAGAGAGGAACCCACACCCAACCAGCTGGCATGATGACAGTTGAAGTCACCACATATGAGGAAGAGAGAGTTGGGATGAGTGGATAGAAGTTGGTCCATGTTGTCAGAGAGTGAAATGTAAATTGAGTCATCACTGTTTGGGGGACGGTACAGAACACATATGAACAAAAGGTGGAAGCGGAGAGGAAGCCGTAGCCAGAGGTACTCCTGGGGGTGAGGAGGAGAGAGGGCAGTGCAAGGAGAATGAGGAAGAGAGTTTTTGATAAAGATAGCCACCCCACCACCAGGACGAGGCTCAGGTCTATCATACCGGAAGAGGGAGTAACCAGGAAGAGATATTGAGGAATCAGAGACATCTTGAAGGAGGAAAGTCTCTGTTAAGCAGATCAAGTCTGGATTGTCAGAAGCAACCTGTATGGAGAGATCAGTCAGGTTTGAGCAAAGGCCCCGGATGTTTGAGGTCCATACCGTTAAAGAAGAGAGAGGGGGAGCATCGGGTAGAGGACAGGGGAGGGGAGGAGTAGGGTAAGATGAAGGATGAGAGGGGGAGGTAGGGAGAGCAGTTGATAGTGTGTCAGAGATTACAGAAGAGTTCCAAGAAAGGGAAGGATGAGGAGGATGAAAGGTTTGGTGGTGAAGGGATGAGGCAGAGTGAGGGGTTGTTTGAGGGGGGGCATGGGACAGTAGAAGGTTGGGGGGGGGGTGGAGGCATGAGATAGAAGGGAGACGAGGTGGGGAGGAGGCAACTTTGAGGAGGGGGGAGGAGGGAGAATTTGAGAGGAATGGTATGGGAGGAGATTTGAATGGGAGGAGTTGGGGGGGAGTTTTGAAGGGGAGGAGTGAGGTGGGAGTTTAGGAGGGGAGGGGCAAGGGGGGAGTTTAGGAGGGGAGGGGCAAGGGGGGAGTCTAGTAGTGGAGGGGCAAGGGGGGAGTTTAGGAGTGTAGGGGCAAGGGGGGGATTTGGAGGGGAGAGGCAAGGGAGGAGTTTATGAGGGGAAGGGCAAGGGGGGAGTTCAGGAGTGGAGGGGCAAGGGGGGGGATTTGGAGGGGAGGGACAAGGGGGGACTTTAGGAGGGGAAGGGCAGGGGGGGGAGTTCAGGAGTGGAGGGGCAAGGGGGGAGTTTAAGAGTGGAGGGGAAAGGGGGGAGTTTAGGAGTGTAGGTGCAAGGGGGGGGGGATTTGGAGGGGAGGGGCAAGAGGGGAGTTTAGAAAGTGGATGATTAATGAAAGACGAACATTGATAACAAATTGGGTTTGTTGTGATTTTCAAGTTAGCAATCCGATTCAGAACGATGGAGGAGGGATGGAATGAATGTGAATTTAGACCATGTAGTGAGGGAGACGTATAAGATATTGAATTTCTTTTTTTTGACGTGGAATGAGTTGGAGAGGAAATTGAGAAAAGCCTTTTAAATAGGAAGAAAAACAGCGTGTTGTAATATACCACTGAATAAACCACTGAAGGGGAAAGGTTAAACATATTTAAAATAATATTGAAACAGAACCGTGAACAATCTTATATGCACAAAATACCAACGGGGGGAGGGCCGAGAGGAACCACCACGAGTCACGTGAACAGGGCAAAAGGTGGATGGCAAGGAGATAATGGGGGCGGGGCGAAAAGCACCACGATACACCTAGACAGAAAGTACAGGATGAGACAACGGCACACGTGGAGAAAGGAAAAATAAATGTTTTTTGGGGGGGGGCGGGGGGGTGGGATGGGGTGGGGATTTAAAACGTTAGACAGAGAGTATTACGTTCGGTGTAGAAGGGAAAAACTGAGAGCCAAGCAAAACACGATGTAGGGGACTTAAGTTAACAAACATCAACAGGGGTACAAGGCCGCACACGAGGCGCAGAACAGGTTTAATTAATTATGAGTTACAGGAAATTCAAACCAAAACTAACTATAAACAAACAATAAAGCATGGACGATAAAGTAACGAGTTGAAATTTGACAAACACACGAATGAAAAAATAACCACTTTGGATGCCTGGAGATAAACCAAGCCTCCAGGTCGGAAGCTTCAACAACTAGGCCGCGTGGCCGCGCCTCCGCGACGGAGACATGCGACGTGTCAGCTGACATGGCTGACAATAATATCAAGTGGGTGGTGTCTGTGATCGAAGTCGCCGTTCATTCTCAAGGGGGGCGTAGTCTCTCGGTCTCTCTCTCCTCATGGTCGTGGAGGACCATACAAAATAACAACAAAATAAGGACAGTGTTTGGTATGATTGTCGTCACTTTGCTTTATTGTTCAATTACGAATTGTACTGTGGTGCTGCGCACACACGACTCGATTGCCAGAGAGGTAGGCCACAACGCGTTGATACAACAAGAGTCTTTATTCAGAGCTCGCACTTCAGCACTGGGCGGGCTCGAACTTAGAGCCTGCATATATGTCCCGAGGCCATGCCTTTCCCCCGGGCGTGGCCGATCGCTCGAAAGGCGGGGCATGCATTTCAGTTCCCTGCCTGGACGCTCGTGCCACCCACTGGTGCACGGAATTATTGTCCCTTGTGCCCGCCACATGCGCCCCCCCAGAATTCCCACGCACCTGAAAGGTGAGCTTGCGGGGAAGCCAGATGACCCGGCCGAAACGCCCCCTGGCGATGCGTGCAGGGCTGGGGGCTAGCAGGACGGCGGGGCTGGGGGGTGCCGGGGGCCTGACCGCCGGGGGGCGGCCTCGACGCAGAGGCAGAGCTGCTTGCGGGGGGTGGTCCAGATCGAGGTGGGCCGGCTTGAGGCGGTCCACTGAGATACGATCCGGGCACCGCCGATGTCGAGGGTGAAATATTTGTCCCCTGTCTCCAGCACGCGGAAGGGCCCGTCGTACGGGGGCCGGAGCGGTGCCCGGTGGGCGTCGTGTCGGACGAAGACGTACTCCGCCGTGCGAAGCTCCGGGGCGACGTGGGAGGACGGGCAAACGTGGTGTGCCGTCGGCACCGGGGCGAACCTCCGGGTGGTCTCCTGCAGGGTGGAGCGCTGTTGCGCCGTGGACCAAGGAGCCGTGGAGTCGGGGATAAATTCGCCCGGTACCCGCAGTGGTTGCCCAAAGACCAGCTCCGCCGAGGACGCACGCAGGTCGTCCTTGGGCGCCGTCCTGAGGCCCAGCAGGACCCAGGGGAGCCTGACGGCCCAGCTGCCATCGCGGAGGCTGGCCCGGAGCGCGGCCTTCATCGAGCGATGAAAGCGCTCGCACAGGCCATTGGCTTGTGGGTGGTAGGCCGTGGTGCGGTGCAGTTTGATGCCGAGCCCTTGCCCCACCGCGCCCCAGAGCTCCGAGGTGAACTGGGGGCCGCGGTCGGACGAGATGTCTGAGGGGGCACCGAACCGGGCAACCCAAGCGGCGATGAAGGCTTGCGCCACATCAGCCGCAGACGTCGCCACCAATGGCACGGCCTCCGGCCACCGTGTGGTGTGGTCCACCATGGTGGGGAGGTGGGTGAACCCCCCGTGAGGGGGGCAGAGGTCCCACCAAGTCGACGTGGACATGGTCGAACCGACGCTCGGGCACCGTGAACGGGGCCAACGGGGCCTGGGTGTGGCGGTGGACCTTTGCGCGCTGGCATGCGAGGCACGTCCTGGCCCAGTCGCGGATGTCCTTCCTGAGGCCATGCCAGATGAACTTCGCCGTGACGAGCTTCTGGGAGGCCTTCGTGCCCGGGTGGGACAGGCCGTGGATGGCGTCAAAAACCGGGCGCTGCCAGCCAGCGGGCACGATGGGGTGAGGCCGGCCGAGGGAGACGTCGCACAGGAGGGCCGAGCCCGCGACATCGAACGGCACCTCGGTGACGCGGAGGCCCGTGATGGCGGTCCGCAAGGCCTGGACGCCGGGGTCGGCGGTCTGGTCCTCCGCCATCCGGGCATAGTCGATCCCGAGGTGGACCACGTGCGCGACGGACCGGGAAAGGCAATCCGCCACCGGGTTGTCTTTACCCGCGACGTTACGGATGTCCGTTGTGTACTCGGACACGGCAGAGAGGTGACGCTGTTGCCGTGCCGACCAAAGGCGACCTTGGCCATCGTGAACACAAGGGGCTTGTGGTCGACGAAAGCCGTGAACGGGCGGCCCTCGAGCAGATGGCGGAAGTGTCGGACCACCAGGTCGAGTCCGAGCAGCTCGCAGTCGAAGGTGCTATAGCGGCGTTCGTGCGGGCGAAGCTGCCGGCTAAAAAATGCCAGCGGCTGCCAAGCACCATGCACCCACTGCTCGTGCACCGCACCCACCGCGTAGTCCGACGCATAGGTGGTGAGGGCGATCGGTGCATCGGGCGCCGGGTGCGCCAGCATGGTGGCGTTGGCCAGTGCCAGCTTTGCGCCCGCAAACGCCGCGGCCATCGGCTCTGACCAGGCGATGTCACCTTTGCCCGGCTTGCCCCGGAGGGCCTCGTGCAGGGGGCGGAGGAGCTGGGCGACGTGGGGCATGAAGCGGTGGTAAAAATTTACCATGCCCAGGAACTCCTGGAGCCCCTTGATCGTGCGGGGGCACGGGAAATCCCTGACCGCCTCCACCTTGGCCGGTAAAGGGAAGACCCCGTGCCTGGTGATGCGGTGCCCCAAGAGGTCGATGGCGGCGACGCCGAAACGGCACTTTGCGGGGTTGATGATCAGGCCATGCTGGCCCAAGCGTTCGAAAAGCATGCGGAGGTGGAGCAGGTGCTCTTCCCGGGACGCGCTCGCGACTAGGATGTCGTCCAGGTAGACATAGATGAAAGGTAAGTCGCGCAAGATGCTGTCCATGAGCCGTTGGAACGCCTGGGCCGCATTCTTCAACCCAAAAGGCATTTGCAGGAACTCAAAGAGGCCGAAAGGGGTGATGACGGCCGTCTTTGGGACATTGTCCAGTTGGAAGGGACCTGGTGGGAGCCCCGGATGAGGTCCACCTTGGAGAACACGGTCATGTTTGCCAACCGGGCGGAAAAGTCCTGGATATGCGGGACGGGGTAGCGGTCGGGGGTGGTGGCATCATTGAACCGGCGGTAGTCACCACACGGCCGCCATCCTCCGCCGGGCTTCGGCACAATGTGCAGAGTAGAAGCCCAAGCGCTGTTGGAGCACCGTACGATCTCCAGCCGTTCCAGCGTCGAGAACTCCGCTTTCGCCACGGCGAGCTTGGTGGGGTCGAGTCGGCGTGCCCGGGCGTAGACCAGCGGCCCGAACAGTGGGGATATGGTGCTCCACCCCGTGTTTGACGGCCACCGCTGAGAAGGTGGGCCGTGTGAGGGCCGGGAAACTGGCGAGGAGGCGGGTAAACTCGTCCGCTGCCGGAAGCGTGCAGACTAACCTCGCCGGGAGGGAACCTTTCAGCAAGCCGCTTGGCAAGCCGCTCGGTGAGCCACTCAGCGAGCTGCTCAACGAGCCGCTCAGTGAACAAGCGAGCAAGCTGAAGGTTTCGGCCTGGACGAGACATCTGCGCTTAACGTCGACCAACAGCCCATGCGCACATAGGAAGTCCGCGCCGAGCAGGGCCATTGGCACACTGGCGGTAACGAACGACCATTGAAAGCGCTGCCCTCCGAACCGCAGTGAGAGGCAATGCTTCCCGAATGTGCGGATGGGTGTACCGTTGGCGGCAAGCAAAGCGGGGCCCCGGCCCGCGGCTTGCTTGTTGGACGTGGAGGCAGGGAGGACGCTTACCTGTGCTCCCGTGTCGCAAAGAAAACGGCACCCGGACAAGGTGTCCGTGATGAACAGGAGGCTGCCAGAATGGCCGACGCTCAGGGCCGCCAGTGAGCGCCGGCCCGGTCGTTTCCTGACCCGTCAAAAGAACATGGCAGGCGGCACGTTTTAGCTTTGCGGCCGAACCTGGCATGGTAGTAGCACCAGGTTTGCGGCGGTGGCGGCCGCGGCGGCCGTGCCAGCGGCGGTGGTGGTGGCGGCGGTGGTAGTGGGCGGGGCGCAGCAGCGGCCACGAGGGAAGTCGGGGGCGCTGTAACCTCTGCACCGGGATCCACTACGGCAGCACCGTAAACCGACCGCGTGTCGCAGGCCGCGAAAAACTTGTCGGCCTCTCCGGCCAGGGCGCGGGTTTCCGTGATGTTGGAACCGGCCAGCGTGAGGCGCACCTGTATCGGTAGCTGGCGGAGGAAAAGTGCGCGGAACAAGAAATCCAGGCGCTGGTCTCCAGGCAGAGACAGCATGAAATCCATCCGGACGGATGGTCGTGTGTCGCCTAGGGCGGGAAGGTCCAGGAGGCGGTCGGCATGTTCGATCTCTGTGAGCCCGAACGTGGCGAGGAGGAGACGTCTGAGCACCTCGTACTTGTGGTCACCCAGCGGGCGCCGAAGGATGGACACGACTCGGGCGGCGACCACGTGGTAGTACCGGGTCTCATCTGCCGTGATGCCCCGGAGCTGAAATTGAGCTTCGGCCTACACAAACCAAACGTCGGCTTGCGCTTCCCAAAACTCCGGGAGTTTGATTGCGACGGCGTTGGTAGCAATGGCGCGGTTCAGCAACGGCTGAACCAATCGGGGTCACCAGTGTCGTGCTGCGCACACACGACTCGATTGCCAGAGAGGTAGGCCACAACGCGTTGATACAACAAGAGTCTTTATTCAGAGCTCGCACTTCAGCACTGGGCGGGCTCGAGCTTAGAGCCCGCATTTATCTTGCGGGCATCTTGCGGACCCGCATCTTGGCATCATCTTCGACCAAACCCTCTCCTTCGACAAATACACGAAACAGATCACAAAGACAGCCTTCTTTCACCTGAAAAACTTCGCCCGTCTCCGTCCATCCCTCTCCTCCACGGCTGCAGAAACCCTCATCCACGCCTTCATCACCTCCCGTCTGGACTACTGCAACAGCCTCCTCTTTGGTTCACCCTCAATAATCATCAATAAACTCCAATATTCAGAACTCCGCTGCCCGTCTACTCACCCAATTCCCAGACCCGTGACCACATCACCCCCGTCCTTTACAAGCTTCACTGGCTCCCCATCCCCTAGAGAATCCAGTACAAAATCCTCCTCTTGACCTACAAAGCCCTCCATAACCTGGCCCCATCCTACCTGACTGACCTCCTCTCCAGACACACTCCCACCCGCAACCTCCGCTCTGCTGGTACCAACCTCCTGACCCCCCCCCCCCCCCCCCCATGCGGACCAAATTCAAATCCTGGGGGGGACAGGGCCTTCTCCATCGCTGCTTCACCCTCTGGAACTCACTACCTCACACCATCAGAGACTCCTCCTCACTCACCACATTCAAAACTTCACTCAAGACCCACCTGTTCAACACTGCATTCAACATTTAACCCACAGCGTTTAACCCCTGACAATCTCTTCTCCTTCTCCTTCCTCTTGCTTTGATTATTTACCTGTTGATTTTTGTCTTTTTACACTTGTTTTTTGTACTCTGTTAAAGCGTCTTTGGGCTTCTTGAAAAGCGCTATATAAAATAAATGTATTATTATTATTATTATTATTATATATGTCCCGAGGCCACGCCTTGCCCCCGGGCGTGGCCGTGGCCGATCGGTCGAAAGGCGGGGCATGCATTTCAGTTGCCCGCCTGGACGCTCGCGCCACCCACTGGTGCGCGGAATTATTGGCCCTTGTGCCCGCCACAGTACTACTGTACAAAGTTGATGAACCGAACCCTTACCAAGATATTAACGTCAGACGCAATCGATATTTCCGTGACGTTTTGTGGGGGGTTCGATGGGTCGCGACTGGATGCCTGGGTTTATTATTGGGTCCTGGGCTCGAACGCAGGTTTAATCCATCCGAACTCAAAGCAGCCATGTCACCTCCCCCCCCCCCCCCTCCGCGTCATCACGTCTTCAGGTCACACGTCATCACGTCACACGCCATTACGCCATCACGTCACAAGCCATTACACCATCACGTCATCCGAAGAACACATTGACACAGTGTATTCTATACAATGTACAATGAAACTGGACACCACAATATTGCACGAGAAACCCCGATCAGGACATCGACACGATCTTGTGCGAGGGAACCCTATCAGGGCATCGACACGATCTTGTTCGAGGGAACCCTATCAGGACATCGACACGATCTTGTACGAGGGAACCCTATCAGAACATCGACACGATCTTGTGCGAGGGAACCCGATCAGGACATCGACACGATCTTGTACGAGGGAACCCGATCAGGACATCGACACGATCTTGTACGAGGGAACCCTATCAGGACATCGACACGATCTTGTACGAGGGCACCATATCAGGACATCGACACGATCTTGTGCGAGGGAACCCTATCAGGACATCGACACGATCTTGTGCGAGGGAACCCAATCAGGACATCGACACGATCTTGTACGAGGGAACCCTATCAGGAGATCGACACGATCTTGCACGAGGGAACCCGATCAGGACATCGACACGATCTTGCACGAGGGAACCCGATCAGGACATCGACACAATATTGTACGAGGGAACCCTATCAGGACATCGACACGATCTTGTACGAGGGAACCCGATCAGGACATCGACACGATCTTGTAGGAGGGAACCCTATCAAGACATCGACACGATCTTGTGCGGGGGTACCCGATCAGGACATCGACACGATATTGTATGAGGGAACCCTATCAGGACATCGACACGATCTTGTTCGAGGGAACCCTATCAGGACATCGACACGATCTTGTGCGAGGGAACCAGATCAGGACATCGACACGATCTTGTAGGAGGGAACCCTATCAGGACATCGACACGATCTTGTGCGAGGGTACCCGATCAGGACATCGACACGATATTGTATGAGGGAACCCTATCAGGACATCGACACGATCTTGTTCGAGGGAACCCTATCAGGACATCTACACGATATTGTATGAGGGAACCCTATCAGGACATCGACACGATCTTGTTCGAGGGAACCCTATCAGGACATCGACACGATCTTGTAGGAGGGAACCCTATCAGGACATCGACACGATCTTGTAGAAGGGAACCCTATCAGGACATCGACACGATCTTGTACGAGGGAACCCTATCAGGACATCGACACGATCTTGTACGAGGGAACCCTGTCAGGACATCGACACGATCTTGTACGAGGGAACCCGATCAGGACATCGACACGATCTTGTACGAGGGAACCCGATCAGGACATCGACACGATCTTGATTTGAACGACGGAACACGATCCGTACATAGTCATGGTTTGACTCCCACACAAACGATTGTTATTAACGTACATAGTGCACACCACGGACCCGCACGGGAATAAGAACGTCACGTACCAGGTCCGAACTCCTTGTCCGCGGGAGATTCTCCCGGATCGAGCAGGTCCCTTCCATCGGAGACCATCGTGGATGCCCTCAATGACAGCAGGGACGGGGACCTTGATTGGACGCAGACTGGATTCGTTGGTGACATCCCGGTGACATGTAAGTTGGACTCTGGGGCCCAGGTGGATATTATACCAGAATGAATATTTAACTAGAAAGAGCAATCAGAGATTGTAGACCCTCGCCAGGACATGTTTTAGAGGTTTTTGTGTGAAAACAAATATAGCGGCCGAACCACGTGACCGATGTCGTCATCTTCTTCTTTTTTTCCTCCACCACAGATGATGCTCAAGAAATTTCATCTTGATCGGATGAAGTTTTGTGCTTGTCGAATTATGACGTCATAATGGAGGCACCTATGACATCATCATTAACATATGTTATTCCCCTTTGGAGAGTTCTTTACAATGTGCCATGTCTCAATTTTTTCGATGCAGCACTTTCGGAGATCATCAATTGAGTTGGCCCCAGGTGGACTCCAAGCAGGTTGTAGAGACATCTCAAAGATGATAAAAGGAAATTGTGTGCACCTGAGCTCAAATTGAGTGTCAGAGCGAAGGGGGTTATTGACATTTCAGATTTTCATTTTTAATTAATTTGGAAAAAAATTCCAAACAATAAATTCCACTTTGACTTTATGGGGTATTATGTGTCGATCAGTGGAAAAAAATCCCAATTTAATCCATTTTAAATACAGGATGTAACAACAAATTGTGAAGAAGTCAAGGGGTGTGAATACTTTCTGAAGGCACTGTATATTGAAAACAATTATTTTGTTACCTTTTCTAGATTTCTCATTTTAAGGAGGATTTGGATTCAGTGCACAGAGAAGATTGAGGATATAGGGTTCAACTGGATGCAGGATTGCTGCACATGTACGGGCAAAAGAAGAGAGCAGCAAGAAGAGATGTGGATAAGGTTGGGGAAATATATGGAAGGGAGGTGTCCAGGTTGGAAGAGGATGGTGGGAAGAAGATAATCTATAAATTGGGGACAGTAAGGATGAGGATGAGGACAGGGATGGGGATAGTAAGGACATTAATTGGGGGTGGGTGGTGATTTTGAATGGTGCCGGGAGGTTAGTGACAGGGAGGGGAGGTGGTTAGTGGTGAATGTATGGGGAGGATATTTGAAGGAGCTGATGAACTGAGGAGGAAGCAATGGTGAGCTGGTGCTTCCTTGTTATGAAGAGGGGAAGTGGAGGTAGTGGAGATCAGGGAGGAGGAAGCAAGGACAGCAATAAAGAGGATAAAGAGGGCGAAGAGAGTCAGGCATTGACGAGATGTGTGCAGAGATGACAGATGCTGTGGGAAAAGTTGGAGTCAGTTGGACGAGGAGGCTGATTAATGTACGTTTGAGAGAGGGTTCAACTGGTGGAGAGGAGGGCAGGCCTAATTGTGCAGATATGGAAGAGAAAAGGATGTTCAAGATCTGGGGAAGTGCATTACACTCCTTAGTCATTGTAGTGAAATCGTATTCGTATTAATGCTGAACCCAGGTGATGCTCGCTGCTCGCTGACACCGCTAGGGGCGCGGCTATAAGACCCGATGCGGCCGGTGCTCAGGGGACTTCTCCTGTGACATGTTACACCTAGTAGACTCGCTAACGGTACGCCTGCATAGAATATTAAGCTTGCTTGCATTGAATGTTATGGATTGACCTTTGTGATGCCAAACCTTATTCCTATTGCATTTCCTGTATTTACAGAATGATGTCAAAGGTCTTAATGGAATTAAACCAACAGATGGACTAAAGTTGTGGACTCGATTGGTTTTCCACAACACTTTATTCCATTAAAGATCTACGGACATGGCTGGCAACAAGACGCTGTTGGTCACACAATTCTGCGCCGACCCGCAAGCCTCGGATGGGGGATTGCAACTGAAGCACTGGCTGAAAACTTTGGAGAACCATTTCGCTGAGGCTGAGACCGAGCTGACGGCTGCCGCGAAGCTAGCAACGCTGCACTCCAAAGTCGACTACAAGGTGTACAACAGTATTGCACGATGTGCGACGTACGACCTCGCTATTGAGGAGCTCAAGCGATTGTACATAAAGGAAAAGAGCCCAGTGTATGCTCGGCATCTGCTATTATCACGACGCCAGCAACCCAACGAGCCGATGGATCACTATGCCCAGGAGCTCCGGCAACTCCTGCTGGACAGCACCCGGGAGCCATGGACTCACGAGCAGGCTCAGGATGACCTTCTCCTAGTAGTCAGGCAGATAGGTGTAACAATTGTGGGTTTATACGTACAAGCATGAAATTTGGCACAGTCATAGCTAATAGTCTAATGAATAATTCCAGATATGGACCCACCGCGAAAACGTCCTATGGTAGCCGTGGCGGCCATTTTACAAAATGGCCGCTTTTAGTCTAGTGGCTAGATAGGGGTCTTGTGCACCCCCCCCCCCCCCCCCCCCCGAAATATACTTCTCATTCGTGTCTATAGATAGGAAAAAATGTGTAGAAAAATCTCAAGCCAGGGACAAACGTGGGAAAGGCATTCGAAGGAGAGTTGACGGATCCACTGTTCTTCCAGGAAATTGGCAGCAGTTCCTGAGAATTGATGCAAACAAAACAG
Source organism: Myxine glutinosa (assembly GCF_964187855.1). Taxonomy (NCBI): domain Eukaryota; kingdom Metazoa; phylum Chordata; class Myxini; order Myxiniformes; family Myxinidae; genus Myxine; species Myxine glutinosa. The sequence continues at coordinate 56,734,278 of NC_136265.1, forward strand.
AACTGTTTGCCTTCTTGACAAAACACATCACACATCTTGTATCAGATAAGCAGATAGTCACCACGGATGGTTCAGATGTGACGTGCATTCCCGCACGCGACACCAGTCATCTTGCCCCATGTGACCATGAGGAGGCTGATACACGAATGATGATACATCTCGCGGATGCAGTCCGTGATGGATTTCAGAAAATTCTTCTGCGTACGGTGGATACAGATATAGTGGTATTGGCTGTGGCAGCAACAACCAAACTCAAAATCCAGGAGCTTTGGGTGGCCTTTGGGACAGGCCAGCACTTCAGGTATATTCCAGCACATGAAATTGCAGCATTCCTCGGACCAGATAAGTCACAGGCCCTCCCGATGTTCCATGCATACACACGGTGTGACACTGTCTCGTCATTTAATACACGGGGCAAGAATACAGCCTGGGATACCTGGAAAGTATTTGACGAATTGACGCCAGCGTTAGTTCATCTCTCCACAGGGACAGCAGACATCTCTGATGACGTTGTGGCAGTGCTCGAGCGGTTCACCATTCTTCTCTACCAGCAATCATCAGCAATCTCGTCAACATAGACGAAGCTCGACAGGCACTCTTCACGAAGAAAGGACGAGCCATGCAAGCTATTCCCCCTACCAGAGGAGCCCTGGTACAACAAATCAAGAGGGCTGTGTACACGGGTGGCCACTGCTGGGGAAACATGCTCAAGGTTGTTATGGATCTGCCCTCACCTGGGGATTGGGGATGGATCGATCCCCACAACTGGAAACCCCTGTGGTCCATGCTTCCTGAAGCCAGCATTTCATCAAGGGAGCTGATTTGTTGTAAATGCAAAAAGGGTTGCAAGGGACGATGCAAGTGCAAACAAGCTAGTTTGAAATGTACCGCTTTGTGCCAGTGTGGTGGAGAAAATTGTGACGTATAAACAAGATCAAACTGGAACTATCTAGTAATATAAGTTACCGTTACAGTGCTTGGTGGGTTAATTGACATTGCTGGCAACACATATGCAAATTGTGGTCATTTGGAGAATACAATTATGGCATATATGTGTATCTAGAGTCATTTCATTAGAACATAAAGAAGCATTTGTGTCGTCCGGTAAAAAATAATTGTGGTCAAAACGGCCATTTTGTAAAATGGCCGCCATGGCTACCATAGGACATTTTCGCGGTGGGTCCATATCTGGAATTATTCATTAGATTATTATCTATGACTGTGCCAAATTTCATGCTTGTACGTCTAAACCCACAATTCTTATGATGGATACACCTATCTGCCTGACTATAGACGCTTTCGTCACCGGAGTCTCCTCTCAGGACCTAAGGCTCAAACTCCTGGAGAAGACCGACCTGACCTTCACGGCGGCACTCGAGCAAGGAAAGGTACACACTGAAGCGCGGTTGCAGTCGAACGCCTATGATCGCACGCGCCTCTTGGCGGGAACCTCGCTACACGCACGGCCGGAGAGTGCTACCGCCGAGGGAGCGGAACTGCTCGTGGAACTCCAGGATGCTCCGGAGGAGGATCCGGTCCTGATGGCTGTCGCTACGACCAGACCCAAGGCCGTACGCGGAGCCGCATGCTACTTCTGTGGGGGGCAACGACATCTCCGGACAGTGTGTCCGGCTCGGGACGCCATATGCCATCTGTGCTCGCAAAAGGGGCACTACGCAAAAGTGTGCCAGAAAACCGCATGTGGCTCGCGGCCGCGCGCGACCTTGAATGGGCTCATTGCAGAGCCCACGAGCCGAGCTCGGAACACGGCGCCTTACCTGGCTTTGATGGACAGGGTCCCTCCTCGCGGGCCCCTGGTCGCTCAATCGACCTTGGCAAGAGACACCGAACAGCCACAACAGTCTCATCCTCAATCGGGCACGGCACATGCGTCCTTGACCAGACTCCGGGCCACGCGAGGGGCTTTGGAGCCTCACCAAGCCCCAGCGGTATGTTCTCGTCGTGTCTCTCAAGAGCGTACAGCGTCCACTGGCGGCGACACGAGTTCGGTACCAACTACGGTGGCCCTAACTCATCAAACGGCGATTTTGAATCGTCAAACGGCGATTTCAAATACTACGGAGGCCCATACTCATCAAACGGCGATTTTGAATCGCAAAGCAACGGAATGCATGGGAAAGCTCTCTGATGGCTTTAACGGATTCCCCATGAACAACGAATACTCCGGCAATAACCGCAAAACTGCAGATTGCATGGGAACACACCCTGACAACTCATACGAGACTCCACAGGCACCCCCTGAAGCCCGGAAAACTGCCGCGGGCATAGGATCCACCCGCGAGGCGAGGCCGACCCACTCGGGAGGTTCGGTCCCACTCCCAGCAGGCTCGTCCGGCCTGGCTCAAGCCCTTATTCCCCTCATGGTCGAGGGCCATTGTGTGCGTGCCTTGGTGGATACAGGGTCTACGGATAGTTTTATCGACCAGCGACTAGTGCACAGGCATGGTTGGCAGGTCTTGAGGTCTACGAGATGGATCTTCATGGCTTCACAGGGACTTCGACTCAGCACGAAGGGGGAATGCCGATTGAAACTCGTGATAAAGGGACGGGTTTCCCCAGATGTACACCTCATGGTCTTACCTGCTTTATGTGCTGATATTCTGTTAGGACACGATTTTCTTAAGCGACATGGACGTCTGGAAATGGAGTTTGGTGGGCCTGACACGCTTGCTGTGTGTGCCCTCGTGAAAATGGAAATCCAGCCACTTTAGCTGTTCCCCAATCTAACCTCCGACTGTACCCCTGTAGCGGTAAAATCACGGCGCTACTCTCGAGCAGACATGCAATTCATTGCGGATGAAACGGCTCAGCTCTTGAAAGACAGTATCATAGAACCTAGCCGGTCGCCGTGGCGAGCCCAGGTCTTGGTGGTGCGAAGCGATGCACACCGCAGATGCATGGTAATCGACTATTCCCAAACGATTAACCGCTTTACACAGCTGGATGCCTACCCCCTTCCGGGGATGGACGCGCTGGTGCGACAGGTGGCCCAGTACTCAGTCTACAGCACTCTCGATCTCCGTAGTGCGTACCATCAGATCCCTATCTCTAGGGCAGATCGTATCTATACCGCATTTGAGTCGGGGCAACAGTTGTACCAGTTTACTCGATTGCCTTTTGGGGTGACGAACGGGGTCCTGTTTCCAGAGGGCCATGGATGACCTCATTGCAAGGGAGAACTTAACCGATGTTTTCGTCTACCTAGACAATCTTACAGTTTGTGGGTATGACCAAGGGCACCATGATGCTAATCTGAAGCGCTTCCTCAAGGTCGCGCAGAGGTATCACTTAACCATGAACGAGGCTAAGTGTCAATACTCTCTACGCAAGATAGATCTTCTGGGGTACACCGTGACCCATGGCTCTGTCGCTCCGGATAAGGAGCGTCTGCGACCTTTGCTCGACATGGCCCCTCCCAGCGATCGGGCGTCCCTGAAGCGCGACCTCGGGCTATTCGCCCATTACTCAAAATGGGTCCAAAATTTCTCCGCGAAACTTCACCCCCTTGTGGCCTGCAACACATTCCCTCTGCGTCCGGCCGCATTGGCAGCCTTTGGAGGCCTTAAGGCCGACATCGCCAGTGCCGCTGTGGCGACGATCGACGAGAGCGGATCTTTCGTCCTCGAAAGTGATGCCTCGGATCAGGCCATCGCGGCGACCCTCTCCCAAGGAGGGCGTCCGGTGGCTTTCTTTTCACGGACTCTTACCTCCGCTGAGCGGAGACATTCGTCTGTCGAAAAGGAAACGTATGCGATCGTCGAGTCTATTCGGCGATGGCGCCCGTACTTACTCGGGCGATGTTTCCAAATCATCACGGACCAGCAAAGTTTTGCGTTCATGTACGACACATTACACGCCCAGTGCATTAAGAATGAGAAAATCACTCGCTGGCGTATAGAGCTTGCCGACTTCTGCTACACAATCAAATACCGCCCGGGGAAGGATAACCAGGCCGCCGACGCCTTATCGAGACCGGTTACGTGTGCGGGTATCGCCACTTTGGATTGCCTACGCGCACTGCATGCCACTGCGGGGCATCCAGGCGTAACGCGTTTCACTCATTTTGTGTGGCGTGGCAATCTACCATACTCGATTGACGATATCCACCGTATCTGTCGCGACTGCGCTATATGCGCGGAAATCAAACCGCGTTTCTATAACCCTCCCATGGGGACTCTGGTTAGGGCTACGAGGCCATGGGAACGCTTGGCGATGGATTTCAAGGGCCCATTGCCGGTGTCGAGTAACTCTCGCTATCTGCTCACTATCGTCGATGAGTACTCGCGATTTCCCTTCACTTATACGTGCGTGGACATGACTGCTGCCACGGTAATGCGATGCTTACAGAATTTGTTCTCTATGTTCGGGTACCCGGCCTATGTGCATACTGATCGGGGTGCGGTCTTCTTGTCTCAGGAAGTGCGAGGCTATCTGCTCCAAAATAACATCGCTTCTAGTTACACCACGCCGTACAGACCCCAGGCAAATGGGCAGATCAAACGCTTCAACGGGATTATATGGAGGGCCGTCATGCTCAACCTCCGGACCCTCGGCCGGGGCCTCGATAAATGGGCTTGGTCGCTACCTGCGGCGTTGAACTCGATCAGGGCTCAACTGTGTACGGCCACCAACCAGACTCCCCACGAGAGCCTTTTCCACCACCCAAGGAGCACGGGGTGTATACGGTCTTTACCCAGTTGGCTCGCTGAGCCCGGGCCGGCCTACCTCAAACGGGCAGTTCGCACGAGCAAGTACGACCCCTTAGTGGACAAAGTGCAGATACTCCAGGCTAATCCTGAGCATGCTCGTGTGATGACGGCTGATGGACGTGAGACCACTGTCTCCGTACGTCATCTTGCCCCATGTGGGGTCGCCGACCCTTGTAGGGAATCGGACGAACCGATCGAACCAATCTATGAGACTATGGACTCTTCCATCGCTGAAAGTCTGCCGACCCTCCCTTCGCCACATCTACCCATGCCCGAAGGCTTGGCGGTACCCCCTTCGTCACCTGACTCCGGTAGCTCCTCCGATGCCGGGGTCTCTGGGATACGTGATGCCGTACCCGGGGAATTTCGGACGCGTGCTGGCAGAGACATTCGCCGCCCGGACCGGTACGGTTGGGCCGACTGATACCATATTCCACACCCTGTTAATGCTGACGCTCGCTCGATTCTAGCCGCTCTGCAGTGTAATTCTAACGGTGGGGAGAATGTAGTGAAATCGTATTCATATTAATGCTGAACCGAGGTGATGCTCGCTGCTCGCTGACACCGCTAGGGGTGCGGCTATAAGACCCGATGCGGCCGGTGCTCAGGGGACTTCTCCTGTGACATGTTACACCTAGTAGACTCGCTAATGGTACGCCTGCATAGAATATTAAGCTTGCTTGCATTGAATGTTATGGATTGACCTATGTGATGCCAAACCTTATTCCTATTGCATTTCCTGTATTTACAGAATGATGTCAAAGGTCTTAATGGAATTAAACCAACAGATGGACAAAAGTTGTGGACTCGATTGGTTTTCCACAACAGTCATGTCATGAAAACTGTACTGGAGAGGATTCTGGATGAAAGGACAAGGAAGTGTGGAGTTGGAGATCGGCGAAGAGCAGCAGGGGTTGAGAAAGGGAAGAGGGACAACACATGGGATGTTCACGCTGACATAGCTGAGGAAGAAGAAGTTGGAGGTGCAAGGTTAATTGGCATTGGGATTTGTGGATCTGCAAATGGCCTATGACACTGTCCTGAGAACCATGGTGATGGCGACACTGAGATGGATGGGATTGCCGAAAGCAGAAGTTAGGTTGGTGGAGTGAATGTGCAATGGAGATGCAGGAAGATAAGACGGGTGATGCAGGACGTGATGGCGACACTGAGATGGATGGGATTGCCGAAAGCAGAAGTTAGGTTGGTGGAGTGAATGTGCAATGGAGATGCAGGAAGATAAGACGGGTGATGCAGGAGTGGAAAGAGGCATTTGGGAAGCATGGGCTGAAGGAATGCAAAGACTCAGGTGATGTGGGTCAGGCAGCAGAAGAAATAAATGAGTATCAGCTGAGAGGTGAAGGAGATCAGACAGGGAAATTGGTTTGAGTATCTGGGGGCAACAGAGACTGGTGATGGTAAGTTGGAGGCAGTTTCGGTAACGGGTAAGTTGGATGGAAAGTTGGGGGCAGGATTTCTGGTGGGTGCGAATGCATGGAGGAGGGTGGAGGGATTAATAGCACCCATAAAGATATCATGAAAATTGATTGCAGAAGTGAAGAGGGTGGATAGAAGGTGGATGGATGAACTGAGGAAGGAGCTTGGTGTGCAGTTGAGCTTGATGGAGAGATTGATGAAAAGCCGGCTGAAAAGCGCTGGACACTTGATATGTACAGAGGAAGAGAGAATGGCAAAGAGAGCAGGTATGCTAAAGGAGTAAAGTAGGAGGAATGAAGAGATTGGCTGGTTGAGATGGGAGGAATGTGTGAGCAGGGATATCAATGAGGTGGGATGGTTGGAGAGTGGAGAGAGATGGTTGAGGGCAGGAGGAAGTGGTGGAGTATTGTGGTCGAGGCAGCTTGGTTGGACCTCATCCCTTTTAATGGGAAGAGAAGGGGGAGGAAAAGAAGAAAAGAGGAATATAATTGGTTTTGGGGCGTTTAATGTCACAAATCTTTCGGATCATCATTTACAAATACATATCTTTCACATATTTTTCATTCATATCACGTATATTTCAGTGTTCATTTTAAGCTGTGAAGCCATTTCAATATCAGCCGATGTCCTTCCTTCCATCCGTCCGTTAAAAATAAAGTAGACAAAACTTTCTAACCCACTGTTTAATTCTAAATGGTTCTGAAGGGCTGTTGAAACCAAAGCTTTCAGAATCATTGGAATCTCCCGCGATGAAGCCAACTCCGAGGGACTTTCACTCACTCACCACAGGCAGGTTGGTGGTCTTTCTGTCTTCTACCGACTCCTCTCCGGCTTTGCTCCCCCAGATCTCTCTGTCCTCTGTCCCCCAAATATTCCTACAGGTCGCACAATATCTGCCAGCAACCTCTTATGGTTAAACTGCCAAAATCAAGACTATATGCTCACCTTTACTCTTTCATTCCTCTTTTCTCCCGCCTCTGGAACAAACCCCCTCACTCTCTTCAATCCCACTCCTCCCTCCAGGTCTTTAAAACAGCGGTTCACCACCGTCTCTTATCTTCCCCCATCCAAAACCTTTATCTTTTCGACCCCTGCAAATTCACCCCAGATCCACATTTTTGAAATGCCAACTTCTTTCCTGGAAGTCCTTGCAGTGTCCAAGTGTTTTATACTTCTCCCCCCCCCCCCCCCGCCTTTCACACGCCTCCTCCCCCCAAGTCCTCACCCTCTCACAGATCTCCCGATGTCCCTGCTCTCAAATGGTGTGTTTGTGTGCTTACCCCTCTCTCCCCATCTTGTCTACCGCTGCCCTTATTATATGTTTTTTCATGCCGAATGCCATACAAAGCCGAATGCCTCAACTCTGTGTTTGCCTCAAAATCTTGTGTCCCAAACCCATCTCTCTCTGTTCCCACCTTTCCCAGTCGAACCCAACTGCTCCTGGACTCTGTGTCCTTCTCTCCTGACAAGGTGGAGGAGTTTTTTTCAAACCTCGACTCTGATTCTGCAACTAGACCAGACGGCATCAGCCCACGGGTCCTAAAATCCAGCTCTGCCGCTCTATCTCACCCTCTCTCTGTTCCTTTCACCCTCTCTTTTGCTCAAGGTCATCTGCCAGCATCCTGGAAATCAGCCAACATCACCGCTTTACACAAAAAGGTGCAAAAACGGATACTTGCAACTACAGACCAATCAGCCTGCTCCCAATTATCAGCAAAGTCATGGAATCCATCATTGCTTCAGATATGAAATCCTTCCTCTTCTCCAATGGCTTGATCTCCGATCATCAATTTGGATTCAGACCAGGTCATTCTACTCTGGACATGCTGCTTCTGCTGTCTCAACAATGGATGGAGGTCCTCAATGCCAAACAGGAAATCAGAGCTGTCTCCCTTGACATATCACGTGCCTTCGATACGGTCTGGCACCCAGCTCTGCTCACCAAACTCTCCTCCTATGGTATCCATGGAAATCTCCATGCATGGCTTGCGGACTTCCTCTCTGGTCATAGTCAACGTGTGGCCCTGAATGGATTTCTCTCATCTCCCCTTCCTGTTCAGGCTGGAGTTCCCCAAGGCAGTGTTCTGGGCCCTGTGCTTTTTCTGGTCTTTATCAATGATCTCTCCGACTCTCTGGAAAATCCTCTCTATCTCTTTGCTGATGAATCCACTCTCTGCCACTCCATTCCGCTTCCCTCAGATCGGCAGTCTGCAGCCTCCTCACTCTCTGAAGACCTGGACAAAATCACAGACTGGTCAAACAAGTGGAACATGTCTTTCAATCCTGACACTCTTACTATGTCTCTCCGAAAAGATCGAATGGACAACCCTCCCATCTACTTTCTCAACAATCCTCTCCAAGAAGTTCTGACGCTCAAGCTTTTGGGTCTCACTATCTGCCATGATCTTTCCTGGGAAAACCACATTTCCAAGCTGGCCTCCAAAGCCAGTTGCCGACTGGGCATCCTCCGTCGTAGAAAGTCCTTCCTAGGCACACCTGAGCTCCTCACCACATACAAGGCTTTCATCCGCAGCTCAATGGAATACTGTTCTCCCCTATGGGCCGGTGATCCTGCCTCACAACTAGCTCGGCTTCACGCTGTTGAAACCAAAGCTTTCAGAATCATTGGAATCTCCCGTGATGAAGCTATCTCCGAGGGCCTTTCACTCACTCACCGCAGGCAGTTAGGTGGTCTTTCTGTCTTTTACCGACTCCTCTCCGGCCTTGCTCCCCCAGCTCTCTCTGTGCTTCATCCCCCAAATATTCCTGCAGGTCGCACAAGATCTGCCAGAAACCTTCTGATGGTTAAACTGCCGAAATCTCGGCTCTCTGCTCACCGTCGCTCTTTCATTCCGTCTTTTCTCCCACCTCTGGAACAAACTCCCACACGCCCTTCAATCCCACCCCTCCCTCCAGGTCTTTAAAACAGCTGTTCACCACCATCTCTTATCTTCCCCCATCCAAAACCTTGATCTTTTCTACCCCCGCTAATTCACCCCAGATCCACCTTGTTTGAAATTCCAACTTCTTTCCTGGAAGTCCTGGCAGTGTGCATATGTTTTATACCTCTCCCACCCCCCTTCCCATGCCTCCCCCCCCCAAAGCCCTCTCCCTCCCACAGATCTCCCGATGTCCCTGCTCTCAAATGTTGTGTTTGTGTCCTTCCCCCTCTCTCCTCATCTTGTTTACCGCTCCCCATGTTATATGTTTTATATGTCGGTTTCGGTGTCGGTGTCAGTTTGTCTTTCTGTGTGATTAATGTTAGCTCTTTCACGAGCCTCGGTCTTGTATACAAAAAATAAAAATGTGTGTTTGATTTTTTGTGTGATTAATGTCAGCTCTTTCATGAGCCTCAATCCTGTATACAAAACAAACAAACAAACAAAAAAAAAAAAAAAACGTGTTTTTCTCGGTTTGTTGCTTTTCTATTCCAGGGAGTCATGGTCTTTCACCTCATTTCCTCTATTTTGATCTTACTACAATTGTTGCGGCTCATTTTTAATATTTTGTCACCTTCCTCTTCTTCCTCTGCTATTTGGCCTAATCTTTCTCCTCGTTATCATTTACTGTTCTTACTCTTGGTCTCCTGTGTGAATCGATTGATGTCGACGCAAATGTGATGGAGTCGAAAAAGCCTTGCTGCATAAAGAACACTGATACGGCTTTTCTCCTGTGTGAATCGTTTGATGTCGACGGAAACGTGATGGAATAGTAAACCCCTTGCTGCATAAAGAACACTTAAAGGGCTTTTCTACTGTGTGAATCGTTTGATGTCGACGCAAACATGATGGAGTTGAAAAAGCCTTGGTGCATAAAGAACACTGATAGGACTTCTCTCCTGTGTGAATCGTTTGATGTAGACGCAAGTATGATGAAGTCGTGAAAGCCTTGATGCATAAAGAACACTGATAGGACTTCTCTCCTGTGTGAATCGTTTGATGTCGACGCAAGCATGATGGAGTAGTAAAAGCCTTGGTGCATAAAGAACACTGATAGGGCTTTTCTCCTGTGTGATGTTTTTGATGTTGTCGCAAGCTTGATGAATAAACAAAAGCCTTGCTGCACACTGAACACTGATAGGGCTTTTTTCCTGTGTGAATCTGATGATGTTGATGGAGATATGATGAACTTGTAAATGCCTTGCTGCATACTGAACACTGATAGGGCTTTTCTCCTGTGTGATGTTTTTGATGTTGACGCAAGCCTGATGAATAAACAAAGGCCTTGCTGCATACTGAACACTGATAGGGCTTTTCTCCTGTGTGAATCTTTTGATGTTGACGGAGATATGATGAACCAGCAAATGCCTTGCTGCACACTGAACATTGATAGGGGTTTTCTACTGTGTGATGTTTTTCATGTTGACGCAAATATGAAGAATCAGCAAATGCCTTGCTGCAAAACTTACACTTGTACGGCTTCTCTCCTGCATGACGTTTTTCATGTTGATGCAAATATGACGAATCAGCAAATGCCTTGCTGCAAAACGAACACTTGTAAGGCTTCTCTCCTGTGTGACGTTTTTCATGTTGACGCAAATGTGACGAATTCGAAAATGCCTTGCTGCAAAACGAACACTTGCACGACTTCTTGCCCGTGTGGATTGCTTGATGTCGTTTTAAAGATGACAACGCTGTGAATGATTTGTCACACAAAGAACACTTGTACGGCTTCTTGCCCGTGTGGATTGCTTGATGTCGTTTTAAAGATGACAATGTTATAAATGATTTGTCACACAAGGAGCACTTGTACGGCTTCTCTCCTGTGTGACGTTTTTCATGTTGACGCAAATGTGACGAATTAGAAAATGCCTTGCTGCAAAACGAACACTTGTGCGGCTTCTTGCTCGTGTGGATTGCTTGATGTCGTTTTAAAGATGACAATGTTATAAATGATTTGTCACACAAGGAACACTTGTGTTGTCTCTCACTTCCTCGGATATTCTTGAGGGGCTCTGTACAACGCTTACATCTGCGTGTGAAAGACACGCTGCCAGGTTGGTCAGTTTCTTGACAAACACTCCGAGTCGTGGGCCGATTGAAAACTTCCGTGTCAAACCACTGGGAACAGTTTGAACAAGAAACTAGTTTCGTTTGTTTCCCTGTAAAGACAAATCACAAAAATCATCATTAATTCGCACCAACTTCAGAAAATGGACATATATTTCATTCAAATTAGATTGAAGATTGGCACCAAATATGCTCAATTCGATTCAACAGGAAAGATTCAAAAATAGAGGAATTGCGCATCTTCCCAAATGAGTCAGACATTTACTGATCACACACAAACGATCTTATCAGAGGTTGCTCCATCATTCTGGACAGTGTGGAGCAATCAGGGGCTTGCTCCCACCATGTGTTAATGATTGTAGCATCAGTTTATCCTTGCTTCCTATGGTGGTTAACATACTTTGATGGACATTCTGTTGAATCCATCCATTGTTCTACACGTCCACCAAAACAGAATGACTTTCATAACTTTTCCATTTCCAATATCTAGAAAAGAGATGAAGGACAAAGGGGTACCAGACCTCTCGGGGAAGCAATACTCTGCAGTTCTCTGAAAAGTGCTCATTGGCAATACAACAAACACAACATGCATTATAAGGCCATTTTCCCTGCTAGAGCGGGGGTTAGCCTTGCGGTCCCCATGACATTGGCAATATGAAGAAGAATCAAGGCATGGCGGGCCTGTTGGCGAATGCCCAGTGTACATGCTCCTGTTTGCCATCTCTCGTGGGCATGTCATTCGGGATGGTGAGACTCTTTAAAATGTTAATTTACGAAATAAATACACGAGTTGGCTGGTTTATCCATTCAGAGAGGTACTGTGAGAAAAGGCAATACTTTTCCAGGTGTCAACTCCTTGCTTTTTGCTGTATTTTAACTTTGCTTGAGGAGGGAATTGTGGGGATTTACGAATGCGCGGCATTGACGAAGCTCAAGCATCTAGCATCTCTCCTTATTTTGTTTTGTACAAGAGGAACATGCATTGTGAATGATGATATATTTGACCCGAATAGTTTTACAGATTAATTCCTCCTCTGAAACACACGCTTACCCTGAACATCTCAAACAAATATAGTGATGCTTCAATATGCAGAGAGGAATCCGTTATTAATGAGCTGGGTCATTTTAACATGGCCTAAAGTCACCATGTGGCCTTAAAAGACAAGTGCCACAGCATCTCTCACAACCTCCTGTGCAACGTAGACACACACACATGACTGTCTGTAACTGGAACAAGCAGAATGTTGTTGTGCTTCAGACCTTTCTCTTGAGATGGTGAGTCATCCTCAAACTCAGATTCCACCTTCACTTTCCCAATCAATTCTGAAAATAAAAACATCACATTAAAACTGAACTTTAGATTTTTCAAGTTTCTAAGGCTTATGGAGCACCTTATGCAAACATACACATCAGACTTTTCAAATCCGATCAAACCCGGAGAAACAGGTCCGCTCCCTGGGAGAGGGCGAGGTTGGGGTTCTCCAATCTTATATTCTTCCATTTCGTAATGATGGAACTCATTATGCTCTTGGGAACTTTAAACAAGAGAAATTGTTTTATACATCCAGGTAATATGTTCCAAATTTCACCAACGGCTTGTTTCCGCATTCTTGAGTCTTATTTTGAAAACCGTCGAAATCACGTTGGTGTCTGTTCATCCGTCCATCCGTCCGTCCACCAAAAATGTGTTGGCACTCATATCTCAAGGGCTCCACATTAAAACGAGCTGAAACTTGGAATATACATTGGCCAATAGGTCTCGTTAATGGTGTTCGAAACAAATTCCACCTGAGTGTTATAATTTTTGCTTCATTAAATATTTTGAAATACTAGCGTGACTCGGCGCGCTCCGAGCGCCTCACCACGTGTCGTTTCAGAGGGATGGGCATCTTTGACCATTTTGTGTCTTTTGTGTCTTCAGGGTGTTTTTGGTCTTCTGGATGTTTTGGGTCTTCAGGGTGTATTGGGTCTTCGGGGTGTTTTGCGTCTTCAGGGTATTTTGGATCTTTTGGGTCTTCAGGGTGTTTTTGGTCTTCTGGATGTTTTGGGTCTTCAGGGTGTTTTGGGTCTTCGGGGTGTTTTGGATCTTTTGGGTCTTCAGGGTCTTTTTGAGCCCCAGGTCCTTCAAGGGTATTTTTGGTCTTTGGGGTGTTTTGGGTCTTCGGGGTCTTTGGGGTCCTTGAGGGCATTATGGGTCTTTAAGGGTATTTTGGGTCTTCATGGGTCTTGGTGGTATTAAAGGTCTTGGGGGAATTGAAGGGTCGTAAAAGGCCTGAGGGGTCTCAGTAGTCTAAACGTAATTAAGAGGGTTAAGAGGGTGTTAATTATTTATTTTGAAGAAGAAGACCTTTTGGTCCATACATAACCATATACATTTGCTCTATTATTATAAGACGAGTGGAGTCACCCGTGGGAATCCCACGGGCATGGATGTGTGTGATATTTGGACATATTGTGTTTGATGCTGAACATTCAGTTTTACAAAATGGTTACGAGCAATTTATCAGATCCACAAATGATGTAATCTGCACAATGTATTTACTTCTGATAACATGTGAATGCATGTGCGTGCAAATGGGAAATACAGTTTTAAATGTGTGATTACATCTCATGTAAAATGTGACTTCAAGAGCTCAAATCCTCTCCCTCCCCGCCCCCATCATGCACACTGCACCAGGGAGTGGATCACCCACAGGGGAGTGGGTCACACACACACGGGGGAGTGTGTCACACAAACACACAGGGGAGTGGGTCACACACACACACACACACACACACACACCTCGTTTTTTCATTTCTGTTCCTCACAATTCTGTCTCTCTTCTACAGACACACATGTGCACACACACACACACACCTAGTTTTTTCATGTCTATTCCTCACAATTGTCTCTCTTCTACACACACACACACACACACACACACACACACACACACACACACACACACACACACACAAGGGAGTGGGTCACACACACATGGCAAATGGGAGAAAGCCAGCAAGTGCGACAAAAAGCCAGCAAGAAAGCCAGCAAGTGCAACTGACCAGTTGTCGTGCGAATACCTTCCGGTTAATACCAGGCCTCGCGAATGACCAAACGGCTTTAATTGAGGCAACCACCAAATACGGATTCGGCTATAAACTGCGGGAGGAAGAAGTGAAGAGGACGAGGCAGAAGCGCTTACCTATAGCGATCCAACCGCAGCTCCGATCCTGCAGGGGAATTAACTCCACGAACACAAGATGTTGAATGGAAAGGGAAAATAATGCAAGGGTTTATTTACAAGGAATCACGGGACAGGGAAATACGCGCCGGTAATAAAATGTCCTAAATCGGGATCCCGCACACCGACTTCCAAATACGAGACAGGGGAAAGAATTGCAAAAAAATCTGTCTGTTGTGTACGTGTGAAATGTGGTGCATCTTAACTGTCTGCAGGCTTGTCCACCGTCCAACACGGTTTCAAGCTTTGGCGCAAGGAAACCCTCCTTCCGCTTTGCCCACGCGCTCCGCCAGGCCCGAGCCATTGCCCCACTCCAACCTCCTCGTCGACAGGCCACGAGGTCCATTCGCTCCCAGCACCAAAAGCACTGAGAAGGACCGAGCACCGCTCCAAGCACCAACGCAGGGCTAGCGATCTCCACACGAGGTCGATCTCCAACACGAGACACAAAGAGACAGGAATGGCAAGAGCGCGGGAGGAAGCAAGGACACGAATCAGCCCTGGCCAGCAGAGAAGAGAGTGCAATCCCGGCGAGCCAGAAACTGCTCGCCCTGTGACGTCAGGCCTTTCTTTCTCCAACCAGAGCCTCGTCTCTCGACCTCTAGAACGTTTGCATTTGCTGGCTTTCTCCCCTTTGTCGAGTGCCTCCCACTCCAAACAATCACCCGCTCCCTGGGCGTGGCTATCCTGCCACGAGGCTGGTTGCTAGGCCAGATGGTGGTGTGGCTGGTTGCGGCCCCATTGGTAATGCCCCGGCTTGGCTTCCTGCCCGTTTTCCAAAGTCGTTGTGGTAAGGGAGGGGAATTATTTAATGAGTGCACTAAGGACCTATCTAAGTGTTTAAATGTGTGCGTTGCCATAAGGGACAGAGGTTTGATGACAGAGGGGACGACGAACAAAGGAATCTTACCATAATCCCTGTACTATTTAGCACGCCCTGCTCCCTCGTAGCGGGGACATCAATACAGCTTATCCCGACAAACTGGACTACACATAGAACTTATTACAGGGTAGATTCCCAATCGTGACAGTCGAAGCATGTTACCGATACAGATCTACCTGGCCCTCGATATTCCTTTACCCACCGACAAAACAATATTGTTGCCGTTTTGTGTTTTTACAAATAAAGGTTAATTTCCTCTCATAGTTTAGTTACACGACAACATGTTGCCTCATTTAAGCTCAGTTATTTCACAGAAAATGTAAGCGTACACCTTTCCTGTGTTTAGTTTTGTGTTGAGTACGACAAGGAGAGTTAGGACCTTTACGATGTTTATGCTGCCTCGATGCTTTGAGTTTTGGCGCAAAATACCACGAGGCCGGCCTGAACAAGTCGATCCAGGCCGAAGGAAGGCGGGACAGAAGGAGTGGGAGTGACCGGTAAGCACGAGCCGCCAATCAGGGCTCGAGGGTCGTGGCTTACCACTGCGGCAAAAGGCGTGGTTTGGAAAATTCGATGCGGGCTAGGGCAGGGCCAATATAACACTGTGCCCGAAGCCCCCACCTCAGTTATGAGAAGGGAGGCAGACGAGTTCAAGTTACGAGGAGTTGGAGGGCAAGTGACGCTGAGTTCAGTTACGAGAGTGAAAGCGCGCAGTTGTATTAATCGTGCTGGGAAGGACCACCGTGCCGGGCGAGAAGCGCGCATATATTTTCCTGCCTGCCTGCCTACCTGTCTTCCCCGGGGGACGTGCGGTGACCGCCAGAGGGCCACGCCGAGTGAGCTGTTCCTGGACGACCAAAGCCGGCGCGTTCAGCGCATGAACATTTCTTCCTTCATCCCCCTGTGAGTGTGAATGGGCCCATTGTCTGGGGGATAAGTAAGACTGTTTAAGACTGCCCTGTGTCTCTGCTTCCTCTACCAATCATTGTGTAAGTAATAATAATTAAACCTGTTATTCCTTTGATTCGATCGCTTTTATCTCTCCATCATTGACTTAGCATGGTACGAATTATATCGCTCTGATCGGGTTCCCATAGCAAGGTAACAGCACGGACCACGTGGTACGCCATCCGCTCGGGTGTACTCAAATTACGCGTGGTTCGTGCAAGGCTCGATCCCCGCTTCCACGGCAGCGTGGGTACTTAGGTACATGCGAAAATTGTCCCGAAACCCTGTCCCGCGTCTGACCGGAAGTGGCGACTCAGTATCGCAGTTGCGAAGACCCAAGGAGAACAAGGGGCTTAATCTCGCCTTGGTAAGGGAACGGGCTTCGCGCAGAACTGTAACATTTGGTGTCCGGGAGTGGGATTGGACCTGTAGTGCGCTTCACGCACTCGAAATTACGAGCGACCGAAATTTAGTTTTAAAAAGCCAAATTACATTCGTACCATGGCTGGCCAAGGCGGTCGAATGCCGGTGGGGGCAAATAAGTAAAAATTGATGACCCAAGACCAGGAGAGACAGTTGGTAGTGGAGGAAGCCGAAGAGGGGGCTGTAGCTGGCGAAGAAAATGGCGGCACCTCGCACGTGGCGGCGGAGGCCGAGCCCGCGGCGCCAGTGGACTGGGGCCTATTTGTGACACAAATGAGGGTCTTTATGGTCAAGACGGGTGAAGACACGAAAAGGGAGGGGGACAAATCAAGATGAGAAATGAAAGAAATGAGGGACAAAGGAAGGTGTAACAAGGGCGAATTGAAAAACAATGGATGCCCAAAATAATCAATTGAAAGAAATGGGGGACAAAACCACCCGGGAATTGGAAAAAATGAGGGTGCCGTCGAAGAAAGAAATAAAAGAGATGGGGGAGGACTTTAGGGGCGGATTGAGCGAGGACGTCGCATTGGTATGCGATGAGGTGAAGCAGTGCGAGGAGCGCATGGAGAGGGAGTTAAAGTGGAGTACAGCCAGACTAGAAGGGGGTCTCGAGGAATTGACTCGGGAGGTAGAAAAGCTGACGGCAGGACAGCAGGAATTAAGGGAGCAAGTGGGGAAGAATACCGACATAATAGGGGGGCTAAAAGCAGCACAAAAAGAAATAAGACGGGAAGTAATAGCGACAAAGAAGGAATGTCAAATGGTGCACAGGGGACTGACAAAGAGGATAGATGACGTGGTAGAGACGTTGGGGACGAGGGAACGAGAGGTCAGGAGACGAGGGACCCAAGTCGTCTTCGAAGGGGAGATTGCGGGGGGCGCACTGGGAGATAGAAGGGGTGAAGCAGAAGCTGGAGGAAGTAGAGAAGGGATGAGTGAAATTAAGAAGAGACGAGGGGGAGACTAGAAACGAAATAAAGGAGGAGGTGATGGAATATGTGCAAGGTCTGTGTTCACATCGTGATGACGTGCTTGCTGACCAAATAAAAAGTTTTCAGGTGTTGGAGGAGAAGAGTGGAGGAAGAAGCTCCGAGCTGAGTGGTGATAATGGCGGAAATGTGTTTGGTGTGAGGGGAGGTTCAACGAGCTTGGGGGTTGGAATAGACCCGGGCGTTCGTGAAAGGCCTATGGCGAGGGGTGCGACAGTTAGAGTGCATGGAGAGCGGGAGTGCGCCTGGGTGTACGATGATGGGGTGTGCGAAAGGTGTGTGTGCGCCGGGGTGTGCGAGCATGGAATGGGTTGTGGGTTGCGAAGAGGCGGCCCAGGCATCGACACCGACCGGGGTAGTCTTGAGAGGGACGGGTAACACACGCGAGCCCCGGGGGAGTAGTGTACTATGGGGGCCCGAATGGTTCGGCCCCGCGTTAACCCCACAGGAAGCGGCGCACGGGGTCCGACCGTCGGGTGGCCATAAGGTTCAGCTCGCGCCATATGACGGCAAGAGCGACTTGAGGGCGAACCTGGTGCAATTCGACCACATATGTAGGGGTAACGGTTGGAACCCAGACGAAGGTGGGGTACACCTCGTGGCAGCCCTGCATGGCGCAGTGGCGGAGGTTCTGACAGCCTTACCACCGGGTGCTCTCACCCTGCCAGAACTCTGTGCAGCCTTAATTAGTCGTTTCGGCATGGAATAGCAGAGGGAGCTTGTTAAAGCTCAGCTAGTGGTGCGAAAAAGAAAGCCCCAGGAGACCATCGGGGAGCTAGTTTATGACATTCACCGTGCAGTGGGGATAGCACATGCGGACATGGCCGCAACCTCCCAGGAATGCTTGGCGCTGGACCATTTCATCCAGGCCTTTCCGGACCCCGAGCTTCGGCAGCAGCTCGCCATGTGGCGCCCGCGACCCTGAGCCAGACGGCCGACACTGCAGCCCGTTGGGAGGCAGCGAGGCCCCTGGCATGGGGGAGCGAGCGCCACGCAGTGGCGGTGAGACAGGTAAGGCCCATGGCTGGTGGCGGGCCCCAGAGAGGGTCCATACCCGAAAGGGGCCCGGACCTGGAGGACATGATCCGAAGGCTGGTGGACCAGTGCCTAGCGGGATCTGGACCGTGGCAGGCGGCTCCAGCGGTGGCACACGGTAGGCCACGGACAAATGCCCCAATTCGGGATTACGGGGGGGGGGGGCAATTTGGAATTCCGGAGGCAAGCACCTTACCAGGTGAGGTGCTATAATTGTAACCGGGTGGGTCACCGTGCGTGAGAGTGCAGAACCCCACGCCGGGACGGACCCCGGCAGCCGGGACCATCAACTCCGCCCCGAACGGATCGGACGAGCCGACCCCAGACTCCCCCCCCCCTAGATCCCCCCTGCCCCCACCCCGCCCGCTAGGGCCCGGGAAACTAATAGGTGCCGAGCATGCAGGGCCCTGTTCGGCAGTAGGGGATGGAGAAGAGCCCTCATTGACGCGACAGGTCATCTATTGTGGCCTTGCACCTCTGCTGTGCAGCATTTTTGCTGCAACATCATGTTGCATCTTCGGTCCACTTATTGAGTGGCATTAATGCCACACAGTTGGACCACATGGGAGTGGCCCTGCCTGGCAAAGGAAAGAAGAAATAAAATAAAATCATTTTTTGTGCATTTTTATTATGATGTGCTAGGGATGAGAAGATGTGTAAGTTTAGGGAGCCCTGAAGATCAAAAATGGCCTGTATGCCGGTCCGGGGGCTAGCCGGTTTGATATATGCACACAGAAGAAGCAAGAAGCAAGATGCAAGAAGCAAGCAGCAAATGTCATGATTTTTGAGTGTGTTGTGTTTTTGCTGTGCTTTCTCCCCCCTCCAATCTTCTCTTCCAAAAAGGACATGTCCTGGGTCAGAGAATTGTAAAGAAGGTTGAGTTTCTGTGCTTGTAAATATACAAATGCTGCCCACCGGCTATGTGTTTAGTTTGAAAAATTCCGGAATTTGTTTAGTTGTGGGTGCGAGTCTGATATGTAGCTACTCAATGCAATAGGAGGGACATATTTAGTGTTTTAAAACTGTCGCATACACGGGTCAGAGTAAATGTTCGGGGGAACCACACCTATATGTCACATGTAAAAGTAAAAGTAAATTTTGCATGTCATTCTCTAACCGGTCGTTTCATTTGTTGGTTTCGACTTGGGGACGAGTCTGACGAGGGAGGGGGGTAGTGTTGCGGTTTTGTGTTTTTACAAATAAAGGTTAATTTCCCCTCATAGTTTAGTTACACTTCAACATGTAGCCTCGTTTAAGCTCAGTTATTTCATAGTAAATGTAAGCGTAGACCTTTCCTGTGTTTACTTTTGCGTTGAGTACGACAAGGAGAGTTAGGACCTTAACGATGCTTATGCTGCCTCGATGCTTTGGGTTTTGGTGCAAAATACCACGAGGCCGGCCTGAACAAGTCGATCCAGGCCGAAGGAAGGCGGGACAGAAGGATTGGGATGAACCGGTAAGCGCGAGCCGCCAATCAGGGCTCGAGGGGAGTGGCTTACCACTGCGGCAAAAGGCATGGTTTGGAACATACGATGCGGGCTAGGGCAGGCCCAATATAACCCTGTGCCCGAAACCCCCACCTCAGTTATGAGAAGGGAAGCAGACGAGTTCAAGTTACGAGGAGTTGGAGGGCAAGTGGCGCTCAGTTCAGTTACGAGAGTGAAAGCGCGCAGTTGTATTAATCGCGCCGTGAAGAAACGCCGTGCCGGGCGAGACGCACGCATATATTTTCCTGCCTGCCTGCCTTTGTTCGGGATATGCGCCGCGAGGATTCTCCCGCCTGCCTGCCTGTCTTCCCCGGGGGACGTGCGGTGACCGCCAGAGGGCCACGCTGGGTGAGCTGTTCCTGGACCACCAAAGCCGGCGCGTTCAGCACATGGACATGTCTTCCTTCATCCCCCTGTGAGTGTGAATGGGCCCATTGTCTGGGTGATAAGTAAGACTGTTTAAGACTGCCCTGTGTCTCTGCTTCTTCGACCAATCATTGTGTAAATAATAATAATTAAACCTGTTATTCCTTTTCTATGCCCCTGGCATTTTCCCAAGAATACTTATTGACTCAAGACATTTAAACTTTTCATTTTTAATTTGTTTATAAAAAAAATTCCCCGAAAAATTGCACTTTGACATTAAGGGGTATTATGTGCAGATCAGTGACAAAAGATATCTCCATTTAATCAATTTTTAATTCAAGGTGTTACACAAGAAAATGTGAAAAAGTCAAGTGGTGTAAATAAGTCATTCATATTCTTGCGTCTCACTTTCAGCCATGATTGTTAGTGGGCAAACCACATTTCAAAGTTGGTTTCCAAAGCCAGCAGCCGATTGGGCTTCTTGCATCATGCAACATCCTTTCTTGGCACACCTGCAGTCATATCCACCAACTCGGCCTTCATTTGCAGCTTGATGGAGTACTGCTCTCCCCCTGGGCAATCGGTGCCCCTGCCTCACACCTTGCTAAGCTTGACGCCAATAGAAACCAAGACCTTCAATAGGAATCTACTGTGACGAAGATGAGTCAGTGGGCCTATCACTTTCCCATCGCAGACAGCTTGGTCATCTTTCTGTCTTCTAGGGTCTCCTTTCTGGTCTTGCACCCTCTGCTCTTTCCATGCTTTGTTCCCCCCAGGTTTCTGCAGGGTACACGCAGTCCACCATAAACCCCCTGCTGGTGAAACGATATTAATCAGGATCATGATTCACCTCTGCTCATTATCTCCACCACCAAGGGTGGATGGAGGTTATGTTTTCACCAATGTCTGTTTGTTGTACACCGCTCCTTTCCTATGCCATCTCCAGGCATTGCAAAACGTCATTGCCGGGCACCGAAGGGGGCTCGGCAGTGACGCACACTGAAAGGGAGTACTCAGTTTTCACTCTGGTTGTTTGTTTGTTTGTTGTACACCGCACCTTTCCTATGCCATCTCCATGCATTGCAAAACGTCATTGCCGGGCACCGAAGGGGGCTCGGCAGTAACGCACACTGAAAGGGAGTACTGAGTTTTCACTCTGGTTGTTTACTTGTTGTACACCACTCCTTTCCCATGCCATCTTCAGGCATTGCAAAACGTCATTGCCGGGCACCGAAGGGGGCTCGGCAGTGATGCCCGCTGAAAGGGAGTACTCAGTTTTCACTCTGGTTGTTTTCTTGTTTTCTTGTTTTCCTGTTGTACACCGCACCTTTCCTGTGCCATCTCCAGGCATTGCAAATCGTCATTGCCGGGCACCGAAGGGGGCTCGGCAGTGGCGCACGCTGAAAGGGAGTACTCAGTTTTCACTCTGGTTGTTTGTTTTCTTGTTGTACACTGCACCTTTCCTATGCCATCTCCAGGCATTGCAAATCGTCAGTGCTGGGCACCGAAGGGGCTCGGGAGTGACGCACGCTGAAAGGGAGTACTCAGTTTTCACTCTGGTTGTTTGTTTTCTTGTTGTACACTGCACCTTTCCTATGCCATCTCCAGGCATTGCAAATCGTCATTGCTGGGCACCGAAGGGGGCTCGGCAGTGACGCACGCTGAAAGGGAGTACTCAGTTTTCACTCTGGTTGTTTGTTTTCTTGTTTTCTTGTTGTACACCGCACCTTTCCTATGCCATCTCCAGGCATTGCAAATCGTCATTGCCGGGCACCGAAGGGGGCTCGGCAGTGATGCACGCTGAAAGGGAGTACTCAGTTTTCACTCTGGTTGTTTGTTTTCTTGTTTTCTTGTTGTACACCGCACCTTTCCTATGCCATCTCCAGGCATTGCAAATCGTCATTGCCGGGCACCGAAGGGGGCTCGGCAGTGACGCACGCTGAAAGGGAGTACTCAGTTTTCACTCTGGTTGTTTTCTTTCTTGTTTTGTACACCACACCTTTCCTATGCCATCTCTAGGCATTGCAAATCGTCATTGCCGGGCAACGAAGGGGGCTCGGCAGTGACGCACGCTGAAAGGGAGGACTCAGTTTTCACTCTGGTTGTTTTCTTTCTTGTTTTTGTGCACCGCACCTTTCCTATGCCATCTCCAGGCATTGCAAATCGTCATTGCTGGGCACCGAAGGGGGCTCGGCAGTGACGCACGCTGAAAGGGAGTACTCAGTTTTCACTCTGGTTGTTTGTTTTCTTGTTTTCTTGTTGTACACCGCACCTTTCCTATGCCATCTCCAGGCATTGCAAATCGTCATTGCCGGGCAACGAAGGGGGCTCGGCAGTGACGCACGCTGAAAGGGAGTACTCAGTTTTCACTCTGGTTGTTTCCTTTCTTGTTTTGTACACCGCACCTTTCCTATGCCATCTCCAGGCATTGCAAATCGTCATTGCCGGGCAACGAAGGGGGCTCGGCAGTGACGCACGCTGAAAGGGAGGACTCTGTTTTCACTCTGGTTGTTTTCTTTCTTGTTTTTGTGCACCGCACCTTTCCTATGCCATCTCCAGGCATTGCAAATCGTCATTGCTGGGCACCGAAGGGGGCTCGGCAGTGACGCACGCTGAAAGGGAGTACTCAGTTTTCACTCTGGTTGTTTGTTTTCTTGTTGTACACCGCACCTTTCCTATGCCATCTCCAGGCATTGGAAATCGTCATTGCTGGGCACCGAAGGGGGCTCGGCAGTGATGCACGCTGAAAGGGAGTCCTCAGTTTTCACTCTGGTTGCTTGTTTTCTTGTTTTCTTTCTTGTTTTCTTGTTTGTTTCTCCGGGCGATATCTCAGCCATCCTTTGAGCTAGGAAGCTGAAATTTCGGCACAATAGTGAGCAAGTCCTTTCTCAAAAAAGTATTTTTTGTTTTTTGATTAATCAATTAATTGAGGAATTATTTAATTATTAGCGATTAATTAAGTACTTATTTAATTAATCAAATTTCCTTTCTCTTCTGACCATTAACTCAGGCACCTTTTGAGTTAGGAAGCTGATATTTGGACATGCCAATGACCAGGTGATTTGGCTGCAAAGGCTATTTTTGATTTATTAATTAATCAATTAATCAATTAATCGATTAATTATTTAACTAATCGATTAATAACATTTTTTTAATTATTATTATAGATTCTGATGAAATGGTGGTGGTTTATGTGTTCTTTGACTGAATTGATTAATAATTTAATTTTTTAATGATTATTATTTATTTATTTTCATTATTAATCATTTATTTATTTTCTTTCTCATTTGGCCAATATCTCAGGCACCTTTTGAGCTGGGAAGCTGATATTTGGACATGAGTGACCAAGTGATGTGGCTATCAAGGATATTTTTGATTTATTGATTAATCAATTAATCAATTAATCAATTAATTGATCAATCAATTAATCAATTAATCGATTAATTATTCGATTAATTACTAAAAAAACAACAATTTTTTCAGTCACAGATTCTGATGAAATGGTGGTGGTTTGTGTGTTCTGTGACCGAATTGATTAATAATTTAATTTTTAAATGATTATTATTTATTTATTTTCATTATTAATCATTTATTTATTTTCTTTCTCATTTGGCCAATATCTCAGGCACCTTTTGAGCTGGGAAGCTAATATTTGGACATGACAGTGACCAAGTGATGTGGCTATTAAGGATATTTTTGATTTATTGACTCATCATTTAATCGATTAATTATTTATTGATTAATCGATTAATTATTTTTTGATTAATCAATTAAATATTTAATTTTTTATTAATGACTTATTTAATTAAATTTCGAAAAGATACATCTTCGGATGAAGAACTATTGGTTTAGCTATGCTATTAGCCAATTGATTATGAAAATATTTTGTGATAATCTTTTATTGATTTTAATTATACAATTAATCAATCAATTAGTGTACACCTCTCCCTCCCAATGCAGCCTCAATGAGCTGCACTGCGGTATTGCCGGGCGCCTGAGGCGCCCCGGCAATGCCGCGCTGGAGGATATTTAATTATTTGGCATGGGGGCGGTGTACTTTGAATGTATCTGCACTTGTTTGTTTTCTTGTTTGTTTGTCCGGACGATATCTCAGCCATCCTTTGAGCTAGGAAGCTGAAATTTCGGCACAGTGGTGAGCATGTCCTTTCTCAAAAACGGTATTTTTTGTTTTTTGAATAATCAATTAATTGAGGAGTTATTTAATTATTACCGATTAATTATGTACTTATTTAATTAATTAAATTTCATTTCTTTTCTGACCATTAACTCAGGCACCTTTTGAGTTAGGAAGCTGATATTTGGACATGCCAATGACCAGGTGATTTGGCTGCAAAAAGCTATTTTGGATTTATTAATTAATCAATTAATCAATTAATTATTCGATTAATGACTATTTTTTTTATTTTTTTTAAGTTACAGATTCTGATGAAATGGTGGTGGTTTATGTGTTCTCTGACAGAATTGCTTAATAATTTAATTTTTTTATGATTATTATTTATTTATTTTAATTATTAATCATTTATTTATTTTCTTTCTCATTTGGCCAATATCTCAGGCACCTTTTGAGCTGGGAAGCTAATATTTGGACATGACAGTGACCAAGTGATGTGGCTATCAAGGATATTTTTGATTTATTGATTAATCATTTAATCGATTAATTATTTATTGATTAATCGATTAATTATTTATTGATTAATCAATTAAATATTTAATTTTTTATTAATGAGTTATTTAATTAAATTTCTAAAAGATACATCTTCGGATGAAGCACTGGTGGTTTAGTTATGCTATTAGCCAATTGATTCAGAAAATATTTTGTGATCATCTTTCATTGATTTTAATGATACAATTAATCAATCAATTAGTGTACACCTCTCCCTCCCAATGCAGCCTCTATGAGCTGCACTGCGGTATTGCCGGGCGACGGAGGCGCCCCGGCAATGCCGCGCTGTAGGATATTTAATTATTTGGCATGGGCGCGGTGTACTTTGAATGTATCTGTACTTGTTGATTAATCATTTAATCGATTAATTATTTATTGATTAATTGATTAATTATTTATTGATTAATCAATTAAAAAATTTTTTTTATGTTAATGACGTATTTAATTAAATTTCGAAAAAATTCATCTTCGGATGAAGCACTAGTGGTTTATTTATGCTATTAGCCAATTGATTCAGAAAATATTTTGTGATAATTGTGCACCACACCTTTTCTATGCCATCTCCAAGCATTGCAAATCGTCATTGCTGGGCACCGAAGGGGGCTCGGCAGTGACGCACGCTGAAAGGGAGTACTCAGTTTTCACTCTGGTTGTTTGTTTGTTTTCTTGCTTTCTTGTTTGTTTCTCCGGACGATATCTCAGCCATCCTTTGAGCTAGGAAGCTGAAATTTCGGCACAGCGGTGAGCAAGTCCTTTTTCAAAAACAGTATTTGTTGTTTTTTGAATAATCAATTAATTAAGGAGTTATTTAATTATTAGCGATTAATAAAGTACTTATTTAATTAATCAAATTTCCTTTCTCTTCTGACCATCAACTCAGGCACCTTTTGAGTTAGGAAGCTGATATTTGGACATACCAATGACCAGGTGATTTGGCTGCAAAGGCTATTTTTGATTTATTAATAAATGAATTAATCAATTAATCGATTAATTATTTAATTATTTGATTAATGACAATTTATATTTTTTTTAAAGTTACAGATTCTGATGAAATGGTGGTAGTTTCTGTGTTCTCTGACCGAATTGATTAATAATTTAATTTTTTTATGATTATTATTTATTTATTTTCATTATTAATCATTTATTTATTTTCTTTCTCATTTGGCCAATATCTCAGGCACCTTTTGAGCTCGGAAGCTAATATTTGGACATGAGTGACCAAGTGATGTGGCTATCAAGGATATTTTTGATTTATTGATTAATCAATTAATCAATTAATCGATTAATTATTTCATTATTCGATTAATTACTAAAAAAACATAAAAAAACAATCAGTTACAGATTCTGATGAAATGGTGGTGGTTTATGTGTTCTGTGAGCGAATTGATTGATAATTTAATTTTTTCATGATTATTATTTATTTATTTTCATGATTAATCATTTATTTATTTTCTTTCTCATTTGGCCAATATCTCAGGCACCTTTTGAGCTGGGAAGCTAATACATGGACATGACAGTTACCAAGTGATGTGGCTATCAAGGATATTTTTGATTTATTGATTAATCATTTAATCGATTAATTATTTATTGATTAATCGATTAATTATTTATTGATTAATCAACTAATTATTTAATTTTTTATTAATGAGTTATTTAATTAAATTTCTAAAAGTTACATCTTCGGGTGAAGCACAAGTGGTTTCATTATGCTATTAGTCAATTGATTAAGAAAATATTTTGTGATAATCTTTTATTGATTTTAATTATACAATTAATCAATCAATTAGTGTACACCTCTCCCTCCCAATGCAGCCTCTATGAGCTGCTCTGGGGTATTGTTGGGCACCGGAGGCGCCCCGGCAATGCCGTGCTGTAGGATATTTAATTATTTGGCATGGGGGCAGTGTACTTTGAATGTATCTGTACTTGTTTGTTTGTGTGTTTGTTTGTGAACAAAATATCTCAAAAAGTTGTGGATGGATTCGGACGAAATTTGGCCGAGATGTAGCGCATGTCACAAGGACGAAATGACTAGATTTAGGTGAAGATCAAGATTTGGCTACTCGAATTTTTAAAGCGATTCTTCACCATTTGGAGGTGGGGCCAAAGACGATACAAAGTAGGATATCTCAAAAAGGAGTGGACGGATTTGGACGAAACTTGGTGGAGCCGTTGGGTGTGTGACAAGAACTAATCAATTCGATTTTGGTGAAGATCTGAACATGGATTCGGATATGAGAATGATTTAATTTTTTTCAGTGATTCTTCACCATTGGGAGACAGGGCCAAAAACTTTTCATTGTGGGTATCTCAAAATGTTATGAATGGATTTGGATGGAACTTGGTGGACAGGGTGTGCGTGTGTGACAAGGAAGAATCGATTTGATTTTGGTGAAGACCTGAATATGAATTCGGATATGATTTTAAAAAAAATTTTAAAGTGATTCTTCACCATTGAGTGATATGGCCAACAAGGCGGAGGTATGCTCTCTGCTGAGTGCCATTCTAGTTTGTTCTTTTTTCCCCACCTCTGGAACCAACTTCCACATTTTCTTCAATCGCATTGTTCTCTCCAAGTCTTCAAGACAGCTGTTCAACACCATCTCAGATCATACCCCATCCAAAACCATGATCTTTTCCACACCGGCTAACCGACTGACCCGCCCAACCCCCACCCAACCGGCCATCCACAACCCCCACCCAACTGGCCATCCACAACCCCAACTCCCTCCAAACTTCCAGTTTTTCCTTCATGACAGTTTGCTTCTGCATCCATCTTGTCCACTCCATGCATCCTCTCCTGCCCCCCATTCCTCTCCACACCCATTATTTGTCCAGGTCTTGCTCTATTTTTTCCTTCAACCCTGCTGGTTGTGTTTCCCCCCTCTGTATACTGCTGCGTCTTGATCTGTTCAGTGTTCTAGCTCTTTGCCTTGACATTGCAGGAAAAACAAAGAAACAAAAATAAAGTTAAATTTAAAAATAAATAAATAATTCCATGGGTTGCAAATCCAACTGCAACGTACTTGTCCCTTTTTTACTCTAACTTTTGCAATCAACATCTCATCTCAACAACACAAAATCATCAATAATAAATGATCAATAATAATTCACATGAACATTGCATTGAACCAATACACTGCCCAACAGTCACTCGTAAAGAAATTATGACTGCCCCCTGATTAGCATCAACCAGAAACTTCAAAGGCAAAACAAACAAACATAGCGTTCTCATTTTATCGTAAAAAATAACAAAAAAGAACTACAACATGAAGAATGTTGTCGTTCAAACCTTTGTCGAACGAGGAAGACTGGTCCAGCCACTCGGACTCCACCTTCACAGCCACAATAAAATCTGAAAATAAAATATCACACTCGATCTCAATTTTAAGGAGCATTTCTAAACAGTCATTGTCAGAATATTGCAGAGAGGGTCTACACCCCCTTTCAAAGTTTCCACCTTTTGTTGCCATTTAGCCTGGAATTAAATTGCATTAAATCAGACGTTTTCCAATTTATTTACATATCGCAACCCACAACTTCCAAGTGAAAAACAAATTGTGCAAATTTCAGAAAATTAATAAAAAATACAAAACTAAAATATCTTAGTTGGATAAGTGTCCACCCACCATATAATAGCAATTATAAATTAGCTTAGGTGTAACCAAGCACTTTCAAAATCACACACCAAGTTCATTAGCCTCCACCTGTGTTAAATTGTAGTGATTCTGATTATTTCAGCATCGCGGGAAGGGGTGGTCTCTTGCGGAGCAAGCGAGAGAACGCACGTCCGAGTCGGCGCTGCTCTGTCTGTGCCGGTATTATTTTGGGTCTTTGGGTATTCAGGGTCTTTGGGTATTCAGGGTATTTTTGAGCCTCAGGGCCTTGAAGGGTATTGGGGGTCTTCAGGGTATTTTGGGTCTTCAGCGGTCTTGGTGGTCTGATGGGTCT
Source organism: Myxine glutinosa (assembly GCF_964187855.1). NCBI lineage: Eukaryota > Metazoa > Chordata > Myxini > Myxiniformes > Myxinidae > Myxine > Myxine glutinosa. Next base: position 56,763,447 of record NC_136265.1, read on the forward strand.
TGGGGGATTTAAGGGTCATCAAAGGTCTGAGGGTTCTCAACAGTCTTCACGCAATTAAGAGGGTTAATTAAGAGGGTGGTAATTTTATTTGAAGAAGAAGAAGCCGGTTTCTATATCCCATCAGGTCTGACTTTCCGTGATCCCTTGTTTATTAGTCATCTTAGCTTGTCGGAGTGTCGTGCGGGGTGTGGAAGTTAAATTTAACACTTACATTTAGACATGCACCCACACATACACACACTTTGTTTTATATATTATGCTTGCGTGATTATACATACAAGCGTGACTCGGCGTGCTCTGCGCGCCTCACCACACGTCATTTCAAAGGGGTAGGCATCTTTGACCATTTCGGTGTCTTTTGGGTTTCATGATGTTTTGGGTCTTCAGGGCCATTTGGGTCTTCAGGGTCTTTTGGATCCTCTGGGCCTTCAAGGGTATATTGGGTCTTTGAGGTGTTTTGGGTCTTCGGGGTCTTTGGTGTCTTCAGCGGCTTTTGGGTCTTAAGGGGCTTCGGTGTCTTTAAGGGTCTTTGGGTCTTCTGGGTATTTTTGGTCTTCGGGGTATTTTTGGTATACAGGGTCTTTTTGGTCTTCAGGGTATGTTGGGTCTTCAGGGTCTTTTTGGTCTTCATGGTATTTTGGGTCTTCGGGGTGTTTTGGGTCTTCATGGTGTTTTGGGTCTTCGGGGTGTTTTGGGTCTTTGGGGTGTTTTGGGTCTTCGGGGTGTTTTGGGTCTTCGGGGTGTTTTGGGTCTTCTGGGTGTTTTGGGTCTTCGGGGCGTTTTGGGTTTTCGGGGTGTTTTGGGTCTTCGGGGTCTTTTGGGTCTTCAGGGTGTTTTGGGTCTTCGGGGTCTTTTGGGTGTTTTGGGTCTTCGGTGTGTTTTGGGTCTTCGTGGTATTTTGGGTCTTTGGAGTGTTTTGGGTATTCGGGGAGTTGTGGGTCTTCGGGGTGTTTTGGGTCTTCGGGTTGTTTTGGGTCTTCGGGGTGTTTTGGGTCTTTGGGTATTCAGGGTCTTTGGGTATTCAGGGTCTTTGGGTATTCAGGGTATTTTTGATCCTCTGGGCCTTGAAGGGTATTTTGGGTCTTTGGGGGTCTTCAGGGTATTTTGTGTCTTCAGGGGTCTTTGTGGTCCGAAGGGTCTTGGGGGATTTAAAGGGTCATCAAAGGTCTGAGGGTTCTCAGCAGTCTTCATGCAATTAAGAGGGTTAATTAAGAGGGTGGTAATTTTGTTTGAAGAAGAAGAAGAAGACGTTTCATCGCCAATAAACACACATACATAGCGACATAACCATATAGGTTTTGTTACAGATTCGGCCTGAATTATTGTTGGTATTATTATTATTGTTTGTTCTCAGGAAGGGTTATTGTGGTTAAAAGGTTTAAAAGCGCTCATGACAAAAATGATGCTGGAAATCGGATAGGGCACCGGGAGAGGTGGAGCGAAGAGGAAGAGCGCATGAGGCAGAGGTGACACGAGGCGTTTGGTAACAGCTCCGCACCCAGCGTGGTCGAGCGTCCATGGAGAGGGAACTTTGAGTCTTGGAAAGGAATCTCGTGCGATCGTTGATATCGCTGGTGTCGGGGAAAAGCCTGCGAAGCCAAATACAGGCGGGAGATTCTGGCGAATCTTCGCCTACCGGCTGCGGCCCGAGGAAGAACCGACCGCCATTTCGGGGACCTCGCGCGTCGTTTGCGGACCCTTGGTTAGTCGCGTCCACTGGTCCCACCCTCCGGTGGTTTGCCGAGGATGTGTGTGCGCGACAGCAGCCTTTGAAGAATATGGTGCGGTTCACGGCTGCGTGGTGTATGTGCACGTTTGGATAGCGTCTTTGGGATTCCTCTTTCCACCGCCAATTGGGGTTGGCTGGGACCACGTGACGGTCCCCGCCTTACCTACATCTCCTTACCCGCCTCATCGCCATCGCCTCTTCGCCGGGAGCATCGTTGTGTTCTAGAGACATTGAGAAGGGCTCTGCTTCAGTCCCTCGGGGTGCCATGAGTCTGAGCTAGGGTACCATCTTAAAATTGGATTGCAGGGTTGATTGCCCCAATTGTTGTATGGTGCTTTTTGTGTGCTTTTAATATACTAGGGCATTGCCCGTACTATATCTATATCTAAAATTATATCCCCCCCCTCTATTTACATGAAATGGTTTGGTCCAAAGCGAACGGCTTGCGAGTACGGTGACAATCCCCCCCCTCTATTTACATGCAATGGTTTGGTCCAAAGCGAACGGCTTCCGGAGTTTGGTAAAGAAATCGCCATCGCGTGCACAAACGCGCAGGAAAGCGAATGAATCGCAAATTCGGTTTTATTAGTTTTAAAACATAGTTTAACGCCAACATAGTTTGCAAACGTGAAATAAATGAATACGCTCTCAAATGTGCCATCCGAGGCAGAGTGTGTCCTCCACGTTCGGCACACGCGATCGTTCGCTGCTCTCTGATTGGTTGAATCGTTTTTTGGACATAGCTCGGTAAGTAATTGTCCGATTAATATGAAACCTTGAAAAGGCACATCCTCGGGTCCCCAGCAATATACCTGGCAAGTTAAAAGTATATCGGACCCGTGGTTGTCGAGAAACAGCGGTCACAGACAAACAGACGTACAAACGTACAGACGTACAGAGATTACTGGAATTATAGATAGATTGTTCATTCATAACCCTTGGTGTGGTTTCATTATTGGTTAATTTCAACCAAGGATAACATATCTTTCTGCCGGGGACCCTCTCGGGGTTCAGAGGTTTTCCGAGACCAGGGGATAGGGGAGGACCCCGTAACAGTTTGCTCTATAATAATAAAAAGAAGATACACACGACTGGATGCGAGGATGTTACAAAATAAATACCATTTAAGTCGTCTATCACGTGGTGAAAGTTATAATGTGGTAGAAACTATACTGTGTTAAAATTAATTGAACGGTTCAATGCAGTGTTGAGAACAGCCGTGCCATGATGGGGAGGTGGGGGGAAGCCAGCCGGCTCTCCCGCGTGAAACATTTGTGGAAGGATGTGTGGAGTTGGTTTATGGTCACAACAACCCTTGTCCTGTATTGAGAAATGAAAACATCTTGTCGGGGTGACGTCGTTTTATTGTACACCGCACCTTTCCTATGCCATCTCCAGGCATTGCAAATCGTCATTGCAGGGCACCGAAGGGGGCTTGGCAGTGTCGCATGCTGAAAGGGAGTACTCAGTTTTCACTCTGGTTGTTTTCTTGCTTTCTTGTTTGTTTGTTTGTCCAGGCGATATCTCAGCCATCCTTTGAGCTAGGAAGCTGAAATTTTGGCACAATAGTGAGCAAGTCCTTTCTCAAAAACAGTATTTTTTGTTTTTTGATTAATCAATAAATTGAGGAGTTATTTAATTATTAGCGATTAATTAAGTACTTATTTAATTAATCAAATTTCCTTTCTCTTCTGACCATTAACTCAAGCACCTTTTGAGTTAGGAAGCTGATATTTGGACATGCCAATGACCAGGTGATTTGGCTGCAAAGGCTATTTTTGATTTATTAATTAATCAATGAATCAATAAATCGATTAATTATTTCATTATTCAATTAAGGACAAAAAATTTTTTTTTTTAAGTTTCAGATTCTGATGAAATGGTGGTGGTTTTTGTGTTCTATGACCGAATTGATTAATAATTTAATTTTTTAATGATTATTATTTATTTATTTTCATTATTAATCATTTATATATTTTCTTTCTCATTTGGCCAATATCTCATGCACCTTTTGAGCTCGGAAGCTGATATTTGGACATGAGTGACCAAGTGATGTGGCGATCAAGGATATTTTTGATTTATTGACTAATCATTTAATCGATTAATTATTTATTGATCAATCGATTAATTATTTATTGATGAATCAATTAATGATTTGATTTTTTTATCAATAACTTATTTAATTAAATTTCTAAAATATACATCTTCGGATGAAGCACGAGTGGTTTAGTTATGCTATTAGCCAATTGATTTAAAAAAAAAAAATTGTGATAATCTTTTTTAAATTTTAATTATACAATTAATCAATCAATTAGTGTACACCTCTCCCTCCCAAAGCATGCCTCTATGAGCTGCACTGCGGTATTGCCAGGCGCCAGAGGCGCCCCGGCAATGCCACGTTGTAGGATATTTAATTATTTGGCATGGGGGCGGAGTACTTTGAATGTATCTGTACTTGTGATTAATATTGTTACGTTTGTGGGACTGTCAATCGTTTACAAAGCATGCACAGACGACGATTCGTGGTGTTTTGGGTGGATTGCGCAAGAAATCCCAGGTCAACTGTGGATCCCAAATAGGACCTTTTCGTATTTATTTATACTTTTTCTAAAAGTTTACCCCATATCCACTCCCTTTAATCCACGTGATTTTGACTGTTGGTGGTGGAATACAAAAATAGCTTTGGAAAGGATTCAACTCTTTTTCTTTGAAGCAAGAATGTGTGGGAGGAGATAGGCAGAAGAAGAAGAAGAAGAAGAGCGGCTCTTGGCGGCACGTTCAAAAGAGAATCCTTGCTCGTGGCGTGAACAGCTTGAGCATGTTGGTGTAAGAGACTGGATCTCTACGAACGTTCTGAAGGATGCAGTGTGCAAGAATCAGGTGGACAAAAAGGAAAAGAGGCGCTTCTTTGGGTCTCTGCGGGGACAATCGGTGCCTCATGCTGTGAACGGGCTCGACGTGTGCTTTATGAGGGAGTCAAACTCGATGAACTTCATGAGCTGAGGGATTTGATGTGTTGCATGAAGGAGGTTGGCGAAAGGAAAAGGATCAAAGGAGAAAGGAATCGCAGAGCGTGATGGCTGGTCCATTCACTTTGTTCCCACCAAGCCCCGCTCTGACGAGCATCGATGAATCTGACCTTCAAACAGGCCTGAACCCCATTCCATTCCCATCCTCACATCCCGTTTTGTTTGAATTCCCTGCGAATGTTGCTTCTTTTTTTTTTTGCTTCCCTTTCCCTTCTTGGGTTAGATTGATGGTCTGTGTGTGTGATGTTGTGTCGGCCTTTCGTATCGGATGTATGTGGCCTGTGTTAGTTGTTACCTCCGTCACCAAAGGTGGATGGAGGTTATGTTTTCACCCCTGTCTGTCTGTTTGTTTGTGAACAAAATATCTCAAAGTTGTGGATGGATTCGGACGAAATTTGGCAGAGATGGAGCGTATGTTACCAGGACGAAATGATGATATTTTGGTGAAGATCCGGCTTCGGATCCGGCTATTCGAATTTTTTTTAAGCGATTCTTCATCATTGCGAGATTGGGACAAAAACGATACATTGCAGAATATCTCAAAAAGTTGTAAATGGATTTGGACGAAACTTGGTGGACCGAAGGGTGTCTGACATGGACAAATAGATTCGAGTTTGGTGAAGATCTGAATATGCATTCGGATATGAGAATTGTTGAATTTTGTCAGTGATTCTTCACCTTTGGGAGATAGGGCCAAAAACGATACATAGCAGGACATCTCAAAAAGTTATGGATGGATTTGGACGAAACTTGGACAAGTTATGTATGTGACAAATAAGAATATATTCGATTTTGGTGAAGATCTGAATATGGATTCGGATATGAGAATTATTTAATTTTTGAAGTGATTCTTCACCACTGAGTGACATGGCCAACCAGGCGGAGGTATGCTCTCGACTGAGTGCCGTTCTTGTTTCAGTCTGTCATGATTCATTAACTAAGTCCGTCATCATACTTATATGATTTGCTTATTGTATCGTTTTGCATTCTTTGAAGTAAATTGATTGTATTTCATTTTGTTTGCTTGACATTTTTCGAATCAGGTTGCAAGCTCCCCTGAGCTGCATTGTGGCAGTCTAAACTCTAGAGCCTCCACTGCTTGCATTAAAACAAAAGTTCAAGTTCCCCAAAACCGCTCGGTCAGCTTGCCAGTGTTGCAAAATAAATCCGCCCCCGTATAAACTCTCCCCCCGGCGAATCTGTACCAGTACAGATTGATAATTTATTTAATTGATTGAAGAAGTACAATGCCGCCAGCCTCAAGAGATGGTACAACGGAGAAAAAGCAGATGCCACCATCTCTTCCAGTATCCACCAGTCTGCGCCGACTCGTTCTGCACCATCATCTCCATCTGACTCACTGCCATCCTTGACATCTCCGAATCATGGACCGAGTTCACCATCCCAACCATTGGAACCATCCTCCCCAACGACGTCACAACCATCCTCCTCATCCGTGCCTTCGAAATACCATCCGTACCAGTACAGATTCTGTACCAGTACAGAATCACCCCCGGCGAATCTGTACCAGTATAAACTCGTCCCCCGGCGGATACGTTTCTCGCCCCCATCAGAATAGAATCGCCCCCCATTCTCGTTTGTATTACCATTAAATAAAACATATTTGCTGAGCATTTTCTCAACAAATAAGGTCTTGGCTTTTCAATACGTGCATTATTTATCATTTTCTCACAATTGATATAATATACAGAAAGCAGATAAGGCATTGCGTGATTTTTGAATATAAATAATGATTATTTCAGTTGTTTAACATGAACCTGTTACTCCGAATTGAAATATAATTACAATATAATTATCTCAATTATTTAACGCCACAACACCTGTCAATCGAAACAAGGATGTCAATATCTACCTACATGAACGGAACTTTTATTACTCTCTTGCATTGCCGTGTGACGCTGCATATAAGAGGACATATACAATTATGCATATATACAATTCCACAGGATGTTGGGAAGTGTGTGCACGTGCCATAGATATGAATTTTTTTCACTATTATATACATGCGACATTTTGAAGTGTTACGGATTCGTCAAATCCGTTGTTGTGGTTCTCATCCACTGTGAACATTTTTGGTTGCATGTACTATTATTGTTGTCGTTTAAGTGAAATAGAGATTACTATTTTCAAAAGGTAAAAAAAGTTAATGTTTTAAAAGAAACCGGAACCGGACGAAGACGAAGAGGAGGAAGAGGAAAAGAAGGCGGAGCGAGTGAGTCTTACAAGAAGCCGAGCTGCTTCGAGGACTTGAGCGAACGTTGGCGAACGAGGGTTACGAGTGAACTTTGGGTTTCCTGGGAAAGGGATTCGTGCGACAGAGTTGTTATCGCTGTGACAGATAAACCTGCGTGACAGGTTTTGCGGTCGATTCCGAAAAGAATCGTTGGAGTGCCATTACGTCTCGAGAACGGGCCGTTGGCCATTTTGACTCGCGCCGATTTTTGCATCGCTCAAGGTTTTTCACTTCGCTTCAACCATTTTCACCGCATCCAGACGTTAACTTGGTGTATGTGTGTAACGTGGCTTTTGAGTGGGAAATCTGCGGTTCACCGATTGGGAGCCGTCGAACGTCCATACCTGAAGGTGTGATTTCCCCGTCGCTTCTGGAGGGTGCCTTCACCCATCTTTGGCAGTGTGACTGTCAACCGAGCGGGATTCTGGTTTCGAAACAACATCGTTCTGACGATCACTGGAGCGGATCGACTTTGGCTTGATGCCGGGATAGAGACATTGGGAATGTTCTTGTTTCACTCACTTGGAGCACAGTGAGTTACCTTGTATGAACTGATGATACCATCATAGGAAAATGATACAGACTTGGCATTTAATATGGAATATTTTTTTTGTGGGGGTGAACTTACTTTTCAAGTTGACTTAGAACCAAAAGTTCATTGGAATTATGTTGAAACTATTCTAGATTTTGTTAATGTGACCTTTAAAAGAAACAAAAACCACATTTGACATTTCGAAACAAATAAATTGATCCTTGAAAGTGATGTAAACTGATATCGAACTCAATTCATGGACAGTACTGTGTTAAACGTCTGTACGTTTTCCAGAAGTATCTCTTTATTTTGCACATTAGCCAAAAAAATTTTTAAACAAAAACAAAAGTTAAATTACGACTGGGATTACAGACAGGAAAATTACAGTTCAGTACTTCGTGTAACCCCCACGAGCATTCAGGAGAGCACGTACACGTTGAGGCATGCTGTTCACGAGATTTGCCAAGTTTTGGATAGGAATCGCTTGCCATACAGTGACAATAGCCTGCTGCAATTCACGCACAGAGGTCGGCTGCTGGTCCAAGTGGTCGATTTGACGCGTTAATTCTGCCCACAAGTTCTCTATCGCATTCATATCCGGGGACATGGCAGGCCACTCCATATGCTCTACACCATGGTCAGCAAGAAAGTGTTGGATCATGCGAGCATGATGAGGCTGTGCATTGTCATCTTGGAAGACAAAGTTTCCTCGAAAGGCTGCACGAGCAAATGGAAGCAATGTTTCTTCCAGAATGGCCCTGTACTTGAACTGGTTCAGGTTTCCATTCAGAACAACCAGGTCAGTTTTGCCCCCTGCATGAAAAGCAGCCAAAACGGTCACCCCACTACCTCCAGCTTGGACTCTTGGCACTATACAATCTTTGTTGTAGGCTTCATGCACTTGTCTGTGCACTCGGAACGTGGCCATCTTGATGATAGACCAGAAATCTAGACTCGTCACTGAAGATCACGTGATTCCAATGTCCTGGCTGCCATTGACGGTGCTCTCTGGCCCACTGCAATCGGCGCTGGCGGTGTTGTCTGGTCAGGCGTGGCTTTCTCAGGGGACGCCTGCACGATAGCCTGCTTGAACCAGTCGTTGGTTGACTAGCCTTCTGGATACAGGCACATTTGGCAGTTGCTGCCACTCAGCCCTAAGCCGATTAGCTGACTTTGTACGGCCATTGCAGACTAACCGGTGCAGCTGGCGATCATCCCTCCTTGTGGTTCTGCAGGGATGTCCTGGCCTCGGTATTGGAGTAGGGACACCCCTCTGAGCATTTCGTTTCAGGATCTTTGACACCTGACCTTGAGTGATGGCATACTACCGAGCAATAGCACGGTCTTTCATGCCGTAATTTCGTAAAGCCACCACTCCATGACAAACAGCATTGTCGAGTTGACGGACCATCTCCAGAGGAAGCAGCAATAACTTTTGGAGACATGCAGCAGTTGTTTTCCACTAATACAGAATGCAACAACCCTTGTATAACCGACTGTGAAGCCAATCGTCAAATGCACCTGTCCGTAAATTTTGCCACGCCACCTGTGATATAATCCTGTTGTTGACTTCTTGCTGCGACAGACAATCAGTGACATGGTTCTTTTGTTTGATATCACAGAGAAAAACAACAAGTTTTCTTGGAGACGGCGGCAGGGATTTTCGAAGCTCCACACGGTCTCCACGTTTTTCGAAGTTAAGTCTGTTCACAATTGTATTTTGTCGAAACTGTATTTATCTTTCGGTGTGTGAAGTTATTGTGTGCAACTTTGGTTGTTTCTCGGTGTTTATCTTTCATAAATTGATCGTCTGTTTGCCGTGTCGCGAGCAAGGCCTTGTACAGTGTGCACTGTACAACCTTGAGGCTTTGTTTTTCTCTCAGTGGTCCGTCGTTTGTGATCCAATAACTTTCGTTCTCTGTATTCCCAGTCTTTTCACCCATAGCCTACTTCCTTGTGTAAATCTCAACTCAAAAAAAAAAAAAAAAAAAAAAAAAAAAAAACATTTCCTTCTCTGTTCTCATTCGTTTATTCATTCTTATTCGTTCGTTCGTTCTTCGACCACGTGTTTCTCCCCCATTTCCCCAGATAGTTTTCACTCATTAACCTTCAATGTTTACACTTTCCTCTCAAGTTATGTATTCCGTCATATTTTATAACACCTTTTTCTTCTTCTTCTTTAAAAGGCTGCTTTCGACTTGCTCACCAAATCAATTCATCCCAAAAAAAATATCCATCTCCTATAGTGCCTTTTTTCTACATTCCCTAAACTCTCCTGCACTCCATCCTCCATCCAGCGTCCTTAAACGTATTTTTAACTCGAAGGTCACAAGAAACTCATTTTGCAATAAATGTTCGTTTCCCATAAATCGTACACTTTCAAAAATCCAATCTCACCCCTCCCCTCCAAATCTTCCCCATAACCCCTCCCCTCCAAATCTTCCCCATCACCCCTCCCCTCCAAATCTTCCCCATCACCCATCCCTTTCAAATCTCCCCCCTTGCCCCCTCCCTCCTAAACTACCCCCTCAACCCTCCCCGCCAAGACGCCCCCTCGCCCCTCCCCTCCTAGACTCCTGCCTCACCCCTCCCCTCCAAATCTCCCCCATACCCCATCCCTTTCAAATCCCTCCCCTTGTCCCTTCCCTCCCAAACTCCCCCCTCACCCCTCCCCTTCAAATCTCCCCACCCTCATTGCTTCTCAATTTCCCCCCTCTCACTCCCCCTCCTCAAAGCGTCCTCCCCGCTTCTTCCCCCTTCAAACTCTCACCTCCATCTCCCCCAACCTTCTGCCTCGCTCTTCCCCCTCCTCAAATAACACCTCATTGTGGCTCACCCAATCACCATCAAACCTTTTGTCCGCCCCATCCTTCCCTTTCTCCGAGCTATTCTGAAATCTCTGACACACCTTCAACAGCTCTCCCTACCTCTTCCACCTCTTCCACATCTTACCCTACCCCTCCTCCCCCCTGTTCTGTATCTGATGCTCCCCCTTCCTCTTCATTAACGGTATGGACCTCAAACATCCGGGGCCTTCGTTCAAACTTAACTGATCTCTCCATACAGGTTGCTTCTGTCAAACCAGACGTGATCTGCTTAACAGAAACTTTCCTCCTTTATGATGTCTCTGATTCCATAGTATCTCTCCCGGGCTACTCCCTCCTCCGGTATGATAGACCTGAGCCTCGTCCTGGAGGCGGGGTTGCTATCTTTATCAAAAACTCTCTTCCTCACTCGCCCTGCACTGCACTCTCTCCACCTCACCCCCAGGAATACCTCTGGCTACGGCTTCCCCTTCGCTCCCACCTCTTGTTCATATGTGTGTTGTACCGTCCACCAAACAGTGATGACTCCATCTACATCTCGCTGTCTGATGATATGGACCAACTTCTATCTACTCATCCCAACTCTCTCTTCCTCATATGTGGTGATTTCAACTGTCATCATGCCAGTTGGCTGGGTGTGGGTACCTCTCTCACCAGCCATGGCTCCTCAGCAAAGGACTTCTGTGACTCACTGGGACTGACACAATCTGTCAATTTCCCGACCCGGATCTCAGTCAACGGAACATCTTCTCTTCTGGACTTGGTTATGACTAACTTCCCTGAAAATGTCTGCTGCTCTTCTTCTGCTCCGATCGGATCATCTGATCATGTCCTTGTTAAAGTGGACATCTCTCTGACCATCCTCAGGGAGCCTGCTCAGCGTCGACGAGTCTGGCATTTCACTCAGGCCAACTGGCACGGTCTTCAAGCAGCCATCAATCATCTGGACTGGTCTCCCATCTCTACCACCTCTGACATCAACTCATCCTGGGAATTCTTCCAAAGTAAATTGCTCTCTCTCATGCACAGATTCATCCCATCTCGTCTTCAGTTGTCATACCCTTCCTCCCGTCCATGGTACACGGAATCTTGTGGTGAGGCTGTTGCCCAGAAACAACTTGCCTTCGTCTCCTGGAAAGCAAATCCAACGGAAGGAAATCTCATTTCCTTTCACAAAGCCCGAAACAAGTGTGTGTCCACCCTCAGGAGAGCCAGGAAACAATATCTCTCCATTCTCAAGACCGAACTCTCTTATCTGTCTCCCTCTTCCAAATCCTGGTGGCGTCTGGTCAAATCCGTTTCTGGTGTTTGTTCCCCCTCCATCCCCTCCCTTACCTCAAACGGCTACACAGCTGACTCCGCACGTGAAAAAGCTGAATGCCTCAACTCTGTGTTTGCCTCTAAATCTTGTGTCCCAAACCCATCCCTCTCTGTACCCACCATACCCAGTCGTACCCTGCTGCTCCTGGACTCCGTGTCCTTTCCTCCTGACAAGGTGGAAAAGTTTCTGTCAACCCTCGACTCTGATTCTGCAACTGGACCCGACGGCATCAGCCCACGGGTCCTAAAATCCTGCTCTGCTGCTCTATCTCACCCTCTCTCTGTTCTCTTCACCCTCTCTTTTGCTCAAGGTCAACTGCCATCTGCTTGGAAATCAGCCAACATCACCGCTTTGCACAAAAAAGGTGCAAAAACAGATCCTAGCAACTACAGACCAATCAGCCTTCTCCCAATTATCAGCAAAGTCATGGAATCCATCATTGCTTCTGATATGAAATCTTTCCTCTTCTCCAATGGCTTGATCTCTGATCATCAATTTGGTTTCAGACCAGGTCACTCTACTCTGGACATGCTGCTTCTGCTGTCTCAACAATGGATGGAGGTCCTCAATGCCAAACAGGAAATTAGAGCTGTCTCCCTCGACATATCACGTGCCTTCGACACGGTCTGGCACCCCGCTCTGGTCACCAAACTCTCCTCCTTTGGTATCCATGGAAATCTCCACGCATGGCTGGCGGACTTCCTCTCTAGTCGTCGTCAACGTGTGGCCCTGAATGGGTTTCTCTCATCTCCTCTTCCTGTTCAGGCTGGAGTTCCCCAAGGCAGTGTTCTGGGCCCCGTGCTTTTTCTGGTCTTCATCAATGATCTCTCTGACTCTCTCGAAAATCCTCTCTATCTCTTTGCTGATGACTCCACTCTCTGCCGCTCCATTCCTCTTCCCTCAGATCGGCAGTCTGCTGCCTCCTCACTCTCTGAAGACCTGGACAAAATCACAGACTGGTCAAACAAGTGGAACATGTTTTTCAATCCTGACAAATCTCACACTCTTACTATGTCTCTCCGAAAAGATCGACTGGACAACCCTCCCATCTACTTTCTCAACAATCCTCTCCAAGAAGTTCTGTCGCTCAAGATTTTGGGTCTCACTATCTGCCATGATCTTTCTTGGGAAAACCACATTTCCAAGCTGGCCTCCAAAGCCAGTCGCAGACTGGGCATCCTCCGTCGTGCGAAGTCCTTCCTCGGCACACCTGAGCTCCTCACCACATACAAGGCTTTCATCCGCAGCTCAATGGAATACTGTTCTCCCCTATGGGCCGGTGCTCCTGCCTCACACCTAGCTCGGCTTCACGCTGTTGAAACCAAAGCTTTCAGAATTATTGGAATCTCCCGCGATGAAGCTATCTCTGAGGGCCTTTCACTCACTCACCGCAGGCAGGTAGGTGGTCTTTCTGTCTTCTACCGACTCCTCTCCGGCCTTGCACCCCCAGCTCTCTCTGTGCTCTGTCCCCCAAATATTCCTACAGGTTGCACAAGATCTGCCAGCAACCCTCTGATGGTTAAACTGCCGAAATCTCGGCTCTCCGCTCACCTTCACTCTTTCATTCCTCTTTTCTCCCGCCTCTGGAACAAACTCCCTCACTCCCTTCAATCCCACTCCTCCCTCCAGGTCTTTAAAACAGCTGTTCACCACCATCTCTTATCTTCCCCCATCCAAAACCTTGATCTTTTCTACCCCCGCTAATTCACCCCAGATCCACCTTGTTTGAAATTCCAACTTCTTTCCTGGAAGTCCTGGCAGTGTCCATATGTTTTATACCTCTCCCACTGCCCCCTTCCCACGCCCCCCCCCCCCCCAAAGCCCTCGCCCTCTCTCAGATCTCTCGATGTCTCCATGTCTCTCGGTCCCTGCTCTCAAATGTTGTGTTTGTGTCCTTCCCCCTCTCTCCCCATCTTGTCTACCGCTCCCTATGTTATATGTTTTATGTGTCGGTTTGTCTTTCTGTGTGATTAATGTTCGCTCTTTCACGAGCCTCGATCTTGTATACAAAAAAAAAAGAAAAAAAAAAAAAAAAAAAAAGTTATAATCCAGGAAGTGGATATAAAACGATAACCGTTTCACCCGGAGCTTACGAGATTTCTCAAATATCTTCTGAAGTCTCTCGCCTTATGAAAGAACAAGGTGATGAACCAAAAAATATGTGAATAGATATTCAAAAACACACTTCAAAATCAACTATTAAACTTAAAAATAATTATAAGGTTGATTTCACGATTGAAAAAACATTGTTTTTTGTTTTTGTTTTTTTTGAATACTGAATCGAGGCTCGTGAAAGAGCTAACATTTATTTCACAAACAAATCAACCAGACAAACAAAATATATAAAAAGAGGGAGCGGAAGACAAGATGGGGAGAGAAGGGGAAGCACACAAACACAACATTTGAGAGCAGGGAGAAGTGTGGGAGGGAGAGGGCTTGGGGGGTGGAGGCGTGGGAAGGGGGGGGGGGGGGGGAGAGGTATGAAACAAAAGGGGACCGAAATTAGCGGGGGTAGAAAAGATCAAGGTTTTGGATGGGGGGAAGATAAGAGATGGTGGTGAACAGCTGTTTTAAAGACCTGGAGGGTGGAGTGGGATTGAAGAGAGTGAGGGAGTTTGTTCCAGAGGCAGGAGAAAAGAGGAATGAAGGAGTGAAGGTGAGAAGAAAGTCTTGATTTTGGCAGTTTAACCATAAGAGGGATGCAGGCAGATCTTGTGCGACCTGTAGGAATATTTGGGGGACAGAGCCCAGAGAGAGCTGGGGGGCAAGGCCAGAGAGGAGTCGGTAGAAGACGGAAAGACCACCAACCTGCCTGCGGTGAGTGAGTGAAAGGCCCTTGGAGTTAGCTTCATCGCGGGAGATTCCAATGATTCTGAACGCTTTGGTTTCAACAGCGTGAAGACGAGCTAGGTGTGAGGCAGGAGCACCAGACCAGAGGGGAGAGCAGTATTCCATAGAGCTGCGGATGAAAGCCTTGTAAGTGGTGAGGAGCTCAGGTGTACCAAGGAAGGACTTCGCACGACGGGGGATGCCCAGTCGGCGACTGGCTTTGGAGGCCAGATTTGAAATGTGGTTTTCCCAGGAAAGATCATGGCAGATAGTGAGACCCAAAAGATTGAGTGACAGAACTTCTTGGAGAGGATTATTCAGAAAGTGGATGGGAGGGTTGTCCAGTCGGTCTTTTCGGAGAGACATCGTAAGAGTGTGAGATTTGTCAGGATTGAAAGACATGTTCCATTTGTTTGCCTAGTCTGTGATTTTGTCCAGGTCTGCAGAGAGTGAGGAGGCTGCAGACTGTTTTCTGTTGAAATTTTGTACATGTCACATTGTCACATTTCACGGGTAGCCCAGTGAAAAAATTTAACACGGATATCAGAATGAAACTTGCACATGAAAAGGACATGGAACTCTTGTTCAGTATTAAATACATCATGTATGGTATGGCAACACTGAGACACTCGAGCTTCATATCGAATGTACTTATGTGACATGTACTTTAAAATTACTACATCTGAAACGAGCAATATGCTTTTTTTTAATTATTATTTTTTTATTTATGTATACATAATCGAGGCTCGTGAAAGAGCTAACATTTATCACACAAACAAATTAAACAGACAAACAACCAAAGTATATAAAAAGGGGAGCGGTAGACAAGATGGGGAGAGAAGGGGAAGCACATAAACACAACATTTGTGAGGGACATCGGGAATGTGTGGGAGGGAGAGGACTGGGGGGAGGCGGCGTGGGAAGGGGGGAGGGGGTGGGAGAAGTATAAACACAAGGACACCAAGGGCTTCCAGGAAAAGTTGGTATTTCAAAAAAGAGGATTTGGGGTGAAATTAGCAGGGGTAGAAAAGATCAAGGTTTTGGATGGGGGAAGATAAGAGATGGTGGTGAACAGCTGTTTTGAAGACCTGTAGGGAGGAGTGGGATTGAAGGGAGTGGGGGAGTTTGTTCCAGAGGCGGGAGAAAAGAGGAATGAAGGAGTGAAGGTGAGCAGAAAGTCTTGATTTTGGCAGTTTAACCATAAGAGGGTTGCAGGCAGATCTTGTGCGACCTTCAGGAATATTTCGGGGACAGAGCCCAGAGAGAGCAGAAGGAGCAAGGCCGGAGAGGAGTCGGTAGAAGACAGAAAGACCACCAACCTGCCTGCGGTGAGTAAGTGAAAGGCCCTCGGAGGTAGCTTCATCACGGGAGATTCCAATGATTCTGAACGCTTTGGTATCAACAGCATGAAGACGAGCGAGGTGTGAAGCAGGAGCACCAGCCCAGAGGGGAGAGCAGTATTCCATTGCGCTGCGGATGAAAGCCTTGTATGTGGTGAGGAGCTCAGGTGTGCCAAGGAAGGACTTCGCACCACGGAGGATGCCCAGTCGGCGACTGGCTTTGGAGGCCAGATTTGAAATGTGGTTTTCCCAGGAAAGATCATGGCAGATAGTGAGACCCAAAAGCTTGAGAGACATAACTTCTTGGAGAGGATTATTCAGAAAGTGGATGGGAGGGTTGTCCAGTCGGTCTTTTCGGAGAGACATCGTAAGAGTGTGAGATTTGTCAGGATTGAAAGACATGTTCCACTTGTTTGCCCAGTCAGTGATTTTGTCCAGGTCTGCAGAGAGTGAGGAGGCTGCAGACTACCGATCTGAGGGATGAGGAATGGAGCGGCAGAGAGTGGAGTCATCAGCAAAGAGATAGAGAGGATTATCAAGAGAGTCGGAGAGATCATTGATGAAGACCAGAAAAAGCACAGGGCCCAGAACACTGCCTTGGGGAACTCCAGCCTGAACAGGAAGAGAAGATGAGAGAACCCCATTCAGGTCCACACGTTGACTACGATTAGAGAGGAAGTCCACCAGCCATGCGTGGAGATTTCCATGGATACCAAAGGAGGAGAGTTTGGTGAGCAGAGCGGGGTGCCAGACCGTATCGAAGGCACGTGATATGTCGAGGGAGACAGCTCTAATTTCCTGTTTGGCATTGAGGACCTCCATCCATTGTTGAGACAGCAGAAGCAGCATGTCCAGAGTAGAGTGACCTGGTCTGAAACCAAATTGATGATCAGAGATCAAGCCATTGGAGAAGAGGAAAGATTTCATATCCGAAGCAATGATGGATTCCATGACTTTGCTGGTAATTGGGAGAAGGCTGATCGGTCTGTAGTTGCTAGGATCTGTTTTTGCACCTTTTTGTGTAAAGCGGTGATGTTGGCTAATTTCCAAGCAGATGGCAGTTGACCTTGAGCAAAACAACGGGTGAAGAGAACAGTGAGAGGGAGTGAAAGAGCGGAAGAACAGGATTTCAGAACCCGTGGAGTGAAAGAGCGGAAGAACAGGATTTTAGAACCGATGGGCTGATGCCGTCAGGTCCAGTTGCAGAATCAGAGTCGAGGGTTGACAGAAACTTTTCCACCTTGTCAGGAGGAAAGGACACAGAGTCCAGGAGCAGCTGAGTACGACTGGGTACGGTGGATACAGAGAGGGATGGGTTTGGGACACAAGATTTTGAGGCAAACACAGTGTTGAGACATTCAGCTTTTTCACGTGCGGAGTCAGCTATGTAGTCATTTGAGGTAAGGGAGGGGATGGAGGGGGAACAAACACCAGAAACAGATTTGACCAGGCGCCACCAGGATTTGGATGAGGGAGACAGATAAGAGAGTTCGGTCTTGAGAACGAAGAGATATTGTTTCCTGGCTCTCCTGAGTGTGGACACACACTTGTTTCGGGCTTTGTGAAAGGAAATGAGATTTCCTTCCATTGGATTTGATATCAAGGAGACGAAGGCAAGTTGTTTCTGGGCAACAGCCTCACCACAAGATTCCGTGTACCATGGATGGGAGGAAGGGTATGACACCTGAAGACGAGATGGGATAAATCTGTGCATGAGAGAGAGCAATTTACTTTGGCAGAATTCCCAGGATGAGTTGATGTCAGAGGTGGTGGAGATGGGAGACCTGTCCAGATGATTGATGGCTGCTTGAAGACCGTGCCAGTTGGCCTGAGTGAAATGCCAGACTCGTCGACGCTGAGGAGGCTCCCTGAGAATGGTCAGAGAGATGTCCACTTTAACAAGCACATGATCAGATGAGCCGATTGGAGCAGAAGAAGAGCAGCAGACATTTTCAGGGAAGTTTGTCATAACCAAGTCCAGAAGAGAAGATGCTCCATTGACTGAGATCCGGGTCGGGAAATTGACAGATTGTGTCAGTCCCAGTGAGTCGCAGAAGTCCTTTGCTGAGGAGCCATGGCTGGTGAGACAGGTACCCATACCCAGCCAACTAGCATGGTGACAATTGAAATCACCACATATGAGGAAGAGAGAGTTGGGATGAGTAGATAGAAGTTGGTCCATATTATCAGACAGCGAGATGTAGATGGAGTCATCACTGTTTGGTGGACGGCACAGCACACATATGAACAAGAGGTGGGAGCGAAGGGGAAGCCATAGCCAGAGGTATTCTTGGGGGTGAGGTGGAGAGAGGGCAGTGCAGGGCGAGTGAGGAAGAGAGATTTTGATAAAGATAGCAACCCCACCTCCAGGACGAGGCTCAGGTCTATCATACCGGAGGAGGGAGTAACCCAGGAGAGATACTAAGGAATCAGAGACATCATGAAGGAGGAAGGTTTCTGTTAAGCAGATCACGTCTGGTTTGTCAGAAGCCACCTGTATGGAGAGATCAGTTAAGTTTGAACGAAGGCCCCGGATGTTTGAGGTCCATACCGTTGATGAAGAGGAAGGGGGAGCATCGGATACAGAACAAGGGGGAGGAGTACCGAGTTGTGGAAGATGTGGAAGGTAAGATGTGGAAGAGGAGGAAGAGGTAGGGAGAGCTGTTGAAGGTGTGTCCGATATTTCAGAATAGCTCTGAGAAAGGGAAGGATGGGGCGGACAAAAGGTTTGATGGTGATTGGGTGAGGCACAATGAGGTGTTATTTGAGGAGGGGGAAGAGTGAAGCAGGAGGTTGGGGGAGATGGATGTGAGAGTTGGAAGGGGGGAGAATGGGAGATGGAGGTGAGAGTTGGAAGGGGGAAGAAGCGGGGAGGACGTTTTGAGGAGGAGGGGTGAGAGGGGGGAAATGGAGAAGAAATGAGGGTGGGGAGATTTGAAGGGGAGGGGTTAGGGGGGAGTTTAGGAGGGAAGGGACAAGGGGAGGGATTTGAAAGGGATGGGAGATGGGAGAGATTTGGAGGGGAGGGGTGAGGGGGAGTCGAAGAGGGGAGGGGTGAGGGGGAGTCTTGGAGGGGAGGGGTGTGGGGGAGTTTAGGAGGGAAGGGGCAAGGGGGGAGATTTGAAAGGGATGGGTGATGGGGAGGATTTGGAGGGGAGGGGCAAGGGGGAAGATTTGAAAGGGATGGGTGATGGGGAAGATTTGGAGGGGAGGGGTGATGGGGAAGTTTTGGAGGGGAGGGGTGATGGGGAAGTTTTGGAGGGGAGGGGTGATGGGGAAGTTTTGGAGGGGAGGGGTGATGGGGAAGATTTGGAGGGGAGGGGTGAGATTGGATTTTGGAAAGTGTACGATTAATGGGAAACGAACAAATATTGCAAAATGAGTTTCTTGTGACCTTCGAGTCAAAAATACGTTTAAGGATGCTGGATGGGGGGTGGAGTGCAGGTGAGTTTTGGGAATGCATGAAAGAGGCACTGTAAGAGATGGAATTTTTTTGGGGATGAATAGATTTGGTGAGCAAGTCGAAAACAACCTTTTAAAGAAGAAGAAGAAAAAGGTGTTATAATATACGACAGAATACAGAACTTCAGGGGAAAGTTTAAACATTTTAAAGTTTAACAGTGAAAACTATCTGGGGAAATGGGGGAGCAACACGTGGTCGAAGAACGAACGAACGAATAAGAACGAATAAAAACAGAAATAAGAAATAATAAATATTTCTAAAATAAGTAGGAACAGTGATAGATAAATGAGATTCAACATTTCATAATGACTTATAGTGCTTCATCGTAAAACTCTGAGATATGTTATCAACAGATGCTGACCACATTCGAAAACGATTATCATGTCTTTGTCTAAAAGTTGCAACAAACATTGACATCTCCAAATTCTTGTGACAACCACACAAAGCCAAATCCATACTGATATAATGTCGTTTTTATATGAGGTGCCCATGCAACCCCACCAGCATCATCAAGATATTTTAACATGTCATGATATTCATAAGGTCGTCCACTATTGTTTAGTTGTGCAAGTTTACACCAATATTCAGTTGCTCTAGTTGTAGATGATTTGTAAAAGAACTTACTCTTCCACAATCACCAAGAGCCATACAATTGTTACACTTTCTTCCAAGTTTGAATATCTGCTGAAACATGTACATATATATTATTAGGGGGCGATTTTGTCACGGGGGAGAGTCTATTTCGTGGCAGGGGGGGGGGGGGGAGGGGAGAATCTATTTCGAGGGGGGCGAATCTGTTTCGGGGGCGGATCTGGATCACCGGCCTCGGCCTCGTGCTGGGGATAGGACCTAGGGGCGCTGAATATGCCTCGGGCCATGGAGCCGAATTTATTAAATTCTTAAGTGATCTCACTGTTAAACCAGATATCATATGTGTTAATACCAGACAGACATCATAGACAGATATCAATGTAAATAACCAGATATCATACCAGACACCTGGTTAAAAGGACATATCCAACTTATGATTCCTGGTTACACTTTCATTTGCAAGGATAGATCTAGTGGGGTCGGAGGTGGATGTCGAGGGTTGTCAGAAACTTTTCCACCTTGTCAGGAGGAAAGGATACAGAGTCCAGGAGCAGCTGGGTACGACTGGGTACGGTGGGTACAGAGAGGGATGGGACATTTGGACGTCCCGAACTGTCACCGATTCTTGACAAGCCATTAAACATGTGTTGTCTGCTTCAGTGTTTCCTTCATCAGAGAAAGTGGCTTCTTTTGTCCCTGTTTTCAAGGGTGCCAGTGAGCATTCTAAACAATTAACTATTGCCCCATCAGCATGCTTCCTGTAAAAAGTAAGGTATTTGAATGCTTCATCAACGAACAACTTCTCAGCCATCTGGAGGACAATGAACTTCTCACTGACTGCCAGTTTGGCTTTCACTATTCTTGCTCCACTGGTGATCTGCTATCCTTAATTACGGCTCATCTCAACAAGGCATTGGAGCTCAAGGGTGAAGCTTGATTAGTTGCATTGGATGTCTCAAAAGCCTTTGATAAAGTTTGGCACAAGGGGCTGCTCCACAAGTTTCAGTCATATGGTGCATCTGGAGTGATGCATTCAATCATCTCAGCTTTCATTACAAATCGCAAGATTAAGGTTGTACTTGAGGGTCAATCTTCTCCTCCTTGCTTCATCAATTCTGGTGGTCCACAGGGTTCTGTCCTTGGTCCCACATTTTTCCTTGTTTATATCAATGATCTTCCTGATAATGTTCTATCTCAGCTAGCCATGTCTGCTGATTATT
Organism: Myxine glutinosa; assembly: GCF_964187855.1. Taxonomy (NCBI): domain Eukaryota; kingdom Metazoa; phylum Chordata; class Myxini; order Myxiniformes; family Myxinidae; genus Myxine; species Myxine glutinosa. The sequence goes on from NC_136265.1 coordinate 56,784,580, forward strand.
CCTCACTGTACTGTACATCTGCTGATTCACTGAGTGCCACACGTTATGAGGTTGGTGTTTCTCTGGACAATAATTGAGAGAATGTGTTGAAATGGGGGCACGACTGGCTGGTAACCTTCAATGCAAAGAAAACTAAACTGTTGTCCATATATAGCTCCAGAAACAGGTCTTTCCCTTCTGTGCACATGGGGTTTTTTTACAGATTCAGATCAGATCAAAGAAACCTTTACAGATTCATCGGAGCTTCGGCTTCTTGGCCTTGAGATGTCTTCTCACCTCCGTTGGGATAAGTACATTTCTGGTATTGTCAAGAGTGCTTCCAAGCGAGTTGGTTGTTTTTAATCGAGCACAGAGGTATTTACCTCCTGAGGCTGTTTTGTACCTGTAGAAGGCAACTATACGTCCCCTCATGGAGTACTGTTGGCAGTGGCGTATCTAAGGGGGGAGGGGGGATGGGGGGAGCTATTTGAAAATTCCCCCTGGGCCCCCAATGGAGGGGGACCCCCAAATGGATCTCAGCATCTGTATTTTTTTAAATTAAACAAAAAAATCAAGGGAGGTCTGGGAGACCCATTCAAAATACCCTGATGTGAATGAAAATATTTTTTTTCATTCAATAATCGTGTGGACCTTCTGCACTCTCCTTGTGGGGGCCCAAAACCTTATTTTTTGGCCCAAAACCAAATGTGGCAAGCTGGAGCACCAGCCTGCCACTTATCTTTACTTGATAGGCTCCAGAAACGCAGTCAACTTGGATTGGTGTGGAGATGTGCTCAACTCTTCAAGCACACTCTCACCGTAGGTCGATTGCCACTCTTGGTTTGTTCTGCAGATATTTTCATGGCAAATGTTCTGTTGGACTTTCTGACTTGGTTCCTCCCATTCGAGTGTTTGGAAGTAAGACTCGGTTTCCCATCTCCGCACACACATACACTATAGCCGATCCAAGATGCAGAACGAAAGGCGATGCAGATAGTTTTATCCTCCGTGCTGTCTCACTTGGGAATTCACTACCTGTAACATGCTTCCCATTATCCTACGATCTACATGGTTTTAAGAGGCATGTCAGTTCATACTTCCTACATTTTTGAGGTTCAATTGTATTTTACCCAACCTCTGCTACTTCCTGTGTCTTTTGTTATTGTGTCTTCCTGTGTCTCAAGATGTTTTCTTGTTATTATTTATTTTTATTTTGTATTGCTTTATCCGTATCTTTTTCTAACCTTCTCTGAGCCCCTTACCTACAGTGGCTGTATGCCATGTCTGGGGTGATATCCATTAAAATATATATGTTGATATAAATTAAAATTAACGTTTTCAATGCCATATACCACATTGCTCATGGGTCTATCCCTATTTGTAAAAGTTTGGTTGGTCAGGCAATTAAAGTCCCCTGGTGAAATGATGAATGTAAGCTGGCCATCTGGGCCAGGAGGGCCACCTTCAAAAGAGTAAGAAAAATCTCTGCTGCCCCAAGATGCTGTCGAGTTCAAAAGGAGAAGGGCTCAAGCCCAGCGGGTAATTAAACGTGCCAAGACAGCTTCTTGGCATTCCTTCTGCTCATCTATCAGGACGCCTCTCTCCGCTCTGTCCGGAGAAGGGCTAAAGCATGTATGGAAGCAAAAGTGGAGGGAGATCCATCCCCCAACTTGTCTGTAACGAGTTAGTCCACTCGAACTGGGACAAGGCCTTGGAGACCATTTTTTCCAATCTAGTAGGAGACATGCTATTTGACTCGGAGTCCAAGGAGGATAAGTCTCATTTCGCCATCCAGCAAAAATCCATTCTCAGTGATGTTGGTCCTGCTAGCTCCCCATTTAACCAGGACTTCTCGCTGCGAGAACTCAAGTAAGCTATCTCAAGGTCCAAGAATAGTGCTCCTGCCCCCGATTCCCTAACTCATTCAATGTTCAAGCACATGTAAAATAGGGTCTTGGATGTCTGTTATTGTGCTCATCCATAAGGTTTGGTCTTCAGGAATTCTCCCCAGTGCCTGGAAGCATTCCACTTTCAAACCCCATTCTCAAACCAGGTAAAGATCCCACACATCCATCCTCATGCCGTACAAAAGCACACATTTGTTATCAGCAAACTGATGGAGACTATGGTGAACAAATGGCTGATTTTCTTCTTGGAAAAAAACAACGTGCTGCATCGGTACCACAGTGGATTCAGGAGTCGCTCCTCGACAAGCCATGTAGCTTCACTGTCCAATGAATGAATGAATGAATGAATGATCGTTTTAAGGCCATTTTCCCCGCTAGAGCGGGGGTTAGCCTTGCGTGCCCCATGACAATAATGGTTCCCTGTTTGAGGCAGTTTTTATGGCCGGATGCCCTTCCTGACGCCAACCCTTGGTCATGCTCTTACGATGTGCAGGGATACGGTGTACCTATTCTAAATCGGGGTACACACCGTGCTCATTCATCCCAGCAAGCTGGTACTCAATTTGCCGACCTTAGATGGATGACAGGCTGCGTGAACCCCCCCTCCCCCCTGGCGTTAATTCAGCGATCGACCGGGATTCGAACCCAGGATCCGAGGATCCCAAGCCGCCACCCTAACCGCAAAGCCAACACCAGGCTTATCAGTCCAATGATATCAGGAAATATTCAATTCAAGACTACATGTAAAGTAAATGTCACAGGAGTGGCCCAGCGTCGAGGATGTCCCAGGTTTTATAGACGCCCTTCAGTGGCTGAAGCGAGTATCTCTCCTGGGTTCAACTTTGGTATAATTTCACTACATTCTCCCCGCCGTTAGAACTATACTGCCGCTAGGCAGATCGCAAGCGTGCGTCAGCATTAATTGATTGGGTACATCATTCCAAGTCAGTCGGTCCACCCGTAGCGGTCAGGGTGGCGAACTACCCTGCCAGCCCGTGTCCGGAAACTACCGGGTACGGCGTCCCCAAGCCCGGAGTCCCCTGCATCGGAGTAGCCGCTGGAGGCAGGTGTCGGAGGGGGAACCTCAGAGCCTTCAGGCAGGGGTGTAGGTGATGACAGAGGTGACGGCAAAGGTTCCATAGAGGAAGCTTCGGTAGAGTCCATAGACTCGTAGAACGGTTCGTCGATATCCCTATAAGGGTCGATGACCCCACAAGGGGCGAGATGGCGTACGGAGACAGTGGACTCGCGTCCATCTGCCGTCATCACACGCGCATGCTCGGGATTAGCCTGGAGTACCTGCACCTTATCCACAAAGGGGTCGTACTTGCTTGTGCGCACCGCTCGTTTGAGGTAGGCCGGCCCCGGATCAGCGAGCCAGCTGGGTAAAGATCGGATACTACCCGAGCTTCTAGGGTGGTGGAACAGTCTTTCGTGAGGAGTCTGGTTGGTGGCCGTACATAGGAGAGCCCTGATCGAGTTCAGAGCCGCAGGTAGCGACCAAGCCCATTTATCGAGACCCCGGCCGAGGGTCCGGAGGCTTAGCATTACGGCCCTCCATATAATCCCATTGAAGCATTCGATCTGCCCATTCGCCTGGGGTCTGTACGGTGTGGTGTAACTCGAAGCAACATTATTTTGGAGCAAATAACCTCGCACCTCCTGCGACAGGAACACCGCACCCCGATCGGTATGCACGTAGGCCGGATACCCAAACATAGAAAACAAATTCTGCAGGCACCGTATGACCGTGGCTGCCGTCATATCCCCGCACGTATAAGCAAAAGGGAATCGCGAGTACTCATCAATGATAGTGAGCAGATAACGAGAGTTGCTCGACACCGGCAGTGGTCCTTTGAAATCCATTGCCAATCTCTCCCACGGTCTAGTAGCCCTAACCAGCGTCCCCATGGGAGGGTTGTAAAAACGCGGCTTGAGTTCCGCACATATAGCGCAGTCTCGGCAGATCCGGCGGATTTCTTCAATCGAGTACGGCAGATTACCACTACGCACAAAATGAGCGAAACGCGCCACCCCTGGATGACACATAGTGTCATGCAAAGCACGCAGCCCCTCCAAAGTTACGATCCCTGCGCATGTAGCCGGCCTCGATAAAGCGTCGGCGACCAGATTATCCTTCCCCGGGCGGTATTTGATGGTGTAGCAGAAATCGGCGAGTTCGATACGCCAGCGAGTGATTTTCTCATTCTTAATACGTTGAGCATGTAAGGTGTCGTACATGAACGCAACGCTTTGTTGGTCCGTGATGATTTGGAAGCATCGCCCGAGTAAGTACGGTCACCATCGCCGAATCGACTCGACGATCGCGTAACGCTTCCTTTTCGACAGACGAATGCCTCCGCTCAGCGGAGGTGAGAGTCCGCGAAAAGAAACCCACAGGGCGCCCCCCCTGGGAGAGAGTCGCCGCTATCGCATGATCCGAGGCATCATTTTCCAAGACGAAAGATTCGCTCTCGTCGATCGTTGCCACAGCGGCGCCAGCGATGTCGGCCTTAAAGCCCCCAAAGGCCGCCAAGGCGGCCGGGCTCATGGGGAACGTGTCGCAGGCCACGAGGGGGCGGAGCTTCGCAGATAAATTTTGCACCCACTTCGAATCGTGGGCGAACAGCCCGAGAGCTCGCTTCAGCGAAGCTCGATCGCCGGGCGGGGCCATATCAAGCCAAGGTCGCAGATGCTCCTTATCCGGAGAGACTGAGCCATGGGTCACGTTGTACCCCAGAAGATCTATCGTGCATTGAGAGTAACGACACTTAGCCTCATTCATGGTTAGGCGATACCTATGCGCGACCTCGAGGAAGCGCTTCAGATTAGCATCGTGATGCTCCTGGTCATACCCACAAACCGTAAGATTGTCCAGATAGACAAAGACATCTGTCAAGTTCTCCTTAGTAACGAGGTCGTCCATAGCCCTCTGAAAACAGGCGACCCCGTTCGTTACCCCAAAAGGTAATCAGGTGAACTGGTATAAACTTTGACCCGATTCGAAGGCGGTATAGATGCGATCAGCCCTAGAGATGGGGATCTGATGATACGCACTATGCAGATCAAGAGTGCTGTAGACGGAGTACTGGGCCACCAGTCGTACTAGCGCGTCCATCCCCGGTAAGGGGTAGGCCTCCAGCTGTGTAAAGCGATTAACCGTCTGTGAGTAGTCGATTACCATGCGCCGGCGATGGGCCTCACTTCGCACCACTAAGACCTGTGCCCGCCACGGTGACCGGCTTGGTTCGATAACACCGTCCTTCAAGAGTTGGGCCGTTTCTTCCGCAATGAATTGCGCGTCCGCTCGTGAGTAGCGCCGCGATTTTACCGCGACAGGAGTGCAGTCAGTGGTCAGGTTGGGGAACAGCGAAAGAGGCTCAATTTCCATTTTCGCGAGTGCACACACAGCAAGCGTGTCCGTCCCACCGAATTCAATTTCCAAACGTCCATGTCGCTTCAGAAAATCGTGTCCTAACAGGATGTCCGCACATAATGCAGGCAAGACCGTGAGATGTACATCGGAAAACATGCGTCCCTTTATCACAAGTTTCAATCGACATTCCCCCTTCGTGCTGAGCCGAAGTCCTTGGGAGGCCATGAAGATCCGTCGTGTAGTCCCGATGACCGGCCACCCATGTTGACGCACCAGTCGCTGATCGATGAAACTATCCGTAGATCCTGTGTCGATTAGGGCCCGCGCAAAAATGCCTTCGACCAAGAGCGGGATAATGGCCTGATCAAGGCCAGAAGATCCGGCAGGTATTGCGCCGTCCGAGCGAGAAGATCGCGCCTCGCGCGGGGATCCCATACCAGCTGCAGTCGTTCGAGTAGCCTCCGGAAGGCCCGCGTGCCAAATGCATAGTTGGTCGTGCCGGAGCAAGAGCGTGTAGTTCGTACGAGCTGCCGTCAGATGGCGCTCGTATCCCGTGCGAAAGATCGCAGTCAATTGTACTTTCACGTGCTGGAGCAAGGGCGTGTAGTTCGTACGAACAGCCATCAGATGGCGCTCGTGTCACGTGCAGCATTTGTTGCTCATCAGGAGGAGCTTTCAAAGCCGGAACTTTTTGTTTGTTTGAGGAAGGCGTTCGAACGCCAGTCAAGGTCGGTCGCTCCGCGGCCGGTCGCGTTTGCGCCATTTGTTTCGGCGGCCCGGTGTATCTCACCAAGGACGTGCGTGCAGCCAGGGGCCCGCGAGGAGGAGGACCGCTCATCAAAGCCGGGTAAGGTGCCCCGTTCTGTGCTCGGTCCGTTGGCTCAGCGATAAGCCCATTCAAGGTCGCGCGTGCTCGTATGCCCTGCGCAGTCTTCTTGCACACTTTCGCAAAATGTCCTTTAGTAGAACACAAATGGCATATGGCTTCCCGAGCCGGACACGCTGACCTGGGATGCTGCCGATTGCCACAAAAATAACACGTCGCGTTCCGGTCAGGACTGGGCTTGGCTGCTGTAGCTGCTGCCAGGCCAGAATCCGAGTCCACCTCGGGAGCGGCCAGGGGCTCGGCCGCAGTCGAGCCCGCACCCGTATCCTCGGCGGTAGCCCTCTCTGGTCGCGCGAGTTGAGAAGTCCCCGCGACGACCAGTGCGAGGTCATAAGTGGTGGATTGTTTCCGGGCCTCAGTGTAAACGTTGGCCAACCGTAGGGCCTCCGCGAACGTCAGGTCAGCTGTCTCCAAGAGCCTGAGTCTCAGATCTGTAGAGCTGATCCCAGAGATGAAAGCGTCTCAGACAAGATCGTCCTGGACTTGCTCGTGTGTCCGTACCTCTTGAGTACTGTCCGCGAGGAGGTGCCACAGCTTCTGAGCGAAGCGATCGATCGACTCGGTTGGCTGTTGACGTCGCGTGGCGAGCAGATGCCTGTTGTACACCACGCTCCGTTTCTTAATGTAGAGTCGCTTTAGCTCTTCCACGGCGGCATCGTACGTCGTACATCGAGCGATGCTCCTGTAAACGTGGTGGTCGACTTTGGTCTGTAGCACAGACAGCTTCGTTTCAGCGGTGGGTACGGCATCCTGGGCGCCGAACTGGTTCTCCAGCGTTTTGAGCCAGTGAGTGAACACAGAGCCCGATTCCTCAGCTTGTGGGTCAGAGCCGAGTGTCGGTACATTGATCATCTTGTGTCCCGCCATTTCCGTAGATCTTAATTGAGATTAAATGTTGTGAAAAATCAATCAGGTCCACAACTTTGTCCCATAGGTAGGTTTAATCTCAATTAGATCTCTGGCATCATCCTGTAAAAATACAGTCATGCAATAGATATCAGGATCATGGTATCATACAGAGAGGACCGATAATAATAGTCAAAACAAGCGAGTCTAGCATATATCTGCGAGTCTAGCATATACGTACCATTCAAGACTACATGTAAAGTAAATGTCACAGGAGTGGCCCAGCGTCGCGGATGTCCCAGGTTTTATAGACGCCCTTCAGTGGCTGAAGCGAGTATCTCTCCTGGGTTCAACCCTGGTATAATTTCACTCCAGTACGTATGTAGTGGTAGTATGTTAGTGGTAAGTATGTAGTTGTAGTAGTTGTATGCAGCTAATATGTATCTTGGTAGTATGTATGTCGGTAGTTCGTATGTAGGTAGTATGTATGTAGGTAGTATGTATGTAGTGGTAGTAGTAGTTTGGAGGTAGTATGTATTGTTGCGGATCTCGGGGGTCGGCTCTCCCCTTATCAATGGGGGGTCAATTCTCTTGTCTTTTAAGCTGGCCGTCCCGAGTCCTAAGGAGTTATAACGCTCCTTCCGGTCGGTATTAGCTCGGATCATTGGTCAATGCAGTCCCAAATACCGACTTACTAACCCGACCGTAAAGCAGGGAAATAACTCCTGCTCGAACCACGGATATGATGGATAATGCCGAGCGGTTAGCAATCCGCGATCCGGGCTATTAACAAGCGACTAAACCCGATCCTATGCGGTTGCGATCGTGCCATGTTTACCCAATGGAAGAAAGGACGGATGCGAAAGTGAAAACCAAGAAAGAACAAGGTGAATTTATTACAAGTATACAGGAGGAAAGAGGAAACGAAAGGAATGTACAAAGAAGGAAGAGGAAGAAGCAGGACACAGGGCAGTCTTAACTACAGTCTTACTTACGACCCCAGACAAACACACACACTCACATGGGGATTGTAGCTGGTAGGGTGGAAGGTCCAGGTAGATGATCCGGTGATGGGGTCCAGGCTCCAGGTGAGGCGCCGATTCCGCGGGCGAAAACCTGGCAGGCAGCTCTGTGTATCGGTGGAACGGGACCGGACCTCACATATGGCGGGGGGGCGAGGGGGGGGGCTGGTGTCCTTCAGCGTATGTAATAGCTGTATGGCTGTGCCAAACGCACCCTCTCCAAGGTTCTCTTACAGCGTCGGCGAGTGAGTCCTTTTTCGCCAATGTGCGCTCCGAATAGGCTTTCGCAATGCACTCAGCGCTCTCTCATCAAGGTCACCAAAAGAAGAAGTCCGTGCCCGTCCTTCAAATCAGCGCCGCCGAATAGGTTCTTTAAAATGCGCGCTCTCCCACCAGTCCCTTTTACAATCAGACGTCTCTGCACAGTCCTTCAAATGAGCGCCGCCGAATAGGTTCTTTACAATGCGCGCTTTCCCACCAGTCCTTCAATAAAGCGCCTTTCCCAATAGTCCTTCAATAAAGCGCCTTTCCCAATAGTCCTTCAATAAAGCGCCTTTCCCAATAGTCCTGTGAAAGGGCGTTGCGCTCGCGCTTATATATCGCGATTCAAGATCACTCCGCACTCCGCCAAGCCACACCCGTCGGTCATATTACATCAGCTCTGGTTGGCTGGTGGGGGCTTACCGGCCACGCCTTTGACGGCTAGTTGACAGGCCACACCTTGTTATTGGCGTTCCGCCCCCTTTTTCCTCGAGCCGACTGCATGGTTAATGGCGGCGCTTGCGCGAGCGCTAAGGCAGCGAACGCTGCTGGCAAGGCGCGTGATGGCATCGCTTGGAGAGGGAGGTCGCAAAATGGACGAAATTGGGACCTACTCTTATTTAATTGATGCAACGCAGATTCATCTTTTGGAAACACAGCCTTAACTAAACACATAATAATGTAATAACTGGAATTCCTTTGGTGACCTACGTGTTGCTGTGGCCTCACAAAGGGTGCTACCTTTAACCTTTAATGTCATATTTACAAGTGATTATTTATTTACAAGTGAGGGTTCTAAAAACCGCAACAGTATGTAGGTAGTATGTATGTAGGGGTAGTAGTCGTTTGGAGGTAGTATGTATGTAGGTAGTATGCATGTATTGGTAGTAGTAGTATGTAGGTAGTATGTATGTAGGTAATATGTATGTAGGTAGTAAGTATGTAGTGTTACGGAGTCCTCTACAATCTCCTGGTCTCGGTAACCTCCGAACCCCGAGAGGAACCCCGGCAGAAAAATATATTACCCTGTGTTGAAAAGCAATAGTGAAACCACACCAATGATTATAAATGAACAAAAGTGTATTAGAAATCACACACAGGAATAACGGTATAACAGATGGCCATTAAGAGTGCACTCTATATATATCTTATATAAAGTCAGGTAACTCACTGCGCTGCCAGCGAGTGAAAGGACACTCCTCAATGTCTCTATAACCTTTCCCAAGGCGAATGTGATTCACTCCAGCGACCGATAGAACGAAATCCGGTCGAAGCCCGAATCTCGGTCTCCAGTCGATATCCGAAGCGCGTACAGTTGGCCTTGGAGATCGCCCCGCCAAACTGTACAAGGGCACCCTCCAGAGGCGCACCTTCACTGCTCACTCAGCAACCTGCAACGTAATGGGAGACGAAGCGGTCGCACACACACATCCCCGACAGACGGTGGGATGTTGGTGTGCAGATGACGCGGCAAAACCTTCGGTGGTATCCGAAGCACGGGGTTCAAAATGGCCGACGGCTCCTGCTTGAGCCGATGCGGCGAGGCGAGGATTTGTCGGAATCACAGCGCCCAAATCTGACTATGCAGATTTCTCCCCCTCCAGCGATACTTCCTATCGCTGGATGTCCTTTCAAGGAACTCAAAATTCCCTCGCAGCTGTCGGTAGACATTGCTCGTTACGGAGCGCTGACGTCATCCGTCTTCTCCGACTTTGCTCGCGCGCTTCTTCCTCTTCATCTCTTCCGGGTCGGTTTCCTGTGCCATTTAAAGTTAGCCTTTTTAACTTTAGATAATCGTTCCTGAATAATAAACCTTTTGAAGATAATAATAGTACCTAACATCAGAACTGCGTCAAGTGGGTGAAAACCACAATAACGGAAGTCACGAATCCCTAAGAGTAGGTCGTAAGAATGTAGGTAGAAAGAATGTAAGAAGTATGTATGTCGGTGGTATTTATGTAGGTAGTATGTATGTAGGTAGTAAATATGTATGTAGTAAGTATTATGCAGCAAGTATGTAAGTAGTATTATTTAATGGTATTAGTGGTATGTAGGTATTATTTATGTAGGTAGTAAGTATGTTGGTATTATGTGTGTAGGTAGTATGTATGTAGGTCGTAGTAGTATGTTCTGGTAGTATGAAGTGGTAGTTGTAGTGCCAAGTTGTCATAGTAGTATGTTGTAGTAGTAGTAGTAGTAGTAGTAGTAGTAGTAGTAGTAGTGGTGGTGGTAGTATGTTATAGTAGTTGTAGTATGTTGTAGTGGTAGTATGTTGTAGTAGTAGTATGTAGTATGTTGCAGTAGTAGTATGTTGTAGTTGTAGTAGTATGTAGTATGTTGTCATAGTAGTATGTTGTAGTAATAGTATGTTGTAGTAATAGTATGTTGTAGTAGTAGTATGTTGTAGTAGTATGTGGTATGTTGCAGTAGTCGTATGTAGTTGGTTGTAGTAGTCGTATGTTGTAGTAGTAGTAGTAGTAGTAGTAGTAGTAGTATGTTGTAGTTGTTGTAGTATGTAGTATGTTGTAGTAGTAGTATGTTTTAGTTATAGTATGTTGTAGTAGTATAAGTATGTTGTAGTAGTATGTTGTAGTTGTAGTAGTATGTAGTATGTTGTAGTAGTAGTATGTTGTAGTAGTAGTAGTAGTATGTTGGAGTAGTATGTGGTATGTTGCAGTAGTAGTATGTAGTATGTTGCAGTAGTCGTATGTAGTTGGTTGTAGTAGTCGTATGTTGTAGTAGTAGTAGTAGAATGTTGTAGTTGTAGTTGTAGTAGTATGTAGTATGTTGTAGTAGTATGTTGTAGTAATAGTATGTTGTAGTGATAGTATGTTGTAGTAATAGTATGTTGTAGTAGTAGTATGTTGTAGTAGTACAAGTATGTTGTAGTAGGACAAGTATGTTGTAGTAGTACGAGTATGTTGTAGTATAACTATGTTGTAGTTGTAGTATGTTGTTGTAGTAGTAGTAGTATGTTGTTGTAGTAGTATGTTGAAGTAGTATTATGTAGTATGTTTCAGTAGTGGTATGTTGTAGTAGTAGTGGTAGTATGTTTAATGTTGTATGTAGTAGTAGTATGTTGCCACTTCAGCCTTTGTTTTTTATCAGCAGGAAATCGGTAGAAAGACAGTTCTTGGTTTGTTTCTGATCTATTTACACACTCAGGAACGCAACACTGCGGCATGACCGAGCACTTTTCTCACTGAGTCCAGCTGGTGTTTGGCTCCAGTGGTTTTGTGTTTGGACCCGGAAGCAGGATTATGACACGTGCGGGACGTCACACTTACCAAGAGGATTGACGAAGCTGCTCAGGAATCAAAATGTCTGTTCGACCTCCGATTACAACGAACGGAAATGATTAACCGGCACAGGAGATGGACACGATATTTGTTGTATTCTGAAGTATGAAGGAGCAAGGCAAACACCGTAACTCCAAACAGCATAATAGGAGCGATCGTTTAATCCAAACAAACTCAAGCCAAACACGTAGGGTTCTCTCCTCTGCGTGATCACGTCATCACGTCATCACGTCATCCGCAGCACACGTGATACATTGTGCTCAATATATTGTATTGTAGCGGTTACCGCTGGATGCACACAATCGCCTTGCACCGGCCAGAACACGGCCAGACGCGCCTCTCCCGGGCATGCCCGGACTCACTGTTCCCGGGCACGCCCGGTCTCGTCTTTCCCGGGCATGCCTGCTCTCGCCTTTCCAGGGCTCGCCCAGAGCGTCCGGGTATGCCCGCTATCGCCTTTTCAGGGCTCGCCCAGAGCGTCCGGGCATGCCCGCTATCGCCTTTCCAGGGCTCGCCCAGAGCGTCCGGGCATGCCCGCTATCGCCTTTCCAGGGCTCGCCCAGAGCGCCCGGGCACGCCCAGCCTCGACTTGCCAGGCCGCAGCCAAACACGCCCGGGCAGGTCCAGACTCGCCTTTCCAAGGCTCGCCCTTGACACCCGGGCATGCCCGGTATAGCTTTTGCCGGGCAAACTTCCCGACATAAATGTGTATACATATATTGCTGCCCGATAAACGGGCTGGTGAGAATACCTGAGCTGTTTTGTTTCAATAAAGCAACTCGGACGAATTCCGTCTTTGGTCGCGTCAATTCTTTCGACTCGCGTTGGAGCGCAGTTCCTTCATTGGTGACCTACCGACATGGATACGGCAGTGACGCTTAAACTGCCTACCTTCTGGGAGGCTCACGTGGCTGTTTGGTTCGCTCAGGCGGACTCTCAGTTCGCCCTGTGAGGCATCACCGCGGACGACACCCGCTTCCACCATGTTGTGGCGGCGCTCGGTTCCGCCACCGCGGCCCGCGCCTTGAGCCTCCTCGAGCACCCGCCGGCTGCTGACAAATACGACGAGCTGAAGACACTCCTCCTCGACGCTTTCGCCCTCTCACCGGCAGCATGCGCACGGCGCCTGCTCGCTCTGCCCGAGCTCGGCGACACGCGCCCGTCAGAGCGCATGGACTATATGCTCTCGTTGCTCGGTGAGCACTCTCCGGATTTTCTGTTCCGCGAGCTGTTCCTTCGCCAGCTGCCTCACCCCGTACACCTCGCCCTGGCTGGCACGTTGATCACGGATTCCCGCGCCCTCGCCAGGGAAGCCGATAAGATCTCCTCGGCGGGCCAGCACATCGGCGCGGTTACCTGGAGCCCGCCGCCGTCCGAGGCGACGCCCACGATGCCCGAGCGCCCTGCGCGGTTGGAGGCCGAACTGCCAGTGCAACTGGCGGCCGCCACGCCGCACCGCCCGCTTCCGACACGACGGCCGGGGCCTCCACCTGACCGGGCATGGTGTTATTACCATGCCAGGTTCGGACACAAGGCTCGGACGTGCCGGCCCCCGTGCACTTTTGGCAGGTCGGGAAACGGCCGGGCCGGCGTTCATTCCCAGCCATGAGCGCCGGCCACTCGGGCAACTTGCTGTTTATTCGGGACAAAGCGTCTGGGCGGCGTTTCCTGTGTGACACCGGCGCCCAACTGAGCGTCATACCTGCCTCCGAGCAGGACAGGCGGGACGCCGTTTGCGGCCCCTCTTTGGTCGCTGCTAATGGCTCGGCCATACACACTTTCGGCCCACGCGTCGTCACCCTCTGCTTCGGCAGCCAGCGTTTTCAATGGACTTTTGTGACTGCCTGCGTCCCCATGGCTTTGCTGGGCGCCGACTTCCTCTGCGCGCACGGGCTGCTGGTCGACGTCAAACGTCGTCGCCTTGTCAACGCCGAGACCTTCAGCTCCCTGGCGTGCACGATGAGCAGCTCCGCGCCGACCGAACTGGCGTGCGCCCTCCCGGCAGCGAACGAGTTCGCTCGCCTGCTCGCGGAATTCCCGGCCCTCACGCGGCCGACGTTTTTGGCCGTCGCGGTGCGGCACGGGATCGAGCACCACATACCCACTACGGGCCCGTCTGTCTACGCCAGGGCCCGCCGCCTCGACCCGGCCAAGCTCGCCGTGGCGAAGGCCGAGTTCGACGCGTTGGAGCACCTCGGCATCGTGCGGCGCTCCGATAGCGCGTGGGTCTCGCCACTGCACATCGTGCCAAAGCCGGGGGGTGGATGGCGCCCGTGTGGCGACTACCGCCGTCTCAACGACGCTACCACCCCCGACAGGTACCCGATCCCGCATATTCAGGACTTTTCCGCCCGTTTGGCGGGACGGGTCATCTTTTCGAAAATTGACCTGATACGGGGCTACCACCAGGTACCTGTCCGGGCGGCCGACGTCCCGAAGACGGCCGTCATCATGCCGTTTGGCCTGTTCGAATTTTTGCGGATGCCGTTTGGCCTCAAGAACGCGGCCCAGGCGTTCCAGCGCTTGATGGACGTCGTGCTGCGCGACCTGCCGTTTCTTTTCGTCTATCTGGACGACATCCTCGTCACCAGCACGTCCCGCGCCGAGCACCTCCTCCACCTCCGAACACTGTTCGGTCGCCTCAGCGAGCACGGCTTAATTGTCAACCCGGTCAAATGCCACTTCGGCGCGACGACCGTTGACTTTTTGGGCCACCGCTTCACCAAGACAGGGGCCGTGCCGCTGCCGACCAAGGTCGAGGCCATCACCACGTTCCCGCGTCCCCGTTCCATCAAGGCCCTCCAAGAGTTCCTCGGCATGGTGAATTTTTATCACCGATTCGTGTCCCGCGCTGCTCAGCTCATGCGGCCCCTTTACGAGGCCCTCCGGGGCAAGCCGGCCAAGCATGACATTGTTTGGTCCGCGGCCATGGACGCGGCCTTCGCCAGCGCCAAACGGGCCCTCGCCGACGCAACGCTGCTGGCTCACCCGGTGCTCAACGCGCCCATCGCCCTCACTACGGACGCCTCCAACTACGCGGTGGGCGCCGTCCATGAGCAATGGGTGGACGGGGTTTGGCAGCCACTCGCTTTTTTCAGCCGGCAACTCCGGCCAAACGAGTTAAACTACAGCACGTTCGACCGCGAGCTGCTCGGGCTATTCCTGGCCGTTCGCCATTTCCGACACCTCCTGGAGGGCCGCCCGTTCACGGCTTTCGTCGACCACAAGCCGTTGGTCTACGCAATGGCTAAGGTCACGGAGCCGTGGTCGGCCCGCCAGCAGCGCCACCTCTCCGCCGTGTCGGAGTTCACCACGGACATCCGGCACGTCGCCGGCAAAGACAACGCCGTGGCCGACTGTCTTTCTCGGGCCAGCGCGAACGCGGTCCACCTCGGCGTGGACTTCGCGCTCATGGTGGCCGACCAGACCACCGACGCCTCGGTGCAGGCACTCCGTGCGGCGGCCACGGGCCTCCGCCTTGCCGACATTCCCTTCGCGGGCCCCGTCCTGCTCTGCGACGTCTCCCAGGGCCAGCCTCGCCCCATCGTGCCCGTTTCCTGGCAGCGCCGCATCTTCGCCTCCATCCACGGCCTTTCTCACCCGGACCGGAAAGCTTCTCTGAAGCTGGTGTCGGCGCGTTTCGTCTGGCACGGCCTTCGACGAAACATCCGCGACTGGGCCAACGCCTGCACGGCCTGCCAGCGGGTCAAGGTCCACCGCCACACCCAGGCCCCGCTGGCACCTTTCGCCGTGCCTGAACGGCGTTTCGACCACGTCCACGTGGACCTGGTGGGTCCCCTGCCCCCTCGCGGGGGTTCACCCACCTGCTCACCATGGTGGACAGGACCACCAGGTGGCCGGAGGCCGTGCCCCTCACCTCCACCGCCGACGTGGCGCAGGCGTTCATCGCCACCTGGGTTGCGCGCTTCGGCGCACCGGCAGACATCTCGTCTGACCGTGGCCCACAGTTCACGTCCGAACTTTGGGGCGCTGTCGCCCGCTCGTTGGGGGTCATGCTGCACCGCACCACGGCCTACCACCCCCAAGCCAACGGGTTGTGCGAGCGGTTTCACCGCTCCATGAAGGCCGCACTCATGGCCGGCCTTCAGGACGACGGTTGGACCGAACGGCTGCCGTGGGTCCTTTTGAGCCTCCGCACGGCCCCCAAGGAGGACCTCCGGGCGTCCGCCGCCGAGCTCGTCTACGGCCAGCCGCTCTGTGTCCCGGGCGAGTTCGTGCCCGACGCTACCAGTCCCTGTTCCGCCGCACACCAGCGCTCGGACCTCCAGGAGGCCGCCCGCCGATTTGCCCCCGTGCCAACGTCCCGCCACGGTGGCCCCCAATCCTACGTCCCCCCGGCGCTTCGCACAGCGGAGTACGTCTTTGTGCATCATGACGCGCACCGGGGGCCACTCCAGCCGCCGTACGACGGGCCCTTCCGGGTCCTGCGACGGGGCGACAAGTCCTTTGTCGTCGACGTTGGCGGCCGGTCGGACCGGATCTCTGTGGACCGCCTCAAACCGGCGCACATGGACGTCGACCGACCACCACGGTTGGCCCTTCCTCCGTGGCGAGGCTGCCCCCCGTCCACAGTTCCCCCCGCTCGACCACCCACCACCATGTCGGACCCCTCCCCACGACCCTCCAGGGGTCGCTTTGGCCGGGTCATCCGGACCCCCCTTAAATTGACCCTGCCGGTGCAGGTCGATTCTGGAGGGGCGTGTGTAGCGGTTAACGCTGGATGCACACAATCGCCTTGCACCGGCCAGAACACGGCCAGACGCGCCTCTCCCGGGCATGCCCGGACTCACTGTTCCCGGGCACGCCCGAACCTCCCGGGCACGCCCGGTCTCGTCTTTCCCGGGCATGCCCGCTATCGCCTTTCCAGGGCTCGCCCAGAGCATCCGGGCATGCCCGCTATCGCCTTTCCAGGGCTCGCCCAGAGCGTCCGGGCACGCCCAGCCTCGACGTGCCAGGCCACAGCCAAACACGCCCGGGCAGGTCCAGACTCGCCTTTCCAAGGCTCGCCCTTGACACCCGGGCATGCCCGGTATAGCTTTTGCCGGGCAAACTTCCCGACATAAATGTGTATATATATTGCTGCCCGATAAACGGGCTTTTGTCAGAATACCTGAGCTGTTTTGTTTCAATAAAGCAACTCGGACGAATTCCGTCTTTGGTCGCGTCAATTCTTTCGACTCGCGTTGGAGCGCCGCTCCTTCAAGGTGAAGACCCGTTCGTGTCTCGAACAAATCAACCAGACAAACACAATATATAAAAAGAGGGAGCGGAAGACAAGATGGGGAGAGAAGGGGAAGCACACAAACACTTGAGAGCACACAACATTTGAGAGCAGGGAGATGTGTGGAAGGGAGAGGGCTTGGGGGAGGAGGCGAAGGAAGGGGGGGGGGCGGTGGGAGAAGTATAAAACACAAGGACACCAAGGACTTCCAGGACAGAAGTTGGTATTTCAAAAACAGTGGAATTGGGGTGAAATTAGCGGGGGTAGAAAAGATCAAGGTTTTGGATGGGGGAAGATAATAGATGGTGGTGAACAGCTGTTTTAAAGACCTGGAGGGTGGAGTGGGTTTGAAGAGAGTGAGCCAGTTTGTTCCAGAGGTGGGAGAAAAGAGGAATGAAGGAGTGAAGGTGAGCAGAGAGTCTTGATTTGGGCAGTTTAACCATAAGAGGGTTGCAGGCAGACCTTGTGCGACCTGTAGGAATGTTTGCGGGACAGAGCCCAGAGTGAGCTGGGGGCGTGGGGGGGGGGGCAAGGCCAGAGAGGAGTCGGTAGAAGATGGAAAGACCACCAACCTGCCTGCGGTGAGTGAGTGAGAGGCCCTTGGAGATAGCGTCATCGCGGGAGATTCCAATGATTCTGAATGCTTTGGTTTCAACAGCATGAAGACGAGCTAGGTGTGAGGCAGGAGCACCAGCCCAGAGGGGAGAGCAGTATTCCATTGAGCTGCGGATGAAAGCCATGTATGTGGTGAGGAGCTCGGGTGTGCCAAGGAAGGACTTCGCACGACGGAGGAGGCCCAGTCGGCGACTGGCTTTGGAGGCCAGATTTGAAATGTGGTTTTCCCAGGAAAGATCATGGCAGATAGTGAGTCCCCAAAAGCTTGAGTGACAGAACTTCTTGGAGAGGATTATTCAGAAAGTGGATGGGAGGGTTGTCCAATCGGGCTTTCGGAGAGACATCGTAAGAGTGTGAGATTTGTCAGGATTGAAAGACATGTTCCACTTGTTTGCCCAGTCTGTGATTTTGTCCAGGTCGGCAGAGAGTGTGGAGGCTGCAGACTGCCGATCTGAGGGATGAAGAATAGAGCGACAGAGAGGAGAGTCATCAGCAAAGAGATAGAGAGGATTTTCAAGAGAGTCAGATAGATAATTGATGAAGACCAGAAAAAGCACAGGGCCCAGAACACTGCCTTGGGGAACTCCAGCCTGAACAGGAAGAGGAGATGAGAGCAACCCATTCAGGGCCACACATTGACTACGACGAGAGAGGAAGTCCGCCAGCCATGCGTAGAGATTTCCATGGATACCAAAAGAGGAGAGTTTGGTGAGCAGAGCGGGGTGCCAGACCGTATCGAAGGCACGTGATATGTCAAGGGAGACAGCTCTAATTTCTTATTTGGCACTGAGGACCTCCATCCATTGTTGAGAAAGCAGAAGCAGCATGTCCAGAGTAGAGTGGCCAGGTCTGAAACCAAATTGATGATCAGAGATCAAGCCATTGGAGAAGAGGAAAGATTTCATAGCTGAAGCAATGATGGATTCCATGACTTTGCTGATAAATTGGGAGAAGGCTGATTGGTCTGTAGTTGCTGGGATCTGTTTTTGCACCTTTTTGTGCAAAGCGGTGATGTTTGCAGATTTCCAAGCAGATGGCAGATGACCTTGAGCAAAAGAGAGGGTGAAGAGAACAGAGAGAGGGAGGGAAAGAGCGGAAGAACAGGATTTTAGGACCCGTGGGCTGATGCCGTCAGGTCCAGTTGCAGAATCAGAGTCGAGGGTTGACAGAAACTTTTCCACCTTGTCAGGAGGAAAGGACACAGAGTCCAGGAGCAGATGGGTACGACTGGGTATGGTGGGTACAGAGAGGGATGGGTTTGGGACCCAAGATTTAGAGGCAAACACAGAGTTGAGGCATTCAGATTTTTCACGTGCGGAGTCAGCCGTGTGGCCGTTTGAGGTGAGGGAGGGGATGGAGGGGGAACAAACATCAGAAACAGATTTGACCAGATGCCACCAGGATTTGGAAGACGGAGACAGATAAGAGAGTTCTGTCCTGAGAACGGAGAGATATTGTTTCCTGGCTCTCCTGAGGGTGGACACACACTTGTTTCGGGCTTTGTGAAAGGAAATGAGATTTCCTTGCGTTGGATTTGCTTTCCAGGAGACGAAAGCAAGTTGTTTCTGGGCAATAGCCTCACCACAAGATTCCGTGTACCATGGACGGGAGGAAGGGTATGACAACTGAAGACGAGATGGGATAAATCTGTGCATGAGAGAGAGCAATTTACTTTGGAAGAATTCCCAGGATGAGTTGATGTCAGAGGCGGTTGAGATGGGAGACCAGTCCAGATGATTGATGGCTGCTTGAAGACCATGCCAGTTGGCCTGAGTGAAATGCCAGACTCATCGACGCTGAGGAGGCTCTCTGAGAATGGTCAAAGAGATGTCCACTTTAACAAGCACATGATCAGTTGAGCCGATTGGAGCAGAAGAAGAGCAGCAGACATTCTCAGGGAAGTTAGTCATAACCAAGTCCAGAAGAGAAGATGCTCCGTTGACTGAGATCCGGGTCGGGAAATTGACAGATTGTGTCAGTCCCAGTGAGTCACAGAAGTCCTTTGCTGAAGAGCCATGGCTGGTGAGAGAGGTACCCACATCCAGCCAACTGGCATGGTGACAATTGAAATCACCACATATGAGGAAGAGAGAGTTGGGATGAGTAGATAGAAGTTGGTCTGATTGTTTGTGCTTCCAGACATCACAAGTGGTGATGAGGTGAAGATCCGTTCGTGTCTCGATGGCGACTATCGGCATTTTCCATGAATACTCTGATGGGGAGGATTGGGTGGATTTTGCAGAGAGGCAGGACCAGTACTTTGTGGTGTTGTGTGCTCCTCCCCGACCCCCTGTTCACAGTGTACCTCCGAGCCCCGAGAGGAGTCACGGCAGAAAAACTGTGTTATTCTGTATGTCAAAGATCAATGGAGAAGCCACCCCAATTGTTACTCACAAACAAATATTGTATTAAGATCACACAAGAATAATAGTACAACAATAATATGAACCAAAAGTACAATCAATATCCTGTGATGGTACCATCAGTTTGGTAATATATAACTCACTGTGCTCCAAGTGAGTGAAACAAGAACATTCCCAATGTCTCTTTCCCAGAGTCAATCCCGGCTGCATGCCAAAGTCGTTCCGCTCCAGCGATCGCCAGAACGATGTCCGATCGAGACGAGAATCTCATTCGGATGGCAAGTACAGTCAACCAGCTAAAGCTGCACACAGGCGCCCTCAAGGCGACTGGGAAATCCAAAGGCACCCTCCCGGCGACTGAGAGATCACACCCTCGGGTATGGACTTTCACAGCTCACAGTCGGCGAACCGTAAATTAATCGTCAAAAGCCATGGTGCACACACACACACCAGATACGTCTGAAAGCGGTGAAAATGGCTGCTGAAGCAAAGAAACCTTGATCGACGCGCAAAGCGCGTGAGTCAAAATGGCCGACGGCACGTTCTCGAGACTAAACGGCCCTTCAATGATTCTCTTCGGAATCCACCGCCAAAAACCTGACACGCAGGTTGATCGGTCACATCGATGACAACTCTGTCGCTGGAATCCCTTTCCCGGGAAACCCAAAAGTTCGCTCGTGACTCCTGTTCGACAACGTATGCTTCCGAACTTGGGGCAACTCGGCTTTCTTGTACCGACTCAATCGCTCCACCTTCTTTCTCTCCTCTTCCTCTTTGTCGTCGTCCGGTTCCTGTTTCATTTAAAACATTAACCTTTTTACCTTTTGACAATAATAATTGCTATTTCCCTCAAACAACAATAATAATAATACATGGAACCAGAAATGTTTCAAGTGGATGAAAACCATAACAACGGAAGTGACGAATCCGTAACAGTGGCCAACAACATGGCGGCCGCTGGTGATGCCGTCCGTCATCGTGCTGTGTTGTTGACTGTGTGCGGGCAGAAGGTGTACAGACTCATCAAAAACCTGCTGTCACCATGGCGATCTACCGACCTTTCCTATGAGGAACTATGTGAGCTTGTCAAGCTCCACTTCAAGCCGAAAGCTGGTGTCATCATATCAAGGTACAAGTTTTACACACACTCGATGGGAGGATCAGGACATTCCCGGCTTTGTTGCTAATCTGTGCTGTTTTTTTTAGTTTTGTTTGTTTTTGTATACAAGATCGAGGCTCGTGAAAGAGCTAACATTAATCACACAAAAAGTCAAACCGACACACAAAACAAAAAAACAAGGGGAGCGGCAGACAAGATGGGAAGAAATGGGGAAGGACACAAACACAACATTTGAGAGCAGGGACATCGGGAGGACTTGGGGGGAGGTGGGAGAGGTATAAAACATATGAACACTGCAAAGACTCTGGGGTGAATTACCGGGGGTAGAAAAGATCAAGGTTTTGGATGGGGGAAGATAAGAGATGGAGGTGAACAGCTGTTTTAAAGACCTGGAGGGAGGAGTGGGATTGAAGGGAGTGGGGGAGTTTGTTAGATTGAAACTTGAAACTTCAAAAAATTGAAATATGGCTCATTGTCAAGTACTCCCCATGGGCAATAAGATATGTTGATGGTGATGTCATCGGTGCCTTAATTATGACGTCATAATTCAACAAGTACAATGCTTGATCTGATCAGCATGAATAAAACAAAAATTCCTCTGAAACTGTTGGACCGATGGACACGAAATTTTCAGAATATATTGTTATGGTTTTTAGAACCTTCAATAGTAAATTTTAGTAAATGTTTCCCTTATAAATGTTCCCCTGTAAATATCCCCATCAATTGGCTTGTTAAAGATCGCACCCTAGTTAGTCCATGTACAACACGTAGCGAACCATAGGACCTCTCTGTAGTTATTTAATTATTATGTGTTTCAGTTAAGGATCTGTTCCCAATAGATGAATCTGCATTGCATTAAGCAAATGAGATAGGCACCTTTCAATTTCCCCAATCGCCTCACCCGCGCTTCAAAGTAACAGTAGGGCAGCGTTCGCTGCTCCTTGCCTTGATTCGGTTGTTGGCCCCAAACCGCCATTGTGCACGCGGTCTCAAAGCCGAGGAAGAAGGGGGCGGGACCACAAGAACAAGGTGTGGCACGTCGACGCACCATCAGAGGTGGAGCCAGCGAGCCCTTACCAGCCAACCAGGGCTGACGAAATACCATCACGGGCGTGGCTCTATGAAGCGCGCATTGATCTGGAAGCGCGTAATATAAGAGCCAGCGCGAGCCTTTTGAGAGAGTCGACTTGGGTTGGAGACGGCGCTTGGTGGGGTCTGACTGAGAGAGACGAAGCTGCGTGGAGCTCTCTAATGGGCTGCTTTGAAAAGCCCCTACCGCGTGAACGAATACGTGCAGCTGCCGCCGGGTTTTCGCCTCGAGCCCGGAGCGTGGACTGGAGCCAACCTCGACGCTGCGCACCGGCCCGGACCTTCCTACCCTGTCACCTGCATGGACCCTTCTCCTTCTTCCAGTCATTCCTACCTGCCATTCCCTGTCGTGTGAGTCTGTTTGTTTGTCCTGGGGAATAATATAAGACTGCTTAAGGCTGCCCTATGTCTTCTTCTTCTTCACTGTATATTACTTTCGTTTCGTCTTCTTCTTTGGTTTTGTACAAAGTTAATAAATGTCTGGTATTCCTTACTTTGGCTTCTTCTTTCCCCCGATCGCTTTAGTCCTTTCTTCCTATTGAATACATGTGGCGCGATTTTGGCCAAACGCTCGGAATCGGGTTAGTCGATTGCTAACGGCTTGAATCGCGGATTGCTAAACCGCTCGGCAAATACCATCTTGTCCGTGGTTCGAGCGGTACTTGTCTCCCTGCTTTGCGGAGCGATTGGTAAAGGTATTCGGGAGAACACCTTGACCAATAACCCTGACCAATTTCACCCCGCAACGGAGCGTTATAAGCACCAGGACTAGAGACGGCCAGCTTAACAGGCCAAGGGGATTAACCCCCCCCCCCCTTGCTAAGGGGAGTGCCGTCTCTGAGATCCATAACAATTGGTGGCAGGAGTGGGATTTGAAGCCCGAACCAAATTTTAATCCATCGAAAAAATTTGGTCAAAATTTTGAGCGGCCGAAATTTTATTTAACATCCTAAATTAAAATCGTGCCATGGATAGTCAAGGTGATCGGGTGCCGGTAGGGGAGAATGAGGAGTTAGAGGCAATCCAGGACCCTAGGGAGGAATTGGAGGAGGAGAGCAATGAGGGTGCGGTAGCGGGGGTTGCAGGCACACAAGATGGTGGCGCCTTCCACGAGGTTAGAGGGGCACAAAATGGCGCCTCGCACATGGCCGCGGTAGCCGCGCCCACTGCGCCAATGGGGATGGGCGACATGCAAGCCCTCATGGTGCAATTTATGGCGCAAATACAGGCGTCCATCGACCTGCAGAGGGACGAAGCGAGGGGCACCAGTGAGCAATTGGGAAGCCAAATTAGTGGATTAAAAACTGAGATGGGAAGCCAAATCGGGGAATTGAGGAATGACATGGGAAGCCAGGATAGGGGGGCTCGAAGGCAAATTGGGGGGCCAATTGGAGGACATGGGTAACCAAATAGGGGAAGTAAATGAGGAGTTAGCGAGGGACAAGACCACATATGAGGGAAAGGAAGTTGAGAGGGAGGTTAATCGCAGGTTGAGCGAAGAGGTCGCGGGGGTACGCGACGAGATGGCGCGGTTTGAGAAGCACGGGTTGAGCGAGGCAGAGCAGAGCGCGGCCAAAATGATGGGTATGGAGATCGCGACCCG
The DNA here is from genome assembly GCF_964187855.1 of Myxine glutinosa. Classification (NCBI taxonomy): domain Eukaryota; kingdom Metazoa; phylum Chordata; class Myxini; order Myxiniformes; family Myxinidae; genus Myxine; species Myxine glutinosa. The sequence goes on from NC_136265.1 coordinate 56,808,188, forward strand.
GGGTATGGGGATTCCGGCGACCGCTGAGGTAGAAGAGAAATTTTAAATAAAGCCAGCCATCGTCAAAGAGAAAGAAATTAACAAATTAGTTATAGTTGAAATTGGGATTGAAGAGACGGCAGAGATAGGAATGGAATCAGAGAAAGTGATGGATAATGTGCAAGGTCCGTGCTCGCATCATGATGCCGTGCTTAATCCTTATAAAGATTTGCAGGTGTTGGAGCGAGGAGGAAGAAGAATCCACAAGGTGACCCGGGTGGTATATGGGGCGAAGAGATTTTTCGGCAAGGTGTTTCGCGCAAAAAGAATTTTCGTGTGCTTGGGATGAAGGTGTAACCTGTGCGCTCGTAAAAGGTCTGTGGTGCACGTTATGGATGGCAATGGCGTGTGTGTGAAGCAAAAGGTGTGTGAAGGTGAACGGCGTGCGTGTACGAATGGCGTCGGAGCGCGAGTGTGATACCGGGTGTGAGGGAGAATGCACGACAGAGTATGGGAGTGATACCGAGTGCGAGCAAGAATGCACGTCGGAGTGTATGTGTGATGAGAGTGATGCGGAGAGTGAGATGGATGGAGAGAGTGTGCGAGAACGCACACCTGGGTTGGTTGTGGCACGTGTGCGGGAGGGCACATCGGAGCGCGTGAGTGGGTGGATGCAAGAGTGCACCCCCATGAGTGGTATGGAGTATGTACCAAGGGAGAGTGCGCAAGACGGTGCGTGAGGAGGTGTGTTAAGGAAGTGTGCAAACGATGAGTGTGCGCAAGAAGGTGCGCGAGAGGAGTGGTGTGTAACAGGGAGCGCGGTGGTGGAATGGATGGAGTGTGTGGAATGCATGAGAGGCGCCGAGACGCCGGGTTTTGTGAGTATCAAAGGGATCGCGTGTGGATGTGAGCATGTACGTGGAGCATCGACGTTAAACGGGATAGCGTTCAGACCGACGTATAGCCGACGCGAGCTCCTGGTCCATGCCGGGCTTTGGGTATTGCGGGAGCCGGCGGGGATCGGTGCAGCGTCGCTCCTGTTCGGAGCGTCATGCACGATCCGCGCCGGGCCCCGCCCTGCATGGTCGCGTCCGTGCTTTGCCGGGCAATGCGACCGGCCCGGTTCGAGGGAAGATAGGAGGGATCGGAACGGCGCCCCTTTGTGGTTGCGGCGTTCCGGCCGGGCAAGGCTGGCCCACCACACATGGGAGTGAAAGGCCCCGCGCCAGGATGGTGCTTTAAACCTTGGCCCAACCAAACCTCCTCCCCTGAACTGAATGCCGGACGGACCCAACCTGCAGGCAACCAAACCACCTGTATGCATTGCTCGGCTTTGCGAAGCTGAGCTTTGAAAATGTCATGACGTACCGAGAGGCTCAGATATAGTGGACTGTGAGGATGATAGTGTTATTGTTTGAAATTGATAGGGAATTGACTTGGAATTACTAGTGATTCGAAATTGGGGATAGTGAATATGATTGGCAAATTTGATGGGCAAAAAAAAGATTGGCAGTAATTATTGGCAAATTTGATTGGTAAAAATTGGATGGGCAAAAATTGATAATGGGAGATGCCCGATGTGGAGGGATGGTAACTCTGCCATCCCTCCCATCCGCCCAGGGCACATGAGCATTAGTTTATGGGGTGGCTGTGCAAATTAGCCTGGGAGGGATAGGATAAAATGATAGAATTTAGAAAGATGACCATAGGTAACTGTAGAGTTAAGTAGCGACATGTACCTGTGGAGGGGACATAGCAGATTAGTGGAGTATAATGACGAGGGAGCGCAATAATATAAGGGGCGACTGGGAAGCGCGAGTTTCAGAAGGGAGTAGTCAGCTTAGATGATGCAGTGTATGATTGAGTAATTGTGATTGTGTATTGTATTGAGCAAATGAGCCTGGAGGAGAGATGGGTGCAAGTGCCACCAGGTGTACAGGTGACACCAGGTGTGTGGGCACAGGTGTGCAGGTGAAGCATGGGTGAATGGAGCAGGGAATGAAGGGAGTATGGAATCGATGGAATGGAGTATGGAATGGATGGTGTGGAGTGAGTAGTGTGGAATATGTGGAGTGGAGTGGTTGGTGCGAAAGGAGTGGATGGGGAAGATGGACCCCTTTCACGAATACCCGGGGAGGGTAGTTTAAGAGTAGGTAGAGGGTATAGGTAAATTGTGGTGGATATTGGCATCTGTGGTGCGTGTGGTAGAATGGTGTTTGGATGGGTGCATTAGTGGAGTGAAATGGTTGGGCGTGTGGCCTGTTAGTGTGTGTATGGCTAAATGGGCACTCCGCCACTGTTAGTCTGTCGGCCAGGTGAGGCCGCAGGTAGGCTCTGGGAGCCAGTAGAGTTGTGAATGGGGCCCGAGGATCCAGAGGACGGACCCGGGTAGCCCAGTGCCAGAGAGGGCACCGAGTGAGGAGAGCTCCAGAGGGCCTTCCCAAGGTATATAGGTTAGGGAGAGGAGCTAGGCAAGCTCGGGAGGCAACTACAGTGGCGGAGGTGTGCAGGTGAGTAGACCTGCTGGTGAGCCACATGACCCAGCCCTGAAATTGTGCAAGGGCACAGGGAGTTGAATCGGGGGAGTGAGACCCCAAATTGGAGAGCGCCACAGATGGTCAGTGAGAATTGGTTTTTAGAACCACATAGAGTAAAGTGGCCAATGGTTTTGCAGGGAAAGACCCCGGGTAGAGTAAAAGTGTTAAAGTCATTTAGAGTATAGTTAGGATTGGAATCCCTTCGCACCATCTGTAGCCACTCACCTGGGGTGATATGACTCCACACCATGTTTGTTTGTTTTTTGTGCAAATGTTTTGGAATGGTGAGATGCATCATGACATGGGGGTGACATTGTGCTTGTTTATTCCATCTCTTCCTCCTTATGAGGAATTGATGAGAAATTGGGATTGATGGCAAATTTGGATTAGAGGGATTGGTAACCAATTTGGTATTAGGGGAGATATGGGGAAGACGAGACAGTAGTGACGAATTTGTAAATGTGTAGAGTTTTGTAAATACGGGGTAAGGGCAAGGGTAGGGTAGGTGACAGGGGGGTGACGTACAATAGGGACGAGCTTTCTCCGCTCACTCCCATGCGCACCTCACCTCTGCATTACCTTGTTTGGATGTGTACCCTTGTGACTTGCTCCGATGCTTGCTGTGTCCTTTCCTTCCCCACTCACGGCTTGTTCTTTTGGGTCCGGGGGGTGTGCAGGTAGCCGCACTTGTTAGCCCGAGCCGCCGCTGCACAGCCTGCCTGGACCGGTACACCACCTTATGGACTGCATGACTTGTGGCCTAGCACCACCATATGGACCACACGTTTTTGTGGCCAAGCACCATACCGATGGACCCCACGTGTTGGGGCCTGGCCCCTCTGCTGGGACCGGCCATGATGGACAGAGAAGAGTTGGCTTGCGGACCACGGTGAGGTGGCCCCTTTTGCCATACAGGTGGACCACCCTTAGTTGGCCCCTGTTGGCCCTAAATAAAAATGGATGCATTGTGTGCCTTTTTATTATTTGCAAATAGGCTGCAAGCCACAAGAAAGAACAACAGGAAGAAACATCGGACCAGCAGAGCAGAGGAAGCAGGAGCTGACAACCGGGTCAACAGTTTGTGTTCTTTATTGCAATGTGTGAAATGAGCACTGGATGGTGCTTTGTGTGTTTTATTGGTGCTGATTGGTGCTTTGGTGCTTTGTAATGCTCTTGTGCCCGGGGGTGCACTGCAATATCAATTGTGCATCCCCGGGCATTTGAGTATGGTGTATCGGTGCAGTGTAGTGCATGCTCCTTCCTCTTGCAAAAGATCTTTTCTTTTTGTCTCCTAAAATGACAGGTCCTGGGTTTGCAGTGTAAATACAAATTAGTCTTTTGTAAATAATGCTCCCCACCGTATATGTGTAGTTTGCGAATAATTGCGTGATTCGGTTATTCTGTGGGCGTGAGTCTGTTAGGTAGGATGCAACGTAGCAGGCGGGACATACATAGTTGTTTTAAAACAGTCGCACTCAAGTGTAAGGTAAATAGTAGAGGGCTACTACACCTGAGTGTCACATTAAGTAAAGTTATTCCGGGCTGGGACGGCCCTAGAGGAAAAACGGGTGCTGTGTTACGGTTTTTAGAACCTTCACTAGTAAATTTTAGTAAATGTTTCCCTTATAAATGTTCCCCTGTAAATATCCCCATCAATTGGCTTGTTGAAGATCGCACCCTCGTTAGTCCATGCACAACACGTAGCGAACCATCGGACCTCTCCGTAGTTATTTAATTATTATGTGTTTCAGTTAAGGATCTGTTCCCAATAGTTGAATCTGCATTGCATTAATCAAATAAGATAGGCCCCTTTCAATTTCCCCAATCGTCTCACCCACGCTTCAAAGTAACAGTCGGGTGGCGTTCGCTACTCCTTGCCTTGATTCGGTTGTTGGCCCCAAACCGCCATTGCGCACGCGGTCTCAAAGCCGAGGAAGAAGGGGGCGGGACCACAAGAACAAGGTGTGGCACGTTGACGCACCAGAAGAGGTGGAGCCAGCGAGCCCTTACCAGCCAACCAGGGCTGACGAAATACCATCACGGGCATGGCTCTATGAAGCGCGCATTGATCTGGAAGCATGTAATATAAGCGCCAGCGCGAGCCTTTTGAGAGAGTCGACTTGGGTTGGAGACGGCGCTTGGTGGGGTCTGGCTGAGAGAGACAAAGCCGCGCGGAGCTCTCGGACAAGCTGCTTCGATAAGCCCCTACCGCGTGAACGAATATGTGCAGCTGCCGCCGGGTTTTCACCTCGAGCGCGGAGCGTGGACTGGAGCCAACCTCGACGCTGCGCACCGGCCCGGACCTTCCTACCCTGTCACCTGCATGGACCCTTCTCCTTCTTCCAGTCATTCCTGCCTGCCATTCCCTGTCGTGTGAGTCTGTTTGTTTGTCCTGGGGAATAATATAAGACTGCTTAAGGCTGCCCTGTGTCTTCTTCTTCTTCACTGTATATTACTTTCGTTTCCTCTTCTTCTTTGGTTTTGTACATAGTAAATGTCTGGTATTCCTTACTTTGGCTTCTTCTTTCCCCCGATCGCTTTAATCCCTTCTTCCCATTGAATACCTGTGGCGCGATTTTGGCCAAACGCTCGGAATCGGGTTAGTCGATTGCTAACGGCTTGAATCGCGGATTGCTAAAGCGCTCGGCAAATACCATCTTGTCCGTGGTTCGAGCGGTACTTGTCTCCCTGCTTTGCGGAGGGATTGGTAAAGGTATTCGGGAGAACACCTTGACCAATAACCCTGACCAATTTCACCCCGCAAAGGAGCGTTATAAGTACCAAGACTAGAGACGGCCCGCTTAACAGGCCAAGGGGTTTAACCCCCCCCTTGCTAAGGGGAGTGCCCTCTCTGAGATCCATAACAATATGCAGCTGCTCCTGTAGAATTTTCTAATGATGATTATAACGTCATAAGTCACGTGGTACAGACGCCATCTTGGAAAAAAATCGAAAACAGTTGCACCTCTATATCTCCAAAACCGCTCCATGGAAATAATTGAAACATGGCTCATTGTCAGGTACTGCCCTTGGGGAATAAGATATGTTAATGATGATGTCATCTGTGCCTTTGTTATGATGTCATAATTCGACAAGTACAACACGTATCCGATCATTGTGAATTTTTTTTCTCAGCAACTGCTGGTCTGAGGGCACGAAATTTTCACCATTGGAGCGCCTCCTCATGAAGAATATTTTAATGATAATCATGACGTCATTGGTCATGTGGTACAGGCGCCATCTTGGAAAAACTTTGCACCTCTATATCTCTGAAACCACTCCATGGAAAAAAATTGACACCTGCCTCATTGTCAACTACTCCCCATGGGGAATAAGATATGTTAATGATGATGTCATTGGTGCCTTTGTTATGATGTCATAATTCGACAAATACAACACTTATCCGATCATTATTTAAAAAATTCAGCAACTGTTGGTCTGATGGACACAAAATTTTCACCATAGGAGAGCCTCCTCCTTCAGAATATTTTAATGATAATCATGACGTCATGTGGTATAGGCGCTATCTTGGAAAAACCGAAAAATGTTGCACCTCAAAATATCCAAAACCGCTGCATGGAAAAAATTGAAACATGGCTCATTGTGAAGAACTCCATATGGGGAATAGATGATGTTAACGATGACGTCATTGGTGCCATAATTATGACGTCATTATTCGACAGGGACAATGCTTAGTCTGATCAGTTTGAAATGTATTAAGCGTGATCGATGCAACAATTATATTAGAGAATATAAATTTATGATGTCATCCCTCACGTGGTCTGGCAGCCATATTGGATCAAAGCAAAACAATGTTCAAAAACAGAAGAGTTGGCTCGCAACAAGTTGACTGCACAGGTAAGTGCGGTTGAATACCATGAATACCATGTGCTTAACATATTGTTGCGGTTGTGCCATAAAGGCAAACCCCCGATGGTTCCTTGCACGACAACATGTAGCCTGTATTAGTCAGTTATGTCTTATTGAATGTAAAGATCAGCCCTTTCCCATTGAGTAGTAAAAAAAGACCAAATATGCATTGAATGAGGCAGAATGTCAAACCCTTGTGTGGTTAAGGGAAGCCATGTTTTTAATAAGCAGAAAGGCGTGGCCAGAAGCACAGGCCCACGTGACTCGTGAGGGGGCGGGAACAACTCGCCATGATGCGACAAGCCTCAGCCAATGGGAGGCTATGGAACATTTTGAGGGGCATGGGCGGATTTGGTAAAAGCCCACGCGGATCACAATTTCATTCTATTTTGTCTGGGCTTTCGCCACGTCGACGACCTCCTGCTCTGTTCTCTCTTTGCCTCGTGGACGACACGATTCTCTTGGTTTTTGGACTTCTTCGAGGACACACCTGAGCTCTTGCCCTTTTCGCCACGCCTACGACGAGACCTCACTTGCCTTTTTTTTTGTTTTTGTACACAGAATCGAGGCTCGTGAAAGAGCTAACATTTATCAAACAAACAAAGTATATAAAAAGGGGAGCGGCAGACAAGATGGGGAGAGAAGGGGAGGAAGCACACAAACACAACATTTGAGAGCAGGGACATCGGGAGATGTGTGGGAGGGAGAGGGCATGGGGGGAGGCAGGATAGGTAGAAAACGCAAGGACACCAAGGACTTCCAGGAAAGCAGTTGGTATTTCAAAAAAGTGGATTTGGGGTGAAATTAGCAGTGGTAGAAAAGTTCAAGGTTTTGAATTGGGGAAGATAAGAGATGGTGGTGACAGCCGTTTTAAAGACCTTGAGGGAGGTGTGGGATTGAAGAGAGTGAGGGAGTTTATTCCAGAGGTGGGAGAAAAGAGGAATGAAGGAGTGAAGGTGAGCAGAGAGTCTTGATTTTGGCAGTTTAACAATAAGAGGGTTGCAGGCAGATCTTGTGCGACCTGTAGGAATATTTGGGGGACAAAGCACAGACAGGGCTGGGGGGGCTAGGCCGGAGAGGAGTCGGTAGAAGATGGAAAGACCACCAACCTGCCTGCGGTGAGTAAGTGAAAGGCCCTCGGAGATAGCATCATTGCGGGAGATTCCAATGATTCTGAACGCTTTGGCTTCAACAGCGTGAAGATGAGCTAGGTGTGAGACAGGAGCACCAGCCCAGAGGGGAGAGCAGTACTCCATTGAGCTGCGGATGAAAGCCTTGTATGTGCTGAGGAGCTCAGGTGTGCCAAGGAAGGACTTCACACGATGGAGGCTGCCCAGTCGGCGACTGGCTTTGGAGGCCAGCTTGGAAATGTGGTTTTCCCAGGAAAGATCATGGCAGATAGTGAGACCCAAAAGCTTGACTGACAGAACTTCTTGGAGAGGATTATTCAGAAAGTAGATGGGTGGGTTGTCCAGTCGGTCTTTTCGGAGAGACATCGTAAGAGTGTGAGATTTGTCAGGATTGAAAGACATGTTCCACTTGTTTGCCCAGTCTGTGATTTTGTCCAGGTCTGCAGAGAGTGAGGAGGCTGCAGACTGCCGATCTGAGGGATGAGGAATGGAGCGACAGAGTAGAGTCATCAGCAAAGAGATAGAGAGGATTTTCAAGAGAGTCAGAGAGATCATTGATGAAGACCAGAAAAAGCACAGGGCCCGGAACACTGCCTTGGGGAACTCCAGCCTGAACAGGAAGAGGAGATGAGAGAAACCCATTCAGGGCCACACGTTGACTACAACTAGAGAGGATGTCCGCCAGCCATGCGTGGAGATTTCCATGGATACCAAAGGAGGAGAGTTTGGTGAGCAGATCGGGGTGCCAGACCGTATCGAAGGCATGTGATATGTCGAGGGAGACAGCTCTAATTTCCTGTTTGGCATTGAGGACCTCCATCCATTGTTGAGACAGCTGAAGCAGCATGTCCAGAGTAGAGTGACCTGGTCTGAAACCAAATTGATGATCAGAGATCAAGCCATTGGAGAAGAGGAAGGATTTCATATCTGAAGCAATGATGGATTCCATGACTTTGCTGATAATTGGGAGAAGGCTGATTGGTCTGTAGTTGCTCGGATCTGTTTTTGCACCTTTTTTGTGTAAAGCGGTGATGTTGGCTGATTTCCAAGCAGATGGCAGTTGACCTTGAGCAAAGGAGAGGGTGAAGAGAACAGAGAGAGGGAGGGAAAGAGCGGAAGAACAGTATTTTAGGACCCGTGGGCTGATGCCGTCAGGTCCAGTTGCAGAATCAGAGTCGAGGGTTGACAGAAACTTTTCCACCATGTCAAGAGGAAAGGACACAGAGTCCAGGAGCAGCTGGGTATGACTGGGTGCGGTGGGTACAGAGAGGGATGGGTTTGGGACACAAGATTTAGAGGCAAACACAGAGTTGAGGCATTCAGCTTTTTCTCGTGCGGAGTCAGCTGTGTCGCCATTTGAGGTAAGGGAGGGGATGGAGGGGGAACAAACACCAGAAACTGATTTGACCAGATGCCATCAGGATTTGGAAGAGGGAGACAGATAAGAGAGTTCGGTCTTGAGAACCGAGAGATATTGTTTCCTGGCTCTCCTGAGGGTGGACACACACTTGTTTCGGGCTTTGTGAAAGGAAATGAGATTTCCTTCCGTTGGATTTGCTTTCCAGGAGACGAAGGCAAGTTGTTTCTGGGCAACAGCCTCACCACAAGATTCCGTGTACCATGGACGGGAGGAAGGGTATGACAACTGAAGACGAGATGTGATAAATCTGTGCATGAAAGTGAGCAATTTACTTTGGAAGAATTCCCAGGATGAGTTGATGTCAGAGGTGGGAGAGATGGGAGACCAGTCCTCATGATTGATGGCTGCTTGAAGACCGTGCCAGTTGGCCTGAGTGAAATGCCAGACTCGTCGACGCTGAGCAGGCTCCCTGAGAATGGTAAGAGAGATGTCCACTTTAACAAGCACATGCTCAGATGAGCCGTTTGGAGCAGAAGAAGAGCAGCAGACATTTTCAGGGAAGTTAGTCATAACCAAGTCCAGAAGAGAAGATGCTCAGTTGACTGAGATCCGGGTCGGGAAATTGACAGATTGTGTCAGTCCCAGTGAGTCGCAGAAGTCCTTTGCTGAGGAGCCATGGCTGGTGAGACAGGTACCCACACCCAGCCAACTGGCAAGGTGACAATTGAAATCACCACATATGAGGAAGAGAGAGTTGGGATGAGTAGATAGAAGTTGGTCCATATTATCAGACAGCGAGATGTAGATGGAGTCAACACTGTTTGGTGGACGGTACAACACACATATGAACAAGAGGTGGGAGCGAAGGGGAAGCCATAGCCAGAGGTATTCCTGGGGGTGAGGTGGAGAGAGTGCAGTGCAGGGCGAGTGAGGAAGAGAGTTTTTGATAAAGATAGCAACCCCACCTCCAGGACGAGGCTCAGGTCTATCATACCGGAGGAGGGAGTAACCCGGGAGAGATACTAAGGAATCAGAGACATCATGAAGGAGGAAAGTTTCTGTTAAGCAGATCACGTCTGGTTGGTCAGAAGCAACCTGAATGGAGAGATCAATTAAGTTTGAATGAAGGCCCCGGATGTTTGAGGTCTATACCGTTAATGAAGAGGAAGGGGGAGCATCAGATACAGAACAGGGGGGAGGTGGGATAGGGTAAGATGTGGAAGAGGTGGAAGAGGTAGGGAGAGCTGTTAAAGGTGTGTCAGAGATTTCAGAATAGCTCGGAGAAAGGGAAGGATGGGGTGGACAAAAGGTTTGATGGTGATTGGGTGAGGCACAATGAGGTGTTATTTGAGGAGGGGGAAGAGCGAGGCAGAAGGTTTGTGGAGATGGAGGTGAGAGTTGGAAGGGGGAAGAGGCGGGGAGGACGCTTTGATGAGGAGGGGTGAGAGGGGGGAAATGGAGAAGAAATGAGGGTGGGGAGATTTGAAGGGGAGGGTCGAGGGGGGAGTTTATGAGGGGAGGGGTTAGGGGGGAGTTTAGGAGGGAAGGGACAAGGGGAGGGATTTGAAAGGGATGGGATATGGGGGAGAGTTGGAGGGGAGGTGTGAGGGGGATGTCTAGGAGGGGATGGGGCGAGGGGGAGTCTTGGAGGGGAGGGGTGTGGGGGGAGTTTAGGAGGGAAGGGGCAACGGGGGAGATTTGAAATGGATGGGTGATGGGGAGGATTTGAAGGGGAGGGGCAAGGGGGAAGATTTGAAAGGGATGGGTGATGGGTAAGATTTTGAGGGGAGGGGTGATGGGGAAGATTTGGAGGGGAGGGGTGAGATTGGATTTTCGAAGGTGTACGATTAATGGGAAACAAACATTTATTGCAAAATGAGTTACTTGTGACCTTCGAGGCATAAATACGTTTAAGGACGCTGGAGGGAGGATGGAGTGCAGGAGAGTTTAGGGAATGTAGAAAAGAGGCACTGTAAGAGATGGAATTTTTTTTTGGGATGAATAGATTTGGTGAGCAAGTCGAAAGCAACCTTTTAAAGAAGAAGAAAAAATAGGTGTTGTAATATATGACAGAATACAGAACTTGAGGGGAAGGTTAAGGGAAAAGGGTTTTCACCTTGAGGGGAGGTTAAACCTTTTCGTTTCTTCCACGACACGTGTTTGGCCTTTGTTCGACGCCTGACACCCATCGCGACTGCGCCGATCTTTTGCGCCATCCGGCTGACCCGCAAGCGTTGGCAATTTCTACATGACTCACCTGCGCTGAAGTTCATCTGCCTGTGCTGATTTCTTACGTGCCAACTTCGAGGCAGCATTTCGTCCTGCGGACCTGAAGTCATCGAACTGCGAGCCGCGCACACCAGACCAATTGGCCAATGCGAGGCCAATGGCCAATTGCGAGGAATCCCAGCACGTACATCGGTACGCCCTTTAACCAGTGTTGTTCCCTGAGTGTGTGTGTCAGAGAGTGAAGGCGCCAGTGGGGTTTATTATGATAGGTAAGCATTGTTGAGGTGTATCTTCGTCTCTGTTCTCTATGCCTTCTGAATAAAAGGTTGCACATTTGATTCCTTTCCAACCTGTTCGGTACGTACTTTCACCAATTGGCCTCGCATCATCCGAGACCGAATTTGGCTGGATTCAGGTCCATAAATCTCGTGGGGGTAACGCCGCTTTCCACACCGTGCAAAACCGCTCGGCACGCAATTGAATAAGGTGTGGTCTCGTGGTTGGGATTCGACGCTCTCACCGCCGCGGCCCTTCATACCTCCAGCCCCCGCAACAATATGTTATTCCCCTTTGGAGAGTTCTTTACAATGTGCCATGTCTCAATTTTTTCGATGCAGCACTTTCGGAGATCATCAGTAGTGTATATATGTTGCTTCTGGGACACTCTCATTTTCCCATTGACTTACATGTTAATTTTCCTCTTCACCTCATTGCCCATTAACACCTCTATTTCTTCCACCCTAATATTTATGAACCTTTTGTCTATAGTACCTATCCTTAATGTTGTTCATTAGACCACTCAAACACTACAAATATTTGTTTTCTCTTATAGACCTATAATCCTTCTTCTACATATCATCTGGCAGATTATCTTTGACCCACTCAAACATCGACCCATTCACTTACATGTTAATTTTCCTCTCACCTCTTTACGAACCTTTTAGCCTTTTGACACATATCCTTAATGTTGTTCATTAGACCACTCAAACAATGATTCCCCCTTGGTCTTATGGTACTCTTACTATCAATGATCCCGAGTAGACCACTCAAACATCGATCCTACAAATATTTGTTTATGCGTGGGAAATAATTTAATTATCTTGCCACTCCCTTCACCATCTAATATATTAACAAAAAAGATGTTTGAGTTTGGTTCTTTATTAAGATATTTTAACTGAGCTAAGATAAAATGGTAAATCTCCCTCAATGTTCTTGTTTGAGCGCCTCCAGTGCCACATACCATTTTAAAATTAAAGTATATATTGTTGTGGATATGAGAATGTTTTTTTATTTTGTTGTTGTGGTAAAATGTTGTTGTAAAAGGTTGTTGTAAAATATCACCCCTCCTCCCTCCGTTTGTGGTTGTATAAAGGTCAAAGGGCATTTCCGTAGTTAGTCCATAAAACATACATGCAGGACACGATATATCCTTTCTTTTGACAGTTATATCCTTATTATGTGTATTAGCGTAAGGCTGTGTCTTCCATTAATTGAAATACTCCATTGCACCAGTGAAAGAGATAGATTCCCTTCCATTCCCCCCTTTCCGTCAATTGCAATTCGAAGCGCCTTCCGCATTTTGGTCGGTTTTTCCCTCCAATAACCGCCATTGACCACGAGGCTCGAGTCGGGGAAGAAAGGCGTGTCTCCACCTCGTCATAGAGGGGAGGAGTGAACCAGCCCCGCTCGACCAACCATGAGCCAGGGGTTTGGCTACAGAGGGCGGAGGAAGAGCGGTCGGGGAGGTTCGCAAAGGTTGAGGGGCGGGGGCCTATATAACCCAAGGCAGGGCGTGTCCAAAGAGGAGATGCGTTTTTACAGAGTCGAGCTTGGAAGCAGAAACGGAGATGCACTTTTGAGCCGAGACAAGGAGGGTCACAAAGAGCTGAGTTGGTCGTCAGTGGTTGCGTTCAGTGGTTGCGTTCAGTGATTGCGTTGAGGGGTTGCGTTGGAGACGGAGTGGTTGGACCAAACAAAAGAAGAGAGGAGAGAACCCGTCACGCCAGACCCCCCACCAGCGCGTCGGCTCTGACCGTGATCCGACCCGTGATCCGACCCGTGATCCGACCCGTGATCCGACCCGTGATCCCACGCACACGACAGGATCGGAGGCATCAGCGGCCGTCGAGGTCCCGCCCGACGTCCCGTGCAGGATCAAGCTCCAGCCAGCTCCGTGCCGTCCTCCCCCTCCAGCCACGCACCGCCGTCCAGCCAATCCACTCTGCAATTCCCCGTGTGAGTCGTCTTTGTTTGTTCTGTCCTGGGGTTAATTAAGTCTGTATAACGATAAGCTAGTACTTCCCTGTGTCACCTGCGTCTTATGTGCTTGTAAATAAACGTCACTGCTTTCTTTTTGCTTGTGTGTAAATAGTAAATAAATGTAGTAGTATTTCAAACCTTTCTTGGCCTTCGTTTTCCTCTTTACATTGCGTCGTTTTTGTCTTTTCCCTCATTGAGCAGCTAGGGTGCGATACGGCCAAAGTTCTGGGTGAATCGGGTGAGTTTTGTTAGGTCGCGGTCTTACACCACCGCTCGGTCTATAACATCTAACCGCGATCTATAACAATATTTTCCTGACAACCATCAAAGTTTTCCGTCCACTCAAAAATATTTCCATCTTTTTTACCCAATTCACCGGTATGTAAATTAATTCTCTTATTTGTTTTGTAAATTTTTTTACCAGTTGTCTTTTCAATTATACCTATTTGATATTTTTCACATTCGTTATGTTTACCATTTATATACCAAGGTTGATTACACCTCCACTCTTTAGTCTGGTTGGTACTTGGTTCTATCATTTATATAATAGTAAAAAGGCGGCGGTAGCCCGTTAAAATCCCTAACCCCCTTTTTAACTTATCACTTATACTTATATAACCATAAGGGAGACTATCAATTCCATTTTCTAAAATAAGCCTCTTATCATCAAAAGCCCCCAATGCTTTCTTATTCACCTCTTCTGAATATAATTTATGTTTATACCTTCTTATTCCATTAATCTTTCTAAACTCTTCTTTCTTTGTTGTTAAACAGTTATAATAATCCTTAAAGTTTATTGTTTCTTTAATAACATTTTTCTTTACACCTTTTAACTTCTTATCAGTTTTTTCAACGCTATTCACAATGTATTTATAAGCATAAGCCTTAGACCTCAATCCCACAAATTCACTCATGACATTTCTTCCTAATTCATCCTTAAACTTTCCAATCACCTTTTTATTTTTAGAAGAGAACAACTCACTCTCTGGACTGTAATTACTCGTGTCATAGATATTAATGTCCTTTTTCATGTCTGAATAAACATCATCAGTATTAATTTGTAAAATAAAACTATCTGTATCCATATAAAGTAGATTAACATCATTTTGATATTTATTCCTCAAGTTTTTATAAAAGTAATCATACATTAATGACTTTGATAAATCAAGAATTGTTGTTCCAATATAAATAGGTTTGTTCATTTCAATACTCTCTTTAATCAAATGGATCGCACAAAAGTTCTCAGTAAAGACCTCAGCTCTAGTAAAACTCGGTCTATAAATTAATTTTGATGCTTGTTTCCAAGATGTTGATAGTCTGATATTTTGTCTTTTCCTCACATTTTCCATGGTCTTACCAAAGACCGCATTATTCATCAATTTATAAAAGTCTTTCTCAAAATCTGTTTTTGACTCTGTTCTTCTTTGTGTATTAAAATCAATGTACCCCTTTAACCAATGACTTTGATTGAACTTTAGAACCCTATGGATCTTCTCTACTCTTAGACCTTTTGATAAATATTGTCGCAAATTTCTTTGGTGTAGAACATAATTTTTCTTGTTATATAATGTAGTAAGTAATTTTTCTGTTGATTCACCTTTATTAAATGATTGTTGAAAATCACTTAACCACTCCTTCTTTGGACTTTCCTTTTCACAAGCAAATGGGAGATCTTTGTGTAGGTTATGAAGTTCCTCTGGATATTTCAAATCGACCTCAAAATAATAACCAACCTTTGAATCATCCAATTCTTTTTGTGTAGAGATACATACATCTTGTAAAACGTTTTTGTAGTCTTTTTCCTTTACCCATCTAAGTTTTCCATAAGGAAGAGCCTGAGATATTGCCCAGCCATACAGGTTGTTTGCATCATAATACATCAAGTTGGAGCTCTCTACCGATGGATCATAATTTGGAATGTACTTGTTATTTGCTTTAGCATATCTCTTTGAACAGACTTGTGAAATTCTTCCTCTCTTTGCCTTTTCAATCATCAAAAGCACATCAACATCGGTTATTAAATCCAAAACTTGTTTTGTCATTTTCAACATCGCGCTCCAAGCCAATCCAGGAGCAGTGTAATAGTGAGCAGGATCCAATCCATATCCAGAATGAGAGATTGTTCTGAAAGCCTCAAACACATCAGCCAACAAAAGCACATCAGTTTTGAGGTACAAATCGTGATACTCACCAAGATTCTTAATGTTATATTTTTTCCAAACATTTTGTGTGTGTACATAATCTTTATCAGATATATGTCTATTATTAAATTTGTTATATAAATTTTCTTTTAAAAGAAGTTGTGTTTCATTGAATCTCTCAAATGAGTCCATATAGTCATAGGGGTAAATACCCTTTTGTGTTAGTAAATCTTTATCTGAAAAATACTCTGAAAGACATGGAAACTCTTTTAGATTTTGAACCAAGTTAGCCAATGGACTTGCCATGAATTTAAATGTATCAAGAAATCTAATATGAGTAATAGGAGATGTGTGAATTGTTTTTGTGAATGAAATGTATTTCTGATCCGTGTTTGGAATTGCTGAGATACTTCCAGAAGTCTTTGAGAGTTCCTTGATAAATAGATGTGTATCATAATGTGCGTTGTTATGAAGAAAAACAGGAATGAAAGAGGGGAGTTGATAATTAATATTACAACTTTGATGAGCCGGACCTCTATATTTACCAGTGAGATGAGAATGGTCTCTAACCTTTAGACCTTTACCAATTTTCTTCTCACAAATATGACAGGCAGCCTTTGGCTGTCTAAATTCGCTTTTTTCTTTACTTGTTAAGGACATTGGTTTATTGGTTTCTATCATTATCTTGGTTAATCGAACACAGTCTTTTTCTAGTCATTTCACAAACTCCTCTGGGGTATTTGAGCCTCTATACATCTCTACCTTATTATATTCATCACCACCGGATGATTTGATATAATAACAAAAACCACAAGGAGTATGTTTTTGATATTTATTTGTGTATGATTCTTTTGGATCTGGAGAAGCAGTATCAATTTTTTCTAAAATACTTTCAAAATCAGCATATATAACAAATGGATGTTTTATTGTTTTCTTTTCATCTTTGAATGTGATCTTTGAGCCTTTTTTAGGCATGTTGATTACCGTTGATTTATGTTCACCACAATAATTTGAATGTTTATCTAATCTTTCTTGTGTATGGAAGAAGTTAAGACAACGCATACAAATATATATTTTATTTGTTCTTTTACATACTTGTGGTTTTATTAATTTTGTAATATCTTTGATGTATTTATAATGTGAATTTTCGTCTGAATTAAAATATAAAAGATTAATATGAGTTTGTTTACAATTGTCAGAAACTTTAAAACCTGAATGTTGTTTGTTTCTGTTAGACCATAAACATTAACTGATAAATTATTCAACTTTTCAAATTTAGGAATATCATTTAAAGTCATCGGAAACTTTCGATCTTTCTTATTTAATGTATTCTCATATTTTTTATAATGAGATACTCTTTCATCATGAAAATGTTGAGGATGTAAGTGTGCTAGAATAGACCAGAGAAAACATTTATTGTCTTTATTTTTGATATTGATAACTGCTTTTCTATTTTTGATAACACTGGGTAAATCAATGTAAGAAGAAGCTTTTAGAGGATCTGATTTAAGAATATGAATGTCTAGGTAAATAATTTTTCCTATATTGAATCCACTTCCTACGATTGAATTATCCACATCTTGCTCTTGTTTAATTAGTTCATCATAGACTCCTGATGTTTTAAAATCTTCATAGACTCCTGATGTTTTCAATCATCCGCAGCTCAATGGAATACTGTTCTCCCCTATGGGCTGGTGCTCCTGCCTCACACCTGGCTCGGCTTCACGCTGTTGTATCCAAAGCTTTCAGAATCATTGGAATCTCCCGCGATGAAGCTATCTCTGAGGGCCTTTCACTCACTCACCGCAGGCAGGTAGGTGGTCTTTCTGTCTTCTACCGACTCCTCTCCGGCCTTGCTCCCCCAGCTCTCTCTGTGCTCTGTCCCCCAAATATTCCTACAGGTCGCACAAGATCTGCCAGCCACCCTCTGATGGTTAAACTGCCGAAATCTCGGCTCTCTGCTCACCTTCACTCTTTCATTCCTCTTTTCTCCTGCCTCTGGAACAAACTCCTACACTCACTTCAATCACACTCCTCCCTCCAGGTCTTCAAAACAGCTGTTCACCACCATCTCTTATCTTCCCCCATCCAAAACCTTGATCTTTTCTACCCCCACTAATTCACCCCAGATCCACCTTGTTTGAAATTCCAACTTCTTTCCTGGAAGTCTTGGCAGTGTCCATATGTTTTATACCTCTCCCACCCCCCCCCCCCCTTCTCATGCCTCCCCCCCAAAGCCCTCTCCCTCCCACAGTTCTCTCGATGTCTCCATGTCTCTCGGTCCCTGCTCTCAAATGTTGTGTTTGTGTCCTTCCCCCTCTCTCCCCATCTTGTCTACCGCTCCCGATGTTATTTGTTTTGTGTGTCTGTTTGTCTTTCTGTGTGATTAATGTTCGCTCTTTCACGAGCCTCGATCTTGTATACGAAAAAAAAAAAAAAAAAATCTTGATATGAAGATATAAAGTGTGGCTCAGTTCTCATGTATGGTGTATCTATAACTCCTTCGTCCTTTGTCATTTCTAATTTTACTCCCATATAAAATTTAAGTGGTTTCATTTCTTTTAGTGTTTTTTCAATCAACGTTTGAACAGCAGGTTTAACTATTTCTACAGCATCAACTATAGACTCTGGTTCAGGAGGTTTGAAGTTAAAGGCTCTTATTTTAATATGTCCTTTGAATGCACCATCAGAGTTTTTAGTTGTGATAAAATTTGATAAATGTTGATTTGTTTTAAGATGGATTTCGAAGCCTTTCTTGAGGATATTTTTATTACAGGCAGAACAGTGTTTTGTTTCCTTCTGAATAGGAGGTAGTAGGTGAAGTAGATTAAATGTGTGTTTGTTCGTTTTAAGGTGTCTTTTGTATTGTTTATATTCTTGTTCACAAATGTCGCAATACGTTGCTTTGATCATATTTATATAGCAAAATTATACTTAAAGTAAAACACCTTTTTAGAGGCTTTTTAAAAGATGAAACTGTGCTTAAAGTAAAACACTTATAGAAGAAAGTGCCTTTTTACAGGCTTTTTATATATGAAACTATACTTAAACTAAAACACTTTTTCACTCAGAATCATCTGAGTCATAACTATCACATGAATACTCAGAATCATACTCAGAGTCATCAATAAAGCTACTCTCATAACTATCATTTGAGCACAAACTATTAGCATCATAACTATCATTTGAGTTCAATGAAATACTATCATCACCATCGTCCGAGTTCAATGAAATGCTATCATCACTATCGTCCGAGTTCAATAAAATAGTAAAATCTTCACTGCTGTAATGACTCATATTTAATTAGCAGGAAAAACATTCCCATCAATATCTACATACTTTCTTTCATCAACAGATTCAATCTCTACATTTTTAATATCAAAAGTTATCTTTAAATAATCTCTAACTATCATAGAACGAAATGACATTTCACCAGAAATATTAACATCATTCATTTTACTAAGATCTACACCCTTTGGATTATTAAAGTAAATACAAATTTCTCCACGAGTATTGTTGATGGTCTTATCATTCTTTTTCAAAGTATCGCGATCGATCACTTTTTCAAGCTTTGAATAAATTGCCAGGGGTAGAGGAGAAACTTTTGTTCGATTTACTTTAATGGATGTCTTTCCAGGTATAGTTAGAGCTCTTCCTTTAAATGAAATAGAGGGGCTCATGTTATTTTTCATAACTGGTTTTACCCAAAAATTTCCACATTTATCTTTGTTCAATTTAACATCTTTGACATATTTTTCTATATCTTTCACCGAAGTAGAGATTGATTGAAATTTGTCTTTTGTGCTTTGAAACATTGTATTTATTAATGAATAAACTTGCGTTTAGTTTGAGTAAAAATTTACCATATAAATATGATAAGTTCTGAAGGATATTTAGAATTTCCAGACTCTCCATATGATAAATTAGAGAATTGTCCGGCTTGTGATAGAATAGGGCTTAATAATGAGGGTTCATATAAACAATGTATTTTCTGTGATTTAATTTTAATTAATGATAATAAAAATAAAAAATATATAACTTTTAAATTAGAACCAAAAATGAATTACTTTACAAGATTAATAAGAGAGATGAATGTTAAGTATTGTGATGATAATACACCATTTCTTTCAAGGGAAGAGACTATTTGTAGTGAAGAAATGTATAAAGGTTTAATGATATTTATTATTCAAAATAATTTTAATGGAAATGTTAATACAAGATACAATATAAATAAAATAATGAATTATTTTGAAATTAAACCCGAACTCAGGATAAAATATAGAGTTTCTAAAATAGCTCAAAAAAAGTTAGATGACTTGTTTTCCAAATATATAAATGAATGTTTTTTACCCATTTGGGAAAATAAGATAAAATTTAATAACCATAAAAACATTCCAAATTCATTGAGATGTCAAATAGTTGGTTCAAGCGGATGTGGAAAAACCTGTTTACTTTTAAAGATGCTCCTTGGTCCTAATTTATTAGATTATGATAATTTAATAATTTTTACGAAGTCAAGTTTTCAACCCGAGTATCAACTACTATCACAAGGTTTTAATGCGGGTCTTAAAAAGGAAGACATTATCGGTTTATTTAAACTTCAAAACAAACTAAATGATTATAATATTGAAGATATTATACAATTATTTTGTGATACACAGAAATCAAAATCGAAACCAAAACCCATAACTTGTATTCTCAGTGATAATACGGATGATATACCTTCACCTCAAGATTTAGATAAATCAAAAAAGAACCTCATCATCTTTGATGATTGTGTTAATGAGAGAAACCAAACAGTAATGGACAGCTACTATACAAGAGGGAGACATTCTTCTTGTAATTGTATTTATCTTAGTCAGTCATATTTTCAACTCCCTCGACGCTCAATAAGAAACAATGCCAATACTTTTATTTTATTTAAGTTAAAATCTAACAGATGTAAATAATTTTTGGAGAGATAATTGCTCTACGTTATGTAATAAAAAAGAATTTGAAAATTATATGAAACACACGATGGGAAAATATAAATATATTGTTGTGAAACAAGATGAGATATTAAAGGATGTATTTTTATTTTAAACATAATTACATATATAAATGATATCTATTATTATTAATCTTGTGGGTAAATCTGCTTCAGGAAAGAACTTTCATAAACTCTTGAATCTAAACTGTTGAATAGTAAAAATGAAAAGATTGTAAGTTTTTTTTTTAAAACACCCTATGATTCGTTTTGTGAGTACTACAACCAGAGCAAAGCGACCAGGAGAAGTAGAAGGGAAAGATTATTTCTACATTTCAATGGAGGAACATATGCGATTGAGGAACAAAGGTCAAATATTTGAGGAGGTCTCTCTTGGTTCTACAAAATATTCACATTGTAAGAGTGAGTTAAATAAAGTGAAATCTAATGGTCTTGGGATTTTAGAAACTAATCCTGAAGGAATGAGACAAATTATTAAACATTTGTGTGGTGATGGAGTTAAGATTTTATCATTCGGTTTTGATATCGATGAGGAGACTCAATGCAAACGTATGAAAAGCAGAGATACAAGTATTAGTGAAGAAGAAATAACAACTCGTATTAATACCAATAAAGAATTTGATGAAATATTTAAAGAAAAGGATTTATTTCAACACATTTACTATAATGATGAAGAAAAGGAAAATTTTCCCATTGACCTTTACAATTCATTAAATGATATTTTTCAATACTAAATGAATGCCGAAGAAAGAGCAAGAAAGTTTAAGGAACATCCACAATTAGTTTCAAAAGTTGTAAAACAACAGGAAGAGATAAAGAAGAAATGGAGACAGAAACTAACTGGTGAAGAAGCCTTTGAAAGAAAACAAGAGAAATTTTTTAAACCGCTTTTAAAAACTCAACACCCTACAGTTCCCACAGTAGAATTTACTCCGAAAAAACTTCAAATGCTCAAAGATTTTAGTCAGATAACAAGACAAGAACTTGGAAAATTAGAATATAATGATGAAGAATTATTTCAGAAACTTGAGGAGGTAAATCAACCCCCTAATTATGTAGTGGAAGCTCTTCAAAACAATGAATATTTGGCAGATTCAAAAACCAGAGCAGGTCTCATTCCAACAGAAGAACCAGCACTGTTTCATCTTGTGGAAGAAAAGGTATTGATATTTAATGATGAATTGATGTTCTTGAGTTCTACTCAACCAAATGTTAAATTAACTCCAAGATTAATGTTTCTTCTAACAAACCCCAGATTCAGCGGTTCAAAATATTTTGAGGAACCACTTGATATGGAAAGAGAGGAAGATAGGGTATATATTGAGTTGCTAAATGCACTTGATTATGGAGTTTCTGTTGCTGGTAAAAGTAAGAAGAATGAGAAGGAGAAACATATTATTGATGCTTGAAGTAAGCTTGGTTCAGGTGTTAGTTTTCTTCCAAATGACCCATCACAATTAGTTAATAGGCTATTATTGTTGTTAGGTAGTAAGAAGGCTGGAAACAACAATTGTTTTAATGAATCCTCAGCCATTTTAGATCAGTTGATGAATATGAAAATAATTAATAAATGTCAATACAAAGATATTTTATTAGATATTAAATAAGATGAGAAGCACAATTCTTCGTTTTAATTTCACAACGAGCGATTACACAGCTTCATTCCCTTACCCACTACAACTTGACCCCACAAAAGAATCTGATGCTTCTTTGTTGTCAATGGAAACTTACAATACCCTTTTTAATATCACAGAGAAAAACAACAAGTTTAGTTATAATCCAGGAAGTGGATATAAAACTACAACCATTTCATCCGGAGCTTACGAGATTTCTCAAATATCTTCAGAAGTCTCTCGCCTTATGAAAGAAAAAGGTGATGAACCAAAAAATATGGTAATAGATATTCAAAAACACACTTCAAAATCAACGATGAAGCTTTAAAATAATTATAAAGTTGATTTCACGATTGAAAATTCGTTCAGAGAGCTATTGGGTTTCTCTTCAAAAAAGATTGAAACTAACGGGACGTTTTACAGTGATAATGTTATCCAAATATCCTCCCGTATAAATTCAGTATTAATTCATTGTGATTTGATTGATGGTGCTTATAACGATGGAATAAGAACAAATACAATATTTTCATTCAGTGCATACTCAACCCCGATTGGTTATGAATTTAATATGGAACCAATCTTGTCTATTTACCTGTGTCAGGAAAAACCATATACAGAGTAAATTTTAGGATAACCGACCAAGATAATCGTATGATATCCTTTAATGATGAAATTATATCCATCAGAATTCACCTACGTGAAGTTTTTCAATAAATAAATAATGGTTATTGTGAGAAAACACGAGTTGGGAAAATATAAAATAATTACAGGGGAGGGCATGTACCTTTCACCATACTATAAGGGTGAAGGTATGTTTCTTGGGAGAGGATACTATAAACCTAAGATACAACGAGGTGTAGGTCATCAATTTCGAAATAAAGGAGATGGGATAATTGATACTCTAATGGGTATTGGTTCAACCATCCTTAAACATAAAGACCTAATTGGTTCAACTGCTTCTGCCGTGGGTTCAGTTGCGGGTGCTATAAAGAGTATAAAAGATGCTCAAAAGGAGTCTCATAAATTACAAGCAATCAAAGAAATAAAAAAAGGTAAAACTCAACTATCTTCACAAGAACGACAAAAAATCATTAAAATACTTGGGTCAGGGTTTCAACAATTTTAATGCTATATAAATACAAGTATGGAAGCGATTGATAGTATGTATGATTTGGATGATACGATTATCATTTCAAACTCCACGAAAAAGGAAGACTATTTTAAGGTAAATGCTATAACAGGAACAGACTGGAATTCAAACGGAAGAAAAAGTTTTGAAATAAATAATCAACAAACTTACTTGAATATAGCTGATAGTTTCTTGCTGTGTAAATTTAAATTCACTAAGGCTGCGAATAATACTAATGCTACACTCGTAAATGATTGCTTCTGGAAAATGTGTGACAGTGTCCGCCTGTATATTGGAACACAAGAGGTTGAAGCGGTTGATTATGTCTCTGCTACATCTGAAATGATGAAATTTACACTATATTCGTTTAGTGATAGAATGGGTAAGGGAGCTGTTGAAGGTTTTATTCCTGATATGTCAACGGGAACAAATGCTGACCCCGGTTATAGTCAAAGGAAGTCAATGTATAATGATGAAACAAAAGCAGAGAATAGTTTTACCGTAGCAGTACCTCTTAAAGGTATATTTGGATTTTGTGATTATGATAAAGTTTTGTATGGGCTTAAAATTAGATTTCAACTACAAAGGAATGATAATGTGAATAGGTTGCTTTTTGGGGCTCAAAATGCTTTTGGTGATAATAATAAATTTGTTATTAATGATTTGTGTTGGTATATCAGTGAATATACTCCTAATCTTAAAACGGAAGAGATGTTAAATGGAAGACTTAACTCAAAGAAACCACTAAATGTATCATTCCTTAAAAGAAGATGTCAACACGTTAAACTGGAACACACTACCTACACTTGGAATTTAGGTGTTCTTCAAGGAAAGCCACGATACCTATGGCTCATTTTTAAGAAACCAGATGGAGATGAAGGCACTGATAAGAATAATGCGCTGAGTGATAATGCTAAGGTGAAACAACTTCGGGTTTCTCTTGATGGCACATTTTATCCGCGAGATAGATTGGAAATTGATTGGGAAAAAAATGATTATGCGGAAGCCTACAAGTCTTACCAAAAGGTGTGTGAAAGTAATGGTAATAATGATCCTATTTTGGATATGGTTGCGTTTCAAAAACTTTATACAATCTACGCAATTGACCTGAGTTCTCAAAAGGAAACTATAAAGTCTAATCGAGTGGATACTTCTCTATACATTGAAAGAGGGGAGAGTGAAGAGGTTAATGCATATTGTTTGCTTTTGGAGGAAACAGAATTACAGATTAATACAGATAATGGTGTTATGATTAATATCACATAGGTTTTTTCTCATAAATAAATGGTTGGGGTTTATGTTAATCAAATCAATCTTAATAAATTAACATCTTGTATTCAAAATCAAAAGCCTTGTATTATTAATGTTAATACAATTCAAAGAAAAGGAGCTGTAAGAATTGATGTTTTACTCACACACACAAGTAAAAACACTAAATGATACTGGTTCACTTAAAATTAAAATGACGAAACCTATGTTAAAGAAATATTCAATAGACGAGTCAAGAGGAGGATTTCTCCCGTTTCTAAATCCTTTACTTGCTGGTTTATTTGTTAATTTGATGTTTATATAATGTTGCATGTTATAATGATAGTATAGTCATTCCTAACTGTTGTTATGTTTGGAGCAGGGGTTCAATGTACGCGGACACTCGTCGCGGCACTCTCAGAGTGTGCATACGACTCCAATGCGCTCGAACGGCTCCCCTCGCTGTATCCTCAAAACCCGACAGTCTTTCTTTCTGCACACGACGCCAAGCACGCGCACCGCCCGCCGCTTATGCCCCGAGCTGCTTCAAGCCCGGATCGCAGCACGACGGCCTTTTCTGCCCATCAACAGTACCGCCATAAAGGCGGAGTGTAAGTGAACTTTTAAAAATATTGAAAAGTACAAGTGTTACAATAATGTATATCAGTTTGAGGATAGCAAATTATGGTTGGCAACATAGTGCGAGTCCGAATAAGAAAGCGAGCAGCTCATAAGTTGGAATCAATATTGTTCAATATCGACGTCGGGGCTGGCAGCCGCACCTCGGGATATACACTCTCGCCTTTGAGCTGTCTGCAGGGCGAGGCATGAATGTGTTCACCTTCCGTCAGATGGACATTAAGCCGGATGACCCACCTGCTAACACTGGTAATTTGTGAACATTAACTATCCCACGGTGTCTTTCATGGAGACTAGGCGAGTTATCGCCAACACTCTGAACAAATCAAAGACCCGGTTGCACAAAATTTCCTGATCCTTAAGGAAAGATTTACCTTAAGGTACACTGTGATTCCTTAGTGAAGGCTGTTGCATAATTCCTTAAGGAAATCCTCAAGTAAGAAATTCCTTAAGGTTGTGGAAATCCTTAGGAGCCGATGCTATGCCAGGCAACCAATCAGATTAGGGACAGGAAGACGCATTTGAAAGCAAGAACACGCAATGGACACATTTTAAATGACGTTTGTCATATAATGTTGAATGGGGAACATGTGCTTCTGGATGAAGGAGGAATAAAATGATTGTGTAAAATTCATTCCATTGTCATTCACCATTTTATTTTAAATGTGTTCAATGTGCGCAGTAACTGGAAACTTTCTGAGAATGGTGAAAATGTGAAATTATGAAAGTGAAGTATGAGTGTGGGGGAAAAAAAACAAAAGCCTAGATGTCATGAAAGAGTGAAAATGTCATCCAAGTCCATGTGCCGCCGCTCGGAGCATGTTTTGCAATGTGAAAACATTCTTCAATTGGAAATATTGTTCTATCAGCATCTGGCGTCACGCTGCGATAATAGTCCTCATGACCAATTCTCATGAAGACCAACAACAACAACAACATGCATTTTAAGGCCATTTTCCCTGCTAGAGCGGGGGTTAGCCTTACGGTCCCCATGACAATCTTCTCCATCTTGCCCTATTTCCTGCATCTCTCCTTGTTAACCCCCTTGCCCGCATTTCTTCTCGGACCATTTTCAGCCAAGTCTTTCTCGGTCTTCCCCGTCCTCTACTTCCTTCCTCATTCATTTCCATCACTCTTCTTAACCAGTCACTTTCATCCTTCCTCAACGCATGACCAAACCATCTCAACCTGTTCCTCTTCACAGCATCAATCACAGGCTCTATTCCCATCATCTTTCGCAATTCATCATTTGTCTTCCTCTCTCTCAACGATACTCCGCACATCCACCGAACCATTCGCATTTCCACCCTTTCCAGCCTTCGTTGCTGCTCTACGTCCATTATCCATGTCTCGCTCCCATAAATCATAACACTTCTCACACATGCAGCATACACCTTTCCCTTCAGCTTCAACGACACTCCCCTCCTCATCAGCACGCCACTCAGTTCCCGAAACTTCTTCCATGCACATCTCGCTCAAGCAACCGTTGCCGAGTCTGATCCACCTTCTCCATTCAGCATGTCTCCGAGGTAGCAATTCTCATGAAGAGCGCCATTTGGAAACTTAAAGGTTGGTTTTAATTTAAGACAGTGGGTTGGGGGGTTTAATTAAGGACAGGGGGTGGCAGGAGGGTGCTGTCTTGAGTTCAAGTTGAGGAAGGTTTTAAGGAAAAAGTTGAGAAATATTCGTATATGCAACCATCCTCAAATTAAGGATGTCCTTAAGGGGCACCTTGAGGAGATATCTAAGTAAATCTTCGAATCTATCCTGAAGGACGCCTTATGCAAGCGGGCTAAAATCCCTGCACTGAATAACTGCTGCTAAGGCAATGGCAATCCACCCAGCTTAACCTTTACCTGGCAACTGTTTCGGAAACACCGATACTCTTTCAAGAATATGCAACAATAAATTGCTTGAATCATCAAGCATTTTCCATCAATTCTCCAAGAATAAAATGTAATTCTTAAAGAAAAACGTTCTTCCTGGTGCTCAAAATACTCTTCCACAGCATTCATGACTTTGCCATAATCTTCAAAGACATCCATGAATGTTTTTCTCATGGTTTGCAAACGGGGAAGTTGTGGGAGGGTGGATAAATTTGCTAAATAGAAAAATAAAATAAACAGAGGAAGCTTTTCATCCCCATTTCTGCTTCTTTTGTAGCTGCAGCTTGAGAGTTGTGGGCTGAAGTATTTTATTGGAGAAGGAAAGTTTGTTGTCTGAGCTTTTACGTGTTGCTATTTAACATTGCCCTTTAATCTGTCTAACAAATGGGACTGTGCATCACTTTTGGAACGTCCTTAAAAGTCCTTCATAACTATTCCTTAATAATCCTTAAGTACGAGGCCATTGCCTTCCTTGCTGAGGCTCTGACTAGCCATGGAGAGGTGTTGTGGTGCTTCCAGGGCCATACTTTTGCCCTTTCCCTTTAAGATTGAAGTGTGAAACCCACATTTCATCCGAGTTGCAACCTTCTGGGAAACTTGGGATTCTCCAGATCTCTTTCGTGTCTGTTCAGATATTTTCGGTCATTTCATCTTTTGGTATCTTGTCCACATTCTTCGAACCCATTTGCCTTTGAACGCACCAAGTATTCACTCAGGATGTTTTCTCTGGTGTTTATTAAATAACCAAGTCGATTGTTGTTGACTCGAGTTAACTGCTGCTAAATCACTCGTTCTTGGTCCAACTTGGCCAGTTTTTTTTATCCCATCATGCAGTTGGAGTCGGCACACCTGGGCTCCTATATTGGCCTTTTATTTGTTTCACTTTTGTTTTAAACTTACTGGCCCCACCCACCTCTTGACGTGTCGCATCAGAATGGGCATCCCAAGCCATCCGCGACGGTACAGTATTTACCAAATCGGTGTGGATCTTCTGCAGTCTCATTCCCAAACCATCCGCGACGGTACAGTATTTACCAAATCGGTGTGGATCTCCTGCAATCTCATTCCCAAATGGAGAAAACAGAAATAGTTGTTACCCCCACATACGCGAAGAGAAAAGGAAGTTAAGCGTTTGTTTTAGCTCTTACACACGCCTCGATGTTGTATACAAAAAAAAAAAAAAAGAGGTCTGTCTACAATTGTCAGTTTATGATCAAGGAATAACTTTATTTCAATTCAGTTATATTTTCAATACGAATCGGAAAAACAACCCCGTAGTTTAACCGAACATTGGTTCTGAATTAGGCCCGATCGCGCATGCGCACAGAGGAGTGAATCATCTTTTTACTCTGTATGCCTGTCTGTCAGTGAAACAAAATTGAAAATGATTCCAAACAGGAAGCTTACTGTTTTTAAGGATACCAGGCACAAATAACAAAAAAATTATACAACCTTTAAAATCTTTATTTAATTAAAATCTAATTATAAACTTGAACTTAAGAACACGTATCGCCTTTTTTTTTTTTTGACACTTTTCAAACACCTTCCGATAAGCAGTACTTGGGCAAAATATTGTGATATTTTACGTCATCACGACCAATCAGATTTGTCGCTCGCAGACCCTGCCCATGTCCTTGTTTCTCAAGACAGCATGATGGGGTAAGGTGTTCTATGAACTCTTTAGTTGTTGTCCATTTAATTAGTTCTCATGGGATTGTTGTTGTCTCCAATTATTCCATGATCACGTGATCATTTTTGTTGCGTTGCTTTCCAGGACCTGAAATGCTATTCCATGCCATATCCACTAGTTATTCAAAAATTTGGCCACAAAATGTTTTGCTCTTTTCGTGGGCCTTTTACTAGTTAACTTTTTATTAATTTCCTAATTATTCCTCTTTTTTGTTTTTTCTTCTTCCTTCTCATATAATGCTGTTATCAGCTGTGTGGCTCCTTGTTGTTTGCTTCCGTTTAATGGTCCCTAAAATGTTTTTGTGTATGCAGCATTAATTTTCCCCAAAAAATTCCACATCCCCTCCTGGCAAGGCCAAAGTTTTCCCATATTTTAAACAAGCTTTGCTTCATCTGTTCTGCTGATCACCTTGACAAATTTCCTGATGACAAAACACTTTTCTGAAATCGGATTTAAAATGCATTGTTCTGGGTACTTTACTTTACTCATATGTACTTTACTTTTTTTTCTTTTTTTCTTTATTTTTGACCATTTGAGTTCTGTGGGATTGGTTTGCTTTCGGATCAAAATATAGCATAGTTGCTCCATGCGTTGTTGCCCTGCTCGTCAGCCAGAGGTGCCTCCATTAGTGATAAAGCAGCAAATGGATTTGGACCCTAAAATATCTATATTATAATAGAAAGTGATGTTGTATAGGTGTGTTTTAAATTATGTATTTGCTCAAGGTCATCTGCCATCTGCTTGGAAATCAGCCAACATCACCACTTTGCACAATGTCTGCTGCTCTTAGTGAGACCCGAAAAAAAAAAAAAATTTATGTAAAGCATGACGTCACTTTCCTAAACCTGGATAGAATCTTGCAACTCATTGTGATGATAGCGTGTTTCCAAGAGCATCAAGTGCAATTTCCAAATTGCATACATTTTCCGTCGTCATTGTTACTGACGAGTCACAATTTTTTTCTTTTTTTGTTACTGACGAGCGTTTGTTTTGTTGCTGCAGGCACACTGCGGCAACTTAGTGGAGTCAAACTTCCACTCAAGCTGAAACCAAGGGAGCGGAAGAACCTGGAATCTGTCGTCAAGTATCTGGGTAAGTCTGGGGTGCATGTCTTATGATGTCGGTCCCAGAGAGCAGACCTGCTTTTAATTGTATTGGAATGAGCTATGGTTTTGGATGCTGAGGCCTGATATATCTTATTCACAAGATAGCATGGCCAGCTCGATTCTCACTTCCAAGGAAAGCTTGATCTGACATGCAGTGCCCTCTTGTGTACAACATACTCCTTGGTCGCAGATTTATCTCCATGAGGATTGAAATGTGATGGTTTGCCTCAGTGGTGATGATTGCGTCTTGCATGTGATAA
This sequence comes from Myxine glutinosa, assembly GCF_964187855.1. Classification (NCBI taxonomy): domain Eukaryota; kingdom Metazoa; phylum Chordata; class Myxini; order Myxiniformes; family Myxinidae; genus Myxine; species Myxine glutinosa. The sequence goes on from NC_136265.1 coordinate 56,838,251, forward strand.
CTGCAGAGCTGCTTTAATCCACAAAAGAATTAGCGTTTAGTGAAGAAATTTAAGTCATGGAGGTGAATCGCTTCCTTTTTGTCCAGTTTGTGGCATCGCTCTCCACGTAACCTGCAGGGTCCAGAAATATATGGAATGGGGTGCAAAGGCACTTAAAAGGGTGCTCGGCTAGTTGCAGATTCCACGGTGTTATTCGCAAAGAGTAAGCAAGTTATGGTCAATACCCTGAATAAATTCCAAATTCCTGCTCTTACTTGACTCCTGGGAAGGCAACAGCAAACTACCCAGCATAACCTTTGCCAAGGTACATTTATGGTGAAGAAAGTTCATCAATGTAACTTGTGTTAATATTTAAATACGAGTAGTCGAGTGTAAACAAACCTGTTGAAAAATAAATGGGCCTGGATGCTTTGAATAAGGTAATTTGAAATTTGAGAACTATTTCACTGTTAAACTAGATATGGGATTGCAACCCAGTACCGTATATGGGATTGCAACCTGGAATCCCAGTGTCACATGAAAGTGTGCAAGCTGACAGGATGACCTGGAGGTACGCACGCTCACCTCTAAGCTGTCTCGCCTGGGTTTTCATCCCAACCGAGCTTTACACCCTGTTACACACGCTTGGTGATTCATCAATGTGTTTACGGTTCCTCGGACGGACGTTAAACTGGGCGTTCCATCTCACGGCATTAATTGGGGGGCGTTAAAGATCCCACAGTGCCCTTTGTGAAGAGCAGGTGAACTATCGTCCGCACCCTCAACAAATTACAGATTCCTGCCCTAACCTACAGGGGTCACTGCATCAGTGGCACATCTGCTTTCCCAGCCATGATTAAATCGGCTGCACACGAAGTGAATGAATGTGTCCAAAAGGAAGTCTGTTCTTTATACCTGATTAAATATTTCCTTGAAATTATTGCAAAGGTAAAGTAAACCAAAGGGAAGGTATGACACTTTTTGTCACAATATTGATATGTAACAAAACACTTCCTCCCCCTTTGTCTCCTCTCATCTGCTCTCACCACCCATCCCAGAAGCTAACCCCAGCCTCAGGCGGAGTGTTCCCAAAACCGTCGTCGCGACGGCGCCGAGCACCAAGATCCGCTCCGTGCTGACGCACGGCTCGCCCACTATTCTGGGGAAGCGCAGCTACGAACAACATAACGGCATGGATGGTAACTCGCCTCATTCCCTACCTCACTCGACCCATCGTGCCAAAGCACCGCTGTAGTATCCTCTGTTTGGGTTATTTTAACGATGGCCAGATTCACCGTATGGTTCGTACCATCCCCTTTATTTGCCCCCAACTTCCTACATTTTGCTAAAACACGATGGAAAGTGAACTCGCACATCATGTAGGAATGATTTGCTGTGATATTTTCACCATCTTTCACAGATCTTTCCCCAATTAATCTCTCACCCCTTCCTTCCTCTTTCCGTCCTTGTTTTAAAATGTTTATTTTTGTTTGGTTATTTTATTTTGGTTATAAAATGTTCTATTTGGTGCCACTTCATTGTTTATGTGGGTGGATGGGAGGTGGGTGGGTGAGTGATTGGGGGATGGGATGGGTGGGGGCGATAGGGGGGCGGATGGGTGGAGGAAATGGGGGGGAGGATGGGTGGGTGGAGGGGGGGGATGGATGGGTGGATGGGGGGGGGGGGGGAGACGATCTCAAAAAATGTTGTCTTTCTTCGGGCCTGGCCTTTGGGACACGGACACAATATAACTTCTTTTTTTTCTATATTGTAACGTTCCACTGTATTTGATTTCACTCCCCATAATGAACATTGTAATTGTACAAATTACATCAAATATTCCTCTTCAGTTCCGCACTGTTTGCTTTGCTCTGGAGTCGCAGCATTCTTTTTCCCAAACCCAAGGTTAAGTTTGATTTAATTGCAGCCTGTGTCAATATGCTGCTGTTGTGCTTTGTAAACGTATCGTAATTTCGGTTTTCTCCCTGTATGCTGTCATCTCAGAGCCGTTTCCACTGCATAGGGTTTCTTATGCTGACTGGGCTGGCTCAGCATTTTCCTTCACTGAAGAAACAGGGTGGGTAACTTGCCGTAACTTTCTTGGATCTTGATTGGAGGAAAATGCCTGGCCAGTCCAGTCAGCCTGGCATAGTGGAAATGGCCCGTTCACATGATAAACGTCTATCTGTTTGATCCCCACGCTTGTTTTGCTTTGTTAAGGCCATTTTCTCATTTTTCCGTGTTGCGTTTTGCCTTTCCTGGTTTTGCTGCAAACTTGCAGTCTTTTCGCCGAGCGCTACCTCCTTCCGTTTGGTTTCCTTCAACTTCCTTTCTTCACATTTAGACCCTTTAATCATGGCAGCTTGCCTCCTCGGATCGTGTCTTGTCTCTCACATTCATGTTGCTCCCATGCTGTCGACTCCCTATTCCTTGAACCCAAATTCTGTACTTATACCTGTTTGCCGACGCAGGCTCGCTGCGGAGACGCTTTCTGATGCCATACCGGGGTAAGATGATGGCTCGGATTTTTTTCTCCATTAGTTTCATTGAATATATTTATTCCAATCCTTTTCATTTATTTATTTATTTATTTGTTTTTTGGCGGGGGGGGGGGGGGGCGGGGAGTGGCTTATCATCCTCATAATCCACAGCCTGTTCAGTCCATATTTAAGACAGAAATGGAGGCTCGTCGTGCTGGCGAACCGTCGATGTCCTGCATGTTTCATGCTCTGCCATTAGTGCTCATTACCTTTTCATCTCTTATTTGTAACGGTCTGCTTTCTATGTTCTTGTTTTCATGACCCCCCCCCACCACCCCCTTGCATGCAGCTTAATTGCATCACATAAAGCTAGTCTGGTGATGTTTGCATCCAACGTTTCTGCTTGTGCGATGTATGAGGTGGGGAAGGAGGGGCCTTGTCGGACTGAATGGAGAATGTAAACTTGGATGTGTGGTGGCATGCAGGTTCGTTGATCGGTTTTAAAAGGTTGCTGGGGGAATGCAGACAAGGAAATGAGGTCACAAGGAAAGCTGTGGAAAATTTACTTTTTAACTGTTTTGTTTTACAGGTGTGTCTCTCCATGTAGCCCAGCGGCATAGTAAAAAATACGAAACCAATTGTTCAAATTGTTCTAAAAGCACCAAAATTGGCACACATGTAGATTAATACATTCTGAACAATTTTGGATATGGAGGCATTCAAGATTCTCTTTTCATTTTTTTTTTTTCTTTTCTTTTTTTTTTTTCTTCTTTTTTTTCTCTTTTTTTTTTCTTTCTCTTTTCATTCATTCAAGATTCATTCAAAATGCACTCTTCCAATGTTTCATGCCATCACAGGGTGTGATACTGTGTCAGCCTTCGTCGGACATGGGAAGAAATCTGCCTGGGCAACATGGAACACGCTGCCAGAACTCACTGATGCCCTGCTGAGTCTGGCAAATGCACCCACAAGCATCCAAGAGGATACAATGCATGTCATCGAGAGGTTTGTATCTGTTAAACTAAATATCTGTTAAATATCTGTTATTTAACAGATATTTAAATTTAACAGATAACAGATATTTTGTATCTAAATATCTGTTAAACACTTATTGATGTTAATTCTGATGTAAAAAAAAGGAATTTTGGCCCATCTAGCACCATACTAACGACACATAATGAAGTCTATGTAATGACGCTAATGGTAAATGGCGGCCATTTTGAACAATGGCCGCCATATCTTCCACAGGGCTAATCTTGAATGCCTCCATATCCAAAAATGTTTAGAATATATTAATCTACATGTGTGCCAATTTGGTGCTTTTAGAACAATTTGAACAATTGGTCTGCTATGCCGAAGGACTAATGGGCAACCAAGACGATCAGTAAGTACAACAGTAGTTTGGTTGTGGATTATAATAATAGCTTTATTTCTTTGGTTTTATGTTTATCAAGTTTGTTTTTGTATTGATGCCACCTGTAACTCGAGTGGGGTTCACACAGGTTTCCATACCTGATTACCTTGAAATTTATTATCTCACCAATTGCTTGCGGTTGGCTAGTACCATGATGTGTGGTGAGCCTTTGTTTGTGGTTGTCAGATTCTGGGCGCCCGACCTTACTTGATAAATGGCAAGCCATACCCCGTCAACATGAAGCTGGTGAAACCCGGAGGTGTGTCCCTCATAAAACGGCGCCGTTTGAACTGGATCGACGCACCCGATGATGTGTTCTTCATAGCAACGGGAGAAACGAGGTGAGGAAGCAAAACATTGTGATCGTGCCGCACGGACGACTATCCCACTGTAGTTCCCCGCTTACACTTTCAATGTATCATGATTTGAAACCAGTTTCACTGCAGTTTTGTACAATTGCTTTCATGTTATTCTTTGACATGTCAGCCAGACGTGTTGAATTTGTCTTCATTTTATTACCTCTGTCACAGAATGTGGACAGAGGTTATGTTTTCACCCTTGTCTGTTTGTCTATGAGCAGGATATCTCAAAAGGTAATGGACGGATTCAGACGAACCTGGTGGATGGGTTGCGTGCATGATGAGGACGAATTGACTGGACTGCGGTGAAGGTTCGGATCTGGATCCGAGAATTTTTTTAATTCTCAAGTGATTATTTACCATTGAGAGATGGGGCCAAAAACGATACATGTCATGATCTTCTCAAAAAGTTGTGGACGAATTATGACAAAACCTGGGTAGGTGACTAGAACAAACCGATTAGATTTTGATTCGGGTCCGGATCCAGATTCGGCCTATCAGTGGGATACAAAGCGTAAACTCTTCAGCCTGGTGGAGGTCCGCACCTACCGAGTGCCGTTCTAGTTTTTAACTGCATAACCCTGGATCATTAATTTCGGAATGTTAAATTTTCTATGGTGTCCTTGGAGAACAGTACACAGTCTATCACCAGCACCAGTCACAAATTAAAAATTCCTTCCCTCACCAAGTCAGTCAAACATCAGGACTGGCTAGCCGGTTTGGGAAAGACTGGACAAAAACATGAAGGTGGGATTGATTGTGGTGTGAAAGCCTCGGAATACCGGTTAATGATACTTTATGAGCTCCTTGGTACCAAAGATTGCCTTTCATACCATTTGAAGGTGGATATGTGATTATTCGATGGTCGTTCCCTCCCTACGGTCCCTCGAGCGACAGGGCTTGCTTCGATCTCCACGGCATCAAAGTTTGAGTGTTTTCCCGTTCGTTTCTTTGTCAAATTTCCGCTGCGTATTTTGTTGTGTATGTGTTGTGTGTTTCTATTTGGTTTTGGTTTTGTAGTTTTGCAAATTTGTGTGTAATTAGTCGTTTCTTTGTTTGCGCCTCGTGCGGCCTGGTGTCTCGTGCGGCCTCCTCGTCTCGACTTGTGCCCCGCCCCCTATATCTCGTTTTTCTTTCACCTCTGCTCCTGCTTTCTCAAATCCACGTTCTCACTTAGAGACTTTTCCCAGATTGTTTTTCATGGTTTTGTTTAAATATTTATTTAAATATGTTTAAACCGCAGCCGTGATGCTGACGCCCCCCCCCCCCCACCCCCCAGAATTTCCATGTTTTAAACGTTTCCCAGTGTTTACCCTCGATAAGAATAGGTACGCCGTATCCCTGCGTGTCGTAAGAGGCGACTAAGAGGGTTGGCGTCAGGAAGGGCATCCGGCCATAAAAACATTGCCTCAAAAAGAGAACCATGACAATTACAACTACATGTGGGCAGGGTACAGCCTGAAGTGGAGATCGGTTTCTGAGGTTTGGGACATGGAATGTAGGGACAATGACAGGGAGATCAGGAGAAGTGGTGGAAGTATTGGTCAGAAGAAGAGTGGACATATGTTGTGTGCAAGAGACGAGATGGAAGGGAAGTGGTGTGAGAATGGTGAAGGGTAGGCAGGGACAGAAATACAAGTTTGTGTGGCAAGGGTGCCTGGAGGGCGTGAATGGTGTTGGTGTCCTGTTTTCTGAGGAGTTTGTAGACAGTGTGGTGAGTGTGACTAGAGTGAGTGATAGGTTGATGATGGTGAAAATGATGATTGGAAAGCTCTTGGTGAACGTCATCTCGGGATATGCTCCGCAGGTTGGTCGAAGCGATGAAGAGAAGGACAAGTTCTGGTGTGCGATAGAGAAGCTGATGGAAAACGTGAAAGATGAGGAAGTTGTTGTGGTAGGAGGAGACCTAAATGGACATGTGGGAAGGAGTATGGATGGTTTTGACGGAGTTCATGGGGGTTACGGATATGGTGTGAGAAATGGAGAAGGTGAAAGGATTTTGGAGTTTGCTGATGGAGCTGAATTGTTGATTTGTAATACTCAGTTCCAGAAAGAGGATAATAAGCTTGTTACATACACGTCCGGTGGGTCGACGACAACCGACAAGGCGAGATAGGGGGCACCTCCGGGACACAAAGGTGATCCCGGGGGAGGAGGCTGTTTCACAGCACCACTTGGTTGTCTGCGACGTAAGGGTGAAAGGTGCGAGGAGAGCTCGGCGGGTGAAGTACCAACCGAGAATGAAGGTGTGGAGGTTGAAAGAGGTGACAGTAAGGGAGGCATTAAAAGAGAGGCTGAGTAGGGTCGAGGATGATGTGGTTGAGCTTGAAAGTGGTTGGATGTCAATGAAAGCTAGTCTGTTGGGAGCCGTTGGTGAGGTATGTGGATGGACAAAAGGATGATGAAGTTGGAAAGAGGATTGACGAGAAGAGGAAGAAGTTCAAGGAGTGGCAGAAGGCGAAGGGTACGGGAGCAGAAACAGCAGAGCATGAAAGTTATAAGGCAGCCAGGAAGGCTGCAAAGAAAGAGGTAGCAAAGGCGCAGGAGGCATGTAGGAAAATGTTCGGAGAACGCTTGGATTCGGAAGAGGGTCAGAAAGCAGTATTCAGGATTGCAAAGCAGATAGCGAAAGAGAGGTGTGATGTGATGGGGGTGAGTTGCTTGAAGGATGAAGTGGGACAAATCGTTGTCGACCCAGATGGAATTAAAGGAAGATGGAAAAGATATATGGAAATGCTGTTGAATACAGAGAATGAATGGGATGGCAACAAAGAGGGTAACCCAGTTTTAGGACCGGCAGAGAAGATAACTGAGAAGGAAGTTGAGGAAGCGATAAAAGCAATGAAGGGTAGAAAAGCGGGAGGGCCGACGGGAGTTGTGGGAGATATGTTGAAGGCAGCAGGAAGTTGGGGTGTGAAGAGAATGACAGAGATCTGTAATCTGGTGGTGAAAGAAGGCCGCATTCCAGTGGATTGGGAACCGAGTACCCTCGTCCCTCTATACAAGGGGAAAGGTGACCCTCTGGAGTGTGGCTCGTACCGAGCGATAAAGTTATTGGAGCATGGAATGAAGGTATTGGAAAGGGTGTTGGAGAGGAGGATAAGGAAGAAAGTGAAGATCGACGAAATGCAGTTTGGATTCATGCCAGGAAGAGGAACGACAGACGCACTTTTCATTGTGAGGCAGTTGCAGGAGAAGTACATGGAGAAGAGGAAAAAGTTGTTTCTTGGGTTTGTTGATCTGGAGAAAGCATTCGATCGGGTTCCACGCAAAGTATTGACATGGGCATTGAGGAAGTTAGGAGTGGAGGAATGGTTGATCAGAGTAGTGATGGCAATGTACAAAAGAGCGCGCACAGCTGTAAGGACGAAGGACGGGAACAGTGGTGAGTTTGAGGTGAAGGTGGGAGTGCATCAGGGGTCGGTACTAAGTCCACTACTATTTGTAGCTGTGATGGAGGTGCTGGCTCAGAACGTAAAGGAGGGTTTACCGTGGGAGTTGTTGTATGCAGATGATCTGGTGTTGATTGCGGAAAGTATGGATGGACTGAAGGAAAAGATGAACACGTGGAAGGAATGTATGGAGACAAAAGGTCTGAAGGTGAATATCGGAAAGACGAAGGTGATGGCAAGTGGTAAAGCATGTGGTGAGGTGGAAAGAACTGGGAAGTGGCCCTGTGCTGTGTGTAGGAAGGGTGTCGGAGTGAACTCCATTCAGTGTACAATGTGCGCTGAGTGGGTTCATCAAAAATGTAGTGGTCTGAGAGGGTCATTAACCAGTGTGGCAGCTACATTCAAATGTAAGGTGTGCACAGATGGAGCTGCAGATGGAGGAAATGTTGAGTTGGATCTTGGAGACGGCGTGAAGCTGGAAGGTGTGAAAACATTTTGCTACCTCGGAGACATGCTGAATGGAGAAGGTGGATCAGACTCGGCAACGGTTGCTCGAGTGAGATGTGCATGGAAGAAGTTTTGGGAATTGAGTGGCGTGCTGATGATGAGGGGAGTGTCGTTGAAGCTGAAGGGAAAGGTGTATGCTGCATGTGTGAGAAGTGTTATGATTTATGGGAGCGAGACATGGGTAATGAACGTAGAGCAGCAACGAAGGTTGGAAAGGGTGGAAATGCGAATGGTTCGACGGATGTGCGGAATATCGTTGAGAGAGAGGAAGACAAATGATGAATTGCGAAAGATGATGGGAATAGAGCCTGTGATTGATGCTGTGAAGAGGAACAGGTTGAGATGGTTTGGTCATGTGTTGAGGAAGGATGAAAGTGACTGGTTGAGAAGAGTGATGGAAATGAATGTAGAAGGAAGTAGAAGACGGGGAAGACCGAGAAAGACTTGGCTAAAGATGGTGGAAGAAGAAATGCGGGCAAGGGGGTTAACAAGGAGAAAAAACCACCTTTAGAGGCCATTTTTCCCCGCAAGCGGGGGTTGGCCTTTTTCGGGGACCGTGGTTGTTGTTGTTTTTTGGTCCCCTTTTTGAAGCAATGTTTTACGGCCGGATGCCCTTCCTGCCGCCAACCATTTTTGTCGCCTTTTTACGACAAACAGGGAATAGGGCAAAATGGAGAAGATTTTCATTGGGACCGCAAGGCAAACCCCCGCTCTAGCAGGGAAAATGGCCTTTTAAAATGCATGTTGTTGTTCTTTGTTCCCTCCATCATTTGAAAGTAGAATTTCTTGGAGAGGTAATGTTTAAAAAAAAAAATTTTTTTTATTTTTTTATTTTTATTTTTTATAAATGTTCTGCCTGAAGGTAGGTGCAGTGCTGCCAAAGTAGTTCCACAGCCAGGATTACACAATCGTTCTTTGCCTTTGCCTTACCAGTGGTTGTCAGGGCAGGAATTTGTAATTTGTTCCAGGTACTAGCGTTAGCTCACCTCATCTTTGTGAAGACACCATGGGTTCTTTAACGTCCACCACCTAATGCTGGCAGACCAGGCCCAGCATAACGTCCATCGGAGGGATGGCACACACACACATTGATGTGAAACACCAGGATGGCGATTCATAGCCAGGTCGAGATTCAAACCCAGGCAGGCAGCTCAAATGTGAGTGTATATACCTCTAGAATCTAGGCTGCCTTGCCAACCCTTGTAGTAGCATTAGAGGTTAGTTTATGACTCATTATTAGATAAAGTTAGGGAGCGGTTGAAGAAAAAGGGTGTAAAAGGCAAATACTCTGAGAACGTCATCCCTTTATCATGTGAAATGAATGGCACCAGGATGCACTGACCGTTTGCACTGTGATCCATTATGTAACCAATCGGTCCAACACCAATATATATCTTCCAAAGCAGTGGGACTATGTCCAGTCGTTGTACGAATGTAGTCATGGCTCTCAGGACTGAAATCCCACATAAGTGGTTGGAAATCCATGTTTTGGTTGGTGAAGTATACTCGATGTGAAAGATGGAGACAACATTCCATGTTTCATTACGAGCCGTCTGCAAGACCAAAGAGCATATAAATGTGAACCTGGCACCGAGTAAGAGAACGCCCTTTTCACACCGCAAAGTGGACTTTGACAAGCCACCATGCACAAATAAGATTCGGCACTGTGTACTTTACGGTGCAAAGTCCTTTTGTTTGGTCTGTTCGTGTTCCCATCTAAATCGCCGTGCCTCAAGATGCAGCGAGCCCGTGTTAAAATTCCAAATACTAGGGCATGCCCGTACGTGGGTGCCCGTTCGGAAAAACATTCCAAACCGCGTGGCAGTAACGACCACAGAACCCCCCCCCCTCTATTTACATGAAATGGTTTGGTCCATTCGCAAAGCCAAAGCGAACGGCTTGCGAGTACGGTGACAGTCCCCCCCCTCTATTTACATGAAATGGTTTGGTCCAAAGCGAACGGCTTGCGAGTACGGTGACAATCCCCCCCCTCTATTTACATGAAATGGTTTGGTCCAAAGCGAACGGCTTGCGAGTACGGTGACAATCCCCCCCCTCTATTTACATGAAATGGTTTGGTCCAAAGCGAACGGCTTGCGGAGTTTGGTAAAGAAATCGCCATAGCGTGCACAAACGCGCAGGAAAGCGAAAGAATCGCAAATTAGTTTTAAAACATAGTTTAACGCCAACATAGCGGCAACATAGTTTGCCAACGTGAAATAAATGAATACGCTCTCAAATGTGCCGTCCGAGGCAGAGTCTGTTCGCCACGTTCGGCACACGTGATAACTCGCTGCTCTCTGATTGGTTGAATCGTTTTTTGGACATAGCTCGGTAACTACTTGTCCGATTAATATGAAACCTTGAAAAGGCACATCCTCGGGTCCCCAGCAATATACCTGGCAAGTTTAAAGTATATCGGACCCGTGGTTGTCGAGAAACAGCGGTCACAGACATACAGACATACAGAAATTACTGGAATTATAGATAGACTAGGGCATGCCCGTACTATATATAAGCTAGGACGTGCCCGTACGTGGGTGCCCGTTCCTTGCCAAAAAAAAAAAAAAAATTTGTGTAGGGGTGTGTGTGTGTAAACATCCTATGGCATGCCCGTACGTGGGTGCAAAAAAACATGCGTGCAAACAACAACAACAAAAAAAAACTTTGAAACCACGTGGCAGTAACGACCACAGAACCCCCCCCCCCTCTATTTACATGAATGGTTTGGTCCATTCGCAACGACCACAGAACCCCCCCCTCTATTTACATGAAATGGTTTGGTCCAAAGCGAACGGCTTGCGGTGTTTGGTAAAGAAATCGCCATAGCTCGGTAACTACTTGTCCGATTAATTTCAAACCTTGAAAAGGCACATCCTCGGGTCCCCAGCAATATACCTGGCAAGTTTCAAGTATATCGGACCGGTAGTTGTCGAGAAACAGCGGTCACAGACAAACATACACACATACACACATACACACATACAAACACACATACACACATACACACAGAGATTAATGGAATTATAGATAGATACAGTCAGGTTCACTATGTTTTTTCGTTCAAAATCATGGTAGATTAGCAAACCTATACATTTTTGGAAACGTTATTACATGGAAAATCTGAAAATCAATGTTTACATTTGCCAATTCCGACCAATTCGATTCGACCAATTCGACCAATCGACCAATTCCATTCGACCAATTCGACCATTCGACCAATCGCTTCGATCGACAATTCGATCGATTCGATTCGATTCATCGAATTCGATTCGATCGACCATTCGACCAATTCGATTTGCCAATCAATTTGACCGACCTTTGCTTGTGTGGAATGGACTGTGAAAACGATGCGGACTATATTGTCGGATACGACACACAGGACGGTGATGACGAACTCTAAACGGCATATTCTGTAATCGTGTATGTTTGATGCCATTGACTGCCTGTGTATATTTTGTCATTGACTGCCCGTGTAGATGTGAAATTATACTGACTGCATGTGTATATATGATTTTGCTGACTGCCTGTGTATGTTTGGTGATATGAATTATTGTGACACATTTTGATGTTATTAACTGCCTGTACAAAATGATAACATGTATTTGATTATGCAACTTATCGCGAATGTAAAGACAGTATTTTGCAATTCAAAACCTTTGATTCGTGTCTTACCATTCCCCATAGCACTAATTTGATACTTTCATTGGATTCCTTGTCCCTGAAAATATAGGTTTAGTATATTTTAAAAAGTTTTTAGGGTAATTCGAGGCAGAAATAGAACAAAATATGTATTTTACAGTGGCCATTTTGAAAATCCAAAATGGCCGCCATACAGGTATCTCTCCAAATGTAAACATTGATTTTTAGTTTCCTTATGCTATAACCTTTCCAAAAATGTATAGGTTTGCTAATCTACCATGATTTTGAACGAAATGTAATTTATTGACATTGTGAACCTGACTAATACCAGGCGTGTTTGTCTTCCTATAATCCTTGCAATTAATGTAAAAATATAACGTCTTCCAATGTCTTTGGCCTACTTCTGCGAGCATTTATTTATGTGTTTACGGAGTCTTGGCTCATTGAGGAGCTAGAACACGTAATGGAATAACGGTGGAAAAGGGGGAAAGGGGAGCTAGCGGTAAGGAATACCATCAGCAGGGAAAAGGGACCAATGAGCCAAAGATCACTGTGAAAACTAGAACGGCACTCGGTGGAGCGCATACCTCTGCTAGGCTGAACAGTTTGTTTTGTATCCCACTGATAGGCCGGATCTGGATTCGGACCTGAACCAAAATCTAATCGGCTTGTTGTTGTCACATAACCAACTCGTCCACCAAGTTTAGTCATAACTCGTCCATAACTTTTTGAAATATCATGTTGAATATAGCTTCTCGCCCGATCTCTCAAAGGTGAAGAATCACTTAGAATTAAATAATTCTCGTATCCGAATCCATATTCAGATCTTCACCAAAATCGAATCGATTAGTCCTTGTCAGACACCCAACCTGTCCACCAAGTTTTGTCCAAATCCGGCCACAACTTTTTGAGATATCCTGATATATATGTAGTTTTTGGCCCTATCTCCCAATGGTGAAGAATCATTTTTAGAAATTCTACGAGCCAGATCCGAATCCAGATCTTCACCAAAATCTAATCATTTCGTCCTTGTCACATACACTACACTACCTACCTCTCTGCCAAGTTTCGTCTGAATCTGTCCACAACTTTTTGAGATATCTTGTTCACAGACAAACAGACAAAAAACAAACAAATGAAAAATCACTCATAGGGTGACACTTGGCAAAACAGAACAAAGTGGAATGGCACTTAGTAGAGCATCCTTTTGCCCTCACAAATAATTTGTGGTAATTCAGTAATCTGATATGCTCCGTGCCCATCCTCTCAACCGCTGCCACCAGAGATAAGTCGTCATTTTGTGTCCCTCGCCCCGTCTGTGCTTGTGACCTGACGCCTTAGTTTTTATCGGATTTATTTTACTTCATTGTATATAGTTATTATTGATTTCATTCTCCGTTTATTTGTTCGGGATTAAACCCGTTTGGTTTTATTCAAAGCTTTATCCCGGTGTGTACCCTGGTTTAGAATAGGTACACCGTATCCCTGCGTGTCGTAAGACGCGACAAAGAGGGTTGGCGTCAGGAAGGGCATCCGGCCATAAAAAACATTGCCTCAAAAAGAGAACCATGACAATTACAACTACATGTGGGCAGGGTACAGCCCGAAGAGGAGATCGGTTTCTGAGGTTTGGGACATGGAATGTAGGGACAATGACAGGGAGATCAGGAGAAGTGGTGGAAGTATTGGTCAGAAGAAGAGTGGACATATGTTGTGTGCAAGAGACGAGATGGAAGGGAAGTGGTGTGAGAATGGTGAAGGGTAGGCAGGGACAGAAATACAAGTTTGTGTGGCAAGGGTGCCCGGAGGGCGTGAATGGTGTTGGTGTCCTGTTTTCTGAGGTGTTTATAGACAGTGTGGTGAGTGTGACGAGAGTGAGTGACAGGTTGATGATGGTGAAAATGATGCTTGGAAAGCTCTTGGTGAACGTCATCTCGGGATATGCTCCGCAGGTTGGTCAGGGCGATGAAGAGAAGGACAAGTTCTGGTGTGCGATAGAGAAGCTGATGGAAAACGTGAAAGATGAGGAAGTTGTTGTGGTAGGAAGAGACATAAATGGACATGTGGGAAGGAGTATGGACGGTTTTGAGGGAGTTCATGGGGGTTACGGATATGGTGTGAGAAATGGAGAAGGTGAAAGGATTTTGGAGTTTGCTGATGGAGCTGATTTGTTGATTTGTAATATTCAGTTGCAGAAAGAGGATAATAAGCTTGTTACATACACGTCCGGTGGGTCGACGACAAACGTTGACTACCTGATGGTGCGTAGGCGAGATAGGGGGCACCTCCGGGACACAAAGGTGATCCCGGGGGAGGAGGCTGTTTCACAGCACCACTTGGTTGTCTGCGACATAAGGGTGAAAGGTGCGAGGAGAGCTCGGCGGGTGAAGTACCAACCAAGAATGAAGGTGTGGAGGTTGCAAGGGGTGACAGTAAGGGAGGCATTAAAAGAGAGGCTGAGTAGGGTAGAGGATGATGTGGTTGAGCTTGAACGTGTTTGGATGTCAATGAAAGATAGTCTGTTGGGAGCCGTTGGTGAGGTATGTGGATGGACAAAAGGACCACCGAGGCACTCGGAAACATGGTGGTGGGATGAGGAAGTTGGAAAGAGGAAGAAGTGCAAGGAGTGGCAGAAGGCGAAGGGTATGGGGGCAAAAAAAGCAGAGCATGAAAGTTATAAGGCAGCCAAGAAGGCTGCAAAGAAAGAGGTAGCAAAGGCGCAGGAGGCATGAAGGAAAATGTTCGGAGAAAGCTTGGATTCGGAAGCGGGTCAGAGCGGTATTCAGGATTGCAAAGCCGATAGCGAAAGAGAGGTGTGATGTGATGGGGGTGAGTTGCTTGAAGGATGAAGTGGGACAAATCGTTGTGGACCCAGATGGAATTAAAGGAAGATGGAAAAGATATATGGAAATGCTGTTGAATACAGAGAATGAATGGGATGGCAACATGGAGAGTAACCCAGTTTTAGGACCGGCAGAGAAGATAACTGAGAAGGAAGTTGAGGAAGCGATAAAAGCAATGAAGAGTAGAAAAGCGGGAGGGCCAACGGGAGTTGTGGTAGATATGTTGAAAGCAGCAGGAAGTTGGGGTGTGAAGAGAATGACAGAGATCTGTAATCTGGTGGTGAAAGAAGGCTGCATTCCAGTGGATTGGGAACTGAGTACCCTCGTCCCTCTATACAAGGGGAAAGGTGACCATCTGAACTGTCTCATATCGAGCGATAAAGTTATTGGAGCATGGAATGAAGGTATTGGAAAGGGTGTTGGAAAGGAGGATAAGGAAGAAGGTGAGGATCGACGAAATGCAGTTTGGATTTATGCCAGGAAGAGGAACGACAGACGCGCTCTTTATTGTGAGGGAGTTGCAGGAGAAGTACATGGAGAAGAGGAAGAAGTTGTTTCTTGGGTTTGTTGATCTGGAGAAAGCATTCGATGGGGTTCCACGCGAAGTATTGACATGGGCATTGAGGAAGTTAGGAGTGGAGGAATGGTTGATCGGAGGAGTGGACGTAAGGATGTAAGGACACAGATGTAAGGACGAAGGACGGGTACAGTGGTGAGTTTGAGGTGAAGGTGGGAGTGCATCAGGGGTCGGTACTAAGTCCACTACTATTTGTAGCTGTGATGGAGGTGCTGGCTCAGAACGTAAAGGAGGGTTTACCGTGGGAGTTGTTGTATGCAGATGATCTGGTGTTGATTGCGGAAAGTATGGATGGACTGAAGGAAAAGATGAACAAGTGGAAGGAATGTATGGAGACAAAAGGTTTGAAGGTGAATATAGGAAAGACGAAGGTGATGGCAAGTGGTAAAGCATGTGGTGAGGTGGATAGAACTGGGAAGTGGCCGTGTGCTGTGTGCAGGAAGGGTGTCGGAGTGAACTCCATTCAATGTACAATGTGCGCTGAGTGGGTTCATCAAAAATTTAGTGGTCTGAGAGGGTCATTAACCAGTGTGGCAGCTACATTCAAATGTAAGGTGTGCACAGAGGGAGCTACAGATGGAGGAAATGTTGAGTTGGATCTTGGAGACGGCATGAAGCTGGAAGGTGTGAAAACATTTTGCTACCTCGGAGACATGCTGAATGGAGAAGGTGGATCAGACTCGGCAACGGTTGCAAGAGTGAGATGTGCATGGAAGAAGTTTCAGGAACTGAGTGGCGTGCTGATGAGGAGGGGAGTGTCGTTGAAGCTGAAGGGAAAGGTGTATGCTGCATGTGTGAGAAGTGTTGTGATTTATGGGAGCAAGACATGGGTCATGAACGTAGAGCAGCAACGAAGGCTGGAAAGAGTGGAAATGCGAATGGTTCGGTGGATGTGCGGAGTATCGTTGAGAGAGAGGAAGACAAATGATGAATTGCGAAAGATGATGGGAATAGAGCCTGTGATTGATGCTGTGAAGAGGAACAGGTTGAGATGGTTTGGTCATGTGTTGAGGAAGGATGAAAGTGACTGGTTGAGAAGAGTGATGGAAATGAATGTAGAAGGACGTAGAGGACGGGGAAGACCGAGAAAGACTTGGCTAAAGATGGTGGAAGAAGAAATGCGGGCAAGGGGGTTAACAAGGAGAGATGCAGAAAATAGGGCAAATTGGAGAAGATTGTCATGGGGACGGCAAGGTTAACCCCCGCTGTTGCAGGGAAAATGGCCTTAAAATGCATGTTCTTGTCAGTAATCTGATATGCAAATCGTCTTGAAAGTTTAAGTTAATCAGACGAAAATTGACAATTTTAGAAATTTTAGCCTTCATTGAACTTTTGGCCTATGTTGACCTCAAAAATAGTTGGTGGTTGGTTTCAGTAAACTGATATGCAAATCATATTCATATTTCAAGTCAATCGGATGAAAATTGAGGATTTTAGAAATTTAAAAAAAGTGGTTGACCTTGCCCTATGTTGACCCTTTGACCTCAAAAATATATAGGATTTTGTCGGACCAAGAACTCTACCATTTGGTGAAGATTGGTTTAAAATTGTGACCTGTAGGCAAGTATAAGTGAGCGGACAGACAAACACACAAATCAGAATGATCAACAGACCTGTGAAAAAAATTTTTTTGGCCAAATAACAAAGAAAGAAAGAAACAGACAAAGACAGACAGACAGACAGACAGACAGACAGACAGACAGACGGGTGAAAACACAACCTCCACCCACCTTCAGTGGCGGAGGTTATAAATAATAAAAATGTCTTCCTGCCAGACATCGATTACAAACGCGGTCAAAAGTCTCAATAATTGTCTTAAGGACCTGAAAGAACAAAGACATGACTTGACCTGCGATGAACACTATTCAGGTTGTTCAGTCTCTTTTAGAAACACCAAATTTGGATACCAATTTAAAATAGATCCTTTTTATATGTTAAATGTTGGAGCCATCGTTTTTCCCGCTATGAATACCTGTGTCCATTCACTTTTGCTAGTTTGCTATATGTTTGAATTGGCGTGTCGACTTGGACTTTGTTATAATTCGCACCGACATATGAACATACAATTCAACATCAGGAAATGCAAATACATTTTTCTATCCGCAACAAATCATAATACTGATGGACTATATGGAGACGGACATCCAGCTGTTAGTCTACCCATTGTTATCCTGAATGACATTCTCATAAGGCAAAGCCAACATGGAGCTTTGAACTGTCACCGCTGTTCTGTGCCAAGGCTGCGGGCACAGTTTTGTGGCAGAGTGTTCTGCGGAACGCCAAATGCCCTCGGGCACTTGATAACGTGAACTTGAAGTATTGCCCGATTCTGTGGCACCATAACAGCGTGGCTTAGATGGTGCGCTTCTTCTTCAGTGTCTGCTTCTTATACACCATTAACCGCACATTAAGGAGTTGCTCCGTTCGATAAATTTTGCTGAAAGGTCCGTGCTTGTTCTGGAAAATGATGTTACGGTCACCTACGATTTGGCGGATTACCATAAGACCTTCACTGGGATCCCTGCTTCTCTCTCTCTCTCTCTGCAAATGCTGTGATGATTCATCATCTAATGGACGAACCGATGAGTCATAGCCCACTTTAAGACACCATTCACAAAGGAAATCCTCAATCATTTATCGCATTCTGGTCATGCTTTTTTGTATACTGAATCGAGGCTCGTGAAAGAGCTAACATTTATTTCACAAACAAATCAACCAGACAAACAAAATATATAAAAAGAGGGAGCGGAAGACGAGATGGGGAGAGAAGGGGAAGCAGAAAGGGAAGGGGAAGCTCCTGCTGCTGGTAAGTTAAAGCACCAAACACCATTCATTGGCTGTGGAAACATTTTTGTGTGAAGGTTTACAGCATCCCTTCTGCATATGCGACCTTCTCATCTGTACAAAATTATGGCTGACATTCTGGTAACTCCCAATCGCTGCACTAGCCAATGACATCCCTCCATATCCAGCTTCAGGTCTCCTCACCCAACCACTTCCAATGCAGGCCACTCAGTTCACTTAATCAGGTCATTTAATTTCAACCCCCATTTCTTTTTGAGGTCTAAAGGTGAAAAGGTCAACAACTTATTTTAGGGATTTCTCAAGTTTATTGTGCTGCATGACATTGTTTGTTTGTCTGTGAGCAGGACATCTCAAGTTGTGGATGGATTCAGACGAAATTTGGTGGACAGATGGTCGAGTGTGTGACGAGGACGAATGGATTTGATTTTGGTGAAAATCTGGATCCGATAATTTTTTCATGATTCTCTTGATGGGACCAAAAACAATATGTAACACACTATTTCAAAAAGTTATGGACGTGTTATGACAAAACTTGGTGGACGAGTTGGTTAGGTGACGAGAATAAACCAATTCGATTTTGGTTTCGGTCTGAATCCAGATCCGGCCTATCAGTGGGATACAAAACATAAACTGTTCATTTGGGCAGAGGTATGCGCTCTACCGAGTGCCATTCTATTCCGTCTTGCTTTTCCGTTGTGCCAAACTTTCAACTTTCCTGGCTTGTGAATATATTCATGTCACAGCACGAGTCGTACAAAGGACTGTCCCGGTGCTCGAAGCACATTCCCAATATGCTACATACGTAATGCTCAATGGTTCGTACGTCAGGCACAATAAAGCGCTGTT
Organism: Myxine glutinosa; assembly: GCF_964187855.1. Lineage (NCBI taxonomy): Eukaryota > Metazoa > Chordata > Myxini > Myxiniformes > Myxinidae > Myxine > Myxine glutinosa. Next base: position 56,857,095 of record NC_136265.1, read on the forward strand.
ACATTTGGTCGTGTACTGTATAGAAGAACACCTTTAGAGGCCATTTTTCCCCGCAGAGCAGGGGTTGGCCTTTTTCGGGCACCGTGGTCCCCTTTTTGAAGCAATGTTTTATGGCCGGATGCCCTCGCTGCCACCAGCCCCGTTAGTCGCCTCTTGCGACACACAGGGAATTACCAGTGAACTGGTACTCAATTAGCCGACCTCGGAAGGATGGGATGGGATGAGAGGCTGAGTCAACCCCCCTGGTGTTAATTCATTGATCGACCGGGATTCGAACTCAGGATCCTAGGATCCCAAGCTGGAACCCTAACCGCTAAACCAACACCATGCTCGGTCATGTGCCGTATATTTTATATGACCGAACCACTGGACCAATTTCCCTGACATTTGCTGCACCGCATTATTTTCACGTGTGGAAGATCAAGGTCCCAATAAAACGTTCAATTTGTAATCAAATTGATGTAAACATATTTAATAACGGTGCTTTCGGCAGTTAATGCCACAAGTTGGGTTGCCCCCCTTTGTGGGAAACGAGGCAGAGCTTGCCTTGCGCCTTCGAAGGTCGTGCTCTATCGGGAATCTAACCAATTGCATGGAAATATTTATTTTCCATATGCAGAATGGAAATTGATACGCAAAGGATCGGCCCACAGTCTCCGTGGGACTACGCTGAGCGTAACAAATGGTTGCATGATCCTTGCACGACCTTAAACAAGGAAATGAACCAAAATGGCCCATAATTGCTGCGTTGCACACCAGAGTTGATGTTTTTATGACAGCTGTAAACACCAATCGTCTTGACTCTTGATCTTTTACAAAAGTCAAAATAACCTGATCAAGATCAGGTGACCCAACTCTTAGTTGATGGCTCAAGCATGGGGAAGAGAGGGATTTCTTAGTAATTTGAACTTTTTCGACTTTGGTCCTTGTATATTATTATCAGTTGGTACTCACTGTACATTGATTTGTCAGATCCTTATTTCACCTCAAATTCAACCCCCTTCACTCTCCTTCGAACCACTGTTTCTCTTTTCCACAGGAAAATTCGCCGTCTGCTCTCTGCGGCACAAGTGAAGCGTGCTGCTCGTCGTCCGTACAACAAGGTTGCGGTGAAGATAATACTTCCTGGTCTGCGTCCACCTGTCAATGATGAGCCGATCGTCATCGAAGACTGAGAGATCCGTTGGCTCTCTTCATTCTGACCCATTTGCAGTTTCATCCTTCTTACCCCCATTATACTTTTCCTCTCCCACAGCTTTTTTTGGCGAGTTGCGAACTTTAGTCGAGGCTTGGGAGTCAAATTGATGACCTGATGCAATGGATGTGTGATGGGAAGGGTTGGAGGAGGAGGAGGAGGAGGAGGGGCATCATGTATCTTGGTCACGTGAGTTTGCCTGTGAAACGGAATTTTCTCATCCGTCCCCCTCCCTTCGAGACTGTAATTTTAATTGTGCGGTTTGTAAGTCCCGAGAGATCAATGGTTCATTTTTCAGTACTAAAGTGCACAGCCATTGTTGGTGTCTTCTTCTTCTTCATGCTGAACCATCCCAAATATGCCCCCTCCCCTCCCTTTGTATCTCGATGATGACCCACTTGTTTCACCACTGCCTTTTTTTTTGTCTTTTTCTTTTTTACTCTCTTCCTAACCCAAGGTTTGTTTTGTACACAGGCCTGCTCTTTTAGCACACGAGTCTTCAGTTTTTACTGTTGTTTTTCTGTTTTACTTGAGTTTTTTAACATTTGTTTTCTTGTCATTTTGTAGCAATGAACTGCATTTCATAGATCAGTATTTAGATTGGTTCTGCCAATCTTTTAAACTTTTTTTTCCCCACCCTCTCCTCCTACATTTCCTCCTTTTCCAGTTCGAAGCCTTGTACTGACGTTATTCCAGCTTTATTTTTCCCTTGTTTGTCTCATCTTTCCCTCTTCTTTGCACTGATCTTTTTTGTTTGTTTTCAGTTTTTGGGATAGAGATAAAAGAAGAAGAAGGAGAGGCTTTTTTCACTTGAACCGTCTTCATTCATATGCAAGCATCAAACGTTTTGGCTTGTTCCTTCATTTTGGTTCTTTAAAACAAAATTTTTCATAAGGTCCGTGTGCGGATGTACCGATTTTCCTCAGCTGTTGGTTGAGTAATCGCTGCTGCACATGGACCGACCGGTATTTGTGTGTGGAAGTGGATTCTTGAGTTTGGATGAAACCTCAGCCTCCCACTCTCCTTCCGTACACGCTCTTTGCCTGACCCTTCGTTGCACTCCTAATCGGTTGCTCCAATCACACCCATCTCTGACCATTTTTGTTCCGGAGCGTGATTTCCGTCTCTGCTAAGCTTGTACTCGTCTATCGGATTCGCTCTCTCGATTCTGCACCTCCTGTCCCATGTCTGCTGCCTAAGTCCGCCAGCGCGTTGCAGTTCCCTTTCATAATGTGTATATACTTGTGTTTTATTTTGTGTGTATTTTCTTTTTTTTAACATTTGGTTGAACTGTGTGATAGGCGGTCAAGATACTTTCAGATTGGGTCTCCAAGAAATGTTTAAAATTGTTGTTTTTGTTCCCCCCCCCCCCCACCCAACCCCTTTTTTATTCTCTATATGCCCTCACTGTTCAAGGTTTGGGAAAATAAATCCATAAAACTCCAAGACTTGCTGATATTTCGAAGTTCTCCTTTTTTCCCTGGCTTCTCAAAACGTTCCAGTCTCTCAGTTGCCCGACTTGAACATGTAGCTTCAGCGTTATGCATACGGTCCTTTCAGCATCGATTCTCTGTACGTTGTCTGTCCTGCTGCTGACATTTTTTTTTTCCTTTGCTTCCCTTTGTACTTCCGCTCTCACCGCACTCCCCTACTGTGCTGTTCTCAACCCTATCCCCTCACCTTTGCTCTCCCACTTCCGCCCCCATGCACACTTTGGTCTGATCCCCGCACCTCGCCTTGAGCATTCTACTTTCTAAGGTTTGCCATTACCCTCTTGTTTCCACCCCCAAACTTCCACTCACTGTGCTTTGTTGAGCTTAACAATATTTTGTGAATTTTGGGAATCCTTCACTCTCTGGGAAGTTCTTGCCAATAAAAGTGATTATGCAAACTTTTATTTTCTTGTGTTCTATTTAGAACTGTTCTTGTGAAAAAGAAAATAAAGATTGCAAATGTGTAGTATTTTGAGACTAGTAATACCCACTCCTTTAGAGAGCGAAATATGGCGTTAGTGAATCAGTTGCACGACACCTTGTCTCCAGGTGAAAATTGCAAATATGAAAATGTAGGAAAAAGTACAAGTCGAGATGCATGTTTTTATTGAGAATCGATACGTTTTTGCATTAAATAAATGTTTTAGCAGCAATTTGCATTATTACAGGACGTAGGTTTTTTGTTTTTTTTTTGGACATTTTATTTTTAAAGTTACCATCGAAGCTACACAAGAATCGATATACACCCGAAATTGGACGATAGTTTTCAGAACACGTCACTTTTGAAATGATGGAAGAATGCTCACGAGGCCTTTTGCGCATGCACTTTCCTTTACTCAGTTCTGCTCTTCTGGGCACTTTTTACCTGCCGTTATGAGTGTGAAACCCGACTGAACAAGTCTTTTCAATTAAATTTTCAGCATTTAAATGAGGAAATTAAAAAATAGTCAAACATAATTGTGTTCCTGGATACAAATCGGACTCACGGAAGTATAGGAAATACCAGATCTATGCCCGGATGAACCTGAGGTGTTTCTATCATTTACTATTAATACAAGCGAATACCAGTCGCAATGGACGCGCGCGCGCGCACACACACACACACACACACACACACACACACACACACACACACACACACACACCCGGACGCTTCTCCTTTTGGCAATAGATGCAAAAATCTAGTACAATTAATTTGGAGAGTCACTTTTTTTTAATTCCCGGGTCCAAATCCGAATCTTCACCAAAGTCTAATCATTTCGTCCTCGCCACACCCAACCTGCACACCAAATTTCATCTCAATCTGTTCACTATTTTTTTTTATATATATCTTGTTCACAGACAAACAAACAAGGAATATGTCATTCATAGCATACTCGTGAAATCCCATAAATAAGTTGTTGATCTTTGGCTTATTTTTTGGCTAACAACCTTTTTGGCCGATGTTGATCTCAAAATAATTAGATTAATGAATGGGATTTAATTGATATATGTGGGAAAATGACATTCCCAGACCAGGAAAACAATTATTGGTTGAATTCAGTGATGTAATATACAAATCCTCCTCAAATTTCAAGTCGATCAGATGGAAATGGACGATTTTTAGAAATGTGGCCTATGTTGACCTTTTGGTCAAAGGTGACCTCAAAAAGAATTGGTGGTTAAATTCAGTGGCCTGATATGCAAATTCTCTTCAAATTTCCAAGTCAATAGGATGAAAATTGAGGATTTCAGAAATTCGACCGAGTTGTTGACCTTTTGACCTCAATTAATGGGCTTCTTCCTCATGACAACTCTACCATTTGGTGAAGCTTCGTAAAGATCGGTTTAAGATTGTAACCTGTAGCGATTGAGATACAAACACACAAAGACCGAGGAGAAAAAGACAAAATGTCATAGCCCCTGTGGTGTTAGTAATTTTGCTGTACAGAGTAAAAGGCCTCAGTCGGCCATCTTTGGTCGGATTACAAAACCACATTTTCTGCATATGTATACTCTCATGTACTGTACTGTCTTTGTGCCAAGTTTAAAGAAAATCGGTCCATGCATGTCCGAGAAATGGTTGGGGACACATTTAAATGACAAAATGGCCGCCAGTCGGCCATCATCTGATCTTGAAACAAAATGACGTGCATATGTGCTAATCCGTCATTCATTATCTGTGTGCCAAGATTGAACAACATCGGTCTATGCGTGTCCGAGAAATTGTTGAGGACCTTTTCAATATCGGGGTTTTTATTCCTCCGCCAACGAAGTCGCCGGAGGCATTGTGTTCTCGGGTTGTCTGTCCGTCCGTACGGGCTAAACCTCGTTTTTCTAAGCAACCACATGTCCGATTTAGACAAAAATTTCAGTGTACTAGTGACACCCTTGCAGAATGTTTTTATGATAATTGTGATGTCATAGGTCACGTGGTATGGCAGCCATCTTGGATCAAAAGCAAATGATTCAAATTTTATTTCTCGGAAACTGCTGAATGGAAAAATTTGAAACTTGGCACATTGTCAAGTACTCCCAATGGAGAACAAAAGCATGATAATGACATCATGGCTGAAGTATACCAGCCAAAAATGCTTTCATCGAATTCCTTATCCTAAAAATCTGAAATTGCATGCACATGATCTATGACCCATTTTTATTGAAATATAAAATTTATGATGTAATAGGTCACATGGTTTGGCAGCCATATTGGATTGAAGGAAAATATTAAATAATTATATCTCTGAAACCGCTCACCCTATCGATGCAAAATTTAACAAATATCATCTAACAGCACTGTTGCATATAGTTTGAAAATGATGACGTCATAGGTCACGTGGTTTGGCAGCCATATTGGATAGAAAAACTAACCTTATCCGATCAACACGAAACTTCACAAACGTGATCCCCTACCCATACATATGCAGAGTGTACATTTTTTAAGGTCATATGTCATGTGGTACGGCAGCCATATTAGCTTGAAAGCCGATATTTAAAAAAAATCCCTTCTCTGGAAGGGCTTCACCGATCGATGCTAAACCTGTCATGGCTGTTGAAAATGAGATACTTCAAAACAGCTGAAAGGATTTAAATCAAACTTGTTTATTTTTAGGACAGTGAACAAGGGCATCTACCTGTTGTGGGATTATGCGAATTGAGTACCAGTTCACTGGTAATTCCCTGCTTGTCGTAAAAGGCGACAAAAAGGGTTGGCGGCAGGAAGGGCATCCGGCTGTAAAACATTGCTTCAAAAAGGGGACCAACAAAAACAACAACAACCACGGTCCCCGAAAAAGGCCAACCCCCGCTTTGCGGGGAAAAATGGCCTCTAAAGGTGGTTTTTTATATTAGAGACAGTCGCATTGTTCTAGTTTTACAACTAAAATGGCTGCCAGTCGGCCATCTTTGATCGCATTGCAAAACAAAATGATGTGCATATGTGTACCATCATGTGTTGTCGTTTTGCCAAGTTTGAACAAAATCGGTCATTGCCGAGATATGTTTGCAGACGCACAGACAGACAGACAGACAGATGGACAAGACCCAATGCATAAGCCCCCGTTTCAGACCAAGTCAAAAATCTTCGATTTTCCCAAGTAACAAATAGAACAGTGCTCGGTAGAGCACATACCTCTGCCAGGTAGATCAGTTTACGTTTTCTATCCACTGATGGGTTAGATCTGGATTCGGACCTGAACCAAAATCTAAACGGCTTGTTCTTGTCGCGTAACCAACTCGTCCACCAAGCTTTGTCATACATAACCAGTCCACAATTTTTTGAGACTAGTGGGCCCATTGGACCAAATTTTCATTGGTCTTCACCGCCTTGTAGCATACTTGCCTGTCGGCCTTGCGGGTCTTTTAGGTCCTCAGGTTCTTTGGAATCTTTTGGATCCTCGGTCTTTTGGGTCGTCTGGGTCTTTTTGGCCTTCTTGGTCTTTTGGGGCTTTTGGGTTTTTCGGGTTATTTTGGGTCATGTCGGTCTTTTGGGGACTTTTGTGTCCTTTAGGTTTTTTGGGGTATTTTGGGTCCTTGTGGACTTTTGGGTCATCTGGGTCTTTTGGTTGTTTGGGTTATTTTGGGTCCTTGGGGACTTTTGGGTCATCTTGGTCTTTTGGGTTCTCAGGGACATTTATGTCATCTATATATTTTGGGTCTCTGGGCCTTTAGGATCATCTGTCTTTTGGGGACTTTCGGGTCTCTTGGATATTTAGGGGTCTTTGGGGACTTAGGGTCTTCAAATGTTGAAGGCGTCAGCAGTCGAAAGGGTTGAATGTTAAAAGGTACATTTCAATAGTACGTAATTAGTTAATGGACGTATGTAATTGACACACACACACACACCTCCACACCTACACACCTATATATCGTGTTTGATCCAATCATTCGATGGTGAAGAATCACTTAAGAAATTAAATTCTCAGATCCAGATCTTTCCCAAAATCTAATAATTTGGTCCTTGTCCCACCTTAAACATGTCCACCAAGTTTCGTCCGAAGCCATCCACAACTTTTGGAGATGTCCAGTTCGCAGCCAAACACACAGACAGGGTTGAAAACATAACCTCCATCCACCGTGAGGTGGCGGAGGTAACCATTTCTTCTTCTTCCTGCCGAGGTATGACGTGCAACCATCATGGAAAAGGAAAGAGGTTTCGGATGACAATTGTCCCATTTAATAGGAAATCACGACATTTAACCCCATGGTGCCCTCGCTCTGCCAACGTTGCCTCTCACCTTCCTCCGAGTGCCCAATTTACCACGTGACTTGCCCAAGAGTGGAGCTTCATGTATTATATATTTAATGGAGATGGGAGATGAAGGTCACTGAGGAATTGTAGGAATAGAAACGTAATTGGATTTCTTCCTCGTCATTGAACTATAATTGTCCCCGAGTGGTCGCGTTGAAAGCCACTGCAGGTGTAAAACCAGGTAATCATCAGGACGCAATAATGGGACTATTATCAAGGGTCGGAAAGGGTTGAGATTGAAGGAGGGTAATAATAAGCAGCCATTACAAATAGGAAACCAATGATCGGGTGGGTTACAGGTGAGTTGAGATGAAGCCGCAGGTGAGTTGAGATGAAGCCGCAGGTGATCGCTAGCAATGGCACGTTGAGTGGTGAAAGTTTGTAGAGTGCGAAATATATTGGAAACATCTGGAGTAAACCCTTGGTGAGTTTTCCTTTTTGTATTTGGTGCAAAAGATGTTTATTTATCGTTTATGGATGTTGAACCCTCCACGGTTACTGCAACAGAACTGTGCGTCAGCGTGGAGAAGAGAATTCATTCGGTCATGCGTCTTCTTCTTCATTGACGACCCCATGTATCCCCACCTGGCGGGGTCGGTCGAGTCTTGCTGGAATCAGCCAGCCGGGCCTGACGTTCGATTGGGGCAGGGATTCGTAATTTGTGCAGGTGCAGGTGCCTGTGTCGAGGTAACTCACCTACTCTTTGAAAAAGATCCGAAGCACCAGGACGACAGTTTATAGTTAGGTTGAGATGACCACATAAGGTATTCCTAATCCTAATCCTGGTGTTGGTGTAACCGTTAAGGTGGCTGGCTTAAGATATTTGGGTCTTGGGTTTGAGCCCCTGTCGTAACGTGAAATAACACCAGGTGTGTTGACTCGGTCTGCCATCTTTCTGAGGTTGGCAAAACGAGCATTTTGGGATGGAAAGTCCTAGATCCTCACCCTCCGGTCACAAGATACGAAACCTTTGGGATGGGAAGTCATTGACCCTCACCCTCTGGTCACAGGATAGGTAACCTTTGGAATGGGAAGTCCTAGACCCTTACCCTCCAGTCACAGGATAGGAAACCTTTGGAATGGGAAGTCCTAGACCCTTACCCTCCAGTCACAGGATAGGAAACCTTTGGAATGGGAAGTCATCGACCCTCACCCTCCGGTCACAGGATAGGAAACCTTTGGGATGGGAATTCCTCGACACTCACCCTCCAGTCACAGGAAAGGAAACCTTTGGGATGGGAAGTCCTCGACCCTCACCCTCCGGTCACAGGATAGGAAACCTTTTGGATGGGAATTCCTCGACACTCACCCTCCAGTCACACGAAAGGAAACCTTTGGGATGGGAAGTCCTCGACACTCACCCTCCAGTCACAGGACAGGAAACCTTTGGGATGGGAAGTCATTGACCCTCACCCTCCGGTCACAGGATAGGTAACCTTTGGAATGGGAAGTCCTGGACCCTTACCCTCCGGTCACAGGATAGGTAACCTTTGGGATGAGAAGTCCAAAACACTCACCCTCCGGTCACAGGATAGGTAACCTTTGGAATGGGAAGTCCTGGACCCTCACCCTCCGGTCACAGGATAGGAAACCTTTGGGATGGGAAATCCGAGACTAGACACTCACCCTCCGGTCACAGGATAGGAAACCTTTGGGATGGGAAGTTCTGGATCCTCACCCTCCGGTCACAGGATAGGAAACCTTTGGGATGGAAAGTCCTAGACACTCACCCTCCAGTCACAGGATAGGAAACCTTTGGGATGGGAAGTCCTGGTTCCTCACCCTCCGGTCACAGGATAGGAAACCTTTGGGATGGAAAGTCCTAGACACTCACCCTCCAGTCACAGGATAGGAAACCTTTGGGATGGAAAGTCCTAGATCCTCACCTTCCGGTCACAGGATAGGAAACCTTTGGAATGGGAAGTCATAGACCCTCACCGTCCGGTCACAGGATAGGAAACCTTTGGGATGGGAAGTCCTAGACCCTTACCCTCAGGTCACAGGATAGGAAACCTTTGGGATGAGAAGTCCTAAACACTCACCCTCCGGTCACAGGATAGGTAGCCTTTGGAATGGAAAGTCCTAGACCTTCACCCTCCGGTCACAGGATAAGAAACCTTTGGGGTGGGAAGTCCGAGACTAGACCCTCATCCTCCGGTCACAGGATAGGAAACCTTTGGGGTGGGAAGTCTGAGATCCTCACCCTCCGGTCACAGGATAGGATACCTTTGGGAAGGGAAGTCCGAGACACTCACCCTCCATGGTGTCAAACATGGTTTGGACCTTGGTTTTCATGGTGTCAAGCTTGGTTTGGAGCTTGGTTTCCATGGTGTCAAGCTTGGTTTGGACCTTGGTTTCCATGGTGTCGAGCTTTATTTGGACCTTGGTTTCCATGGTGTCAAACGTGGTTTGGACCTTGGTTTCCATGGTGTCAAACTTGGTTTGGACCTTGGCTTCCATGGTGTCAACCTTGGTTTCCATGGTGTCAAGCTTGGTTTGGACCTTGGCTTCCATGGTGTCAACCTTGGTTTCCATGGTGTCAAGCTTGGTTTGGACCTTCGTTTCCGTGGTGTCAAGCTTGGTTTGGAGCTTGGTTTCCATGGTGTCAACCTTGGTTTGGACCTTGGTTTTCATGGTGTCAAGCTTGGTTTGGACCTTGGTTTCCATGGTGTCAAACATGGTTTGGACCTTGGTTTTCATGGTGTCAAGCTTGGTTTGGACCTTGGTTTCCATGGTGTCAAGCTTGGTTTGGAGCTTGGTTTCCATGGTGTCAAGCTTGGTTTGGACCTTGGTTTCCATGGTGTCAAGCTTGGTTTGGACCTTGGTTTCCATGGTGTCAAGCTTGGTATGGACCTTGGTTTCCATGGTGTCAACCTTGGTTTGGACCTTGGTTTCCATGGTGTCAAGCTTGGTTTGGACCTTGGTTTCCATGGTGTCAAACTTGGTTTGGACCTTGGTTTCCATGGTGTCAAACTTGGTTTGGACCTTGGTTTCCATGGTGTCAACCTTGGTTTCCATGGTGTCAACCTTGGTTTCCATGGTGTCAACTTTGGTTTGGACCTTGGTTTCCATGGTGTCAAGCTTGGTTTGGACCTTGGTTTCCATGGTGTCAAGCTTGGTTTGGACCTTGGTTTCCATGGTGTCCAGCTTGGTTTGGACCTTGGTTTCCATGGTGTCAAGCTTGGTTTGGACCTTGGTTTCCATGGTGTCAACCTTGGTTTGGACCTTGGTTTCCATGGTGTCAAGCTTGGTTTGGACCTTGGTTTCCATGGTGTCAAACTTGGTTTCCATGGTGTCAACCTTGGTTTCCATGGTGTCAACCTTGGTTTCCATGGTGTCAACCTTGGTTTCCATGGTGTCAACCTTTGTTTGGACCTTGGTGTCCATGGTGTCAACGTTTGTTTGGACCTTGGTGTCCATGGTGTCAAGCTTGGTTTGGACCTTGGTTTCCATGGTGTCAAGCTTGGTTTGGACCTTGGCTTCCATGGTGTCAACCTTGGTTTCCATGGTGTCAACCTTGGTTTGGACCTTGGTTTCCATGGTATGAGCAAGATATGAGGCAGGGGAGCCAGCCTAGAGGAAAGAGTTGTACTCCACCATCTCAGATCATCCGCAAACCAAAACCACGATCTTTTCTACCCTCGTTAACCCACAGCAATCCCTCTTTTTTTTTTTCCCCCTTTTTTTTTGTATACAGAGTCGAGGCTCGTGAAAGAGCTAACATTTATCAAACAAACAAATCAAACAAACAAGTAAACAAAGTATATAAAAAAGGGGAGCGGTCGACAAGATGTGGAGAGAAGGGGAGGAAGCACACAAACACAACATTTGAGGGCAGGGACATTGGGAGATGTGTGGGAGGCAGAGGGCCTGGGGGGAGGCAGGATAGGTATAAAACGCAAGGACACCAAGGACTTCCAGGAAAGAAGACAAAAGTCACCTCAAAAAAGTGGATTTGGGGTGAAATTAGCGGGGGTAGAAAAGATCAAGGTTTTGGATTGGGGAAGATAAGAGATGGTGGTGAACAGCCGTTTTAAAGACCTGGAGGGAGGAGTGGGATTGAAGAGAGTGAGGGTGTTTGTTCCAGAGGCGGGAGAAAAGAGGAATGAAGGAGTGAAGGTGAGCAGAGAGTCTTGATTTGGCAGTTTAACCATAAGAGGGTTGCAGGCAGATCTTGTGCGACCTGTAGGAATATTTGGGGGACAGAGCCCAGAGAGAGCTGGGGGAGCAAGGCCGGAGAGGAGTCGGTAGAAGACGGAAAGACCACCAACCTGCCTGCGGTGAGTAAGTGAAAGGCCCTCGGAGATAGCGTCATCGCGGGAGATTCCAATGATTCTGAACGCTTTGGTTTCAACGGCGTGAAGACGAGCTAGGTGTGAGGCAGGAGCACCAGCCCAGAGGGCAGAGCCGTATTCCATTGAGCTGCGGATGAAAGCCTTGTATGTGGTGAGGAGCTCAGGTGTGCCAAGGAAGGACTTCGCACGACGGAGGATGCCCAGTCGGCGACTGGCTTTGGAGGCCAGCTTGGAAATGTGGTTTTCCCAGGAAAGATCATGGCAGATAGTGAGACCCAAAAGCTTGAGTGACAGAACTTCTTGGAGAGGATTATTCAGAAAGTAGATGGGAGGGTTGTCCAGTCGGTCTTTTCGGAGAGACATCGTAAGAGTGTGAGATTTGTCAGGATTCAAAGACATGTTCCACTTGTTTGCCCAGTCTGTGATTTTGTCCAGGTCTGCAGAGAGTGAGGAGGCTGTAAACTGCCGATCTGGGGGATGAGGAATGGAGCGGCAGAGAGTGGAGTCGTCAGCAAAGAGATAGAGAGGATTTTCAAGAGAGTCAGAGAGATCATTGATGAAGACCAGAAAAAGCACAGGGCCCAGAACACTGCCTTGGGGAACTCCAGCCTGAACAGGAAGAGGAGATGAGAGAAACCCATTCAGGGCCACACGTTGACGACGACGAGAGAGGAAGTCCGCCAGCCATGCGTGGAGATTTCCATGGATACCAAAGGAGGAGAGTTTGGTGAGCAGAGCGGGGTGCCAGACCGTATCGAAGGCACGTGATATGTCGAGGGAGACAGCTCTAATTTCCTGTTTGGCATTGAGGACCTCCATCCATTGTTGAGACAGCAGAAGCAGCATGTCCAGAGTAGAGTGACCTGGTCTGAAACCAAATTGATGATCAGAGATCAAGCCATTGGAGAAGAGGACAGATTTCATATCCGAAGTAATGATGGATTCCATGACTTTGCTGATAATTGGGAGAAGGCTGATTGGTCTGTAGTTGCTAGGATCTGTTTTTGCACCTTTTTTGTGCAAAGCGGTGATGTTAGCTGATTTCCAAGCAGATGGCAGTTGACCTTGAGCAAAAGAGGGTGAAGAGAACAGAGAGAGGGTGTGAAAGAGCGGAAGAACAGGATTTTAGGACCCGTGGGCTGATGCCGTCAGGTCCAGTTGCAGAATCAGAGTCGAGAGTTGACAGAAACTTTTCCACCTTGTCAGGAGGAAAGGACACGGAGTCCAGGAGCAGCTGGGTACGGTGGGTACAGAGAGGGATGGGTTTGGGACACAAGATTTTGAGGCAAACACAGAGTTGAGGCATTCAGCTTTTTCACGTGCGGAGTCAGCTGTGTAGCCGTTTGAGGTAAGGGAGGGGATGGAGGGGGGACAAACACCAGAAACAGATTTGACCAGATGCCACCAGGATTTGGAAGAGGGAGACAGATAAGAGAGTTCGGTCTTTAGAACTGAGAAATATTGTTTCCTGGCTCTCCTGAGGGTTGACACACTTGTTTCGGGCTTTGTGAAAGGAAATGAGATTTCCTTCCGTTGGATTTGCTTTCCAGGAGACGAAGGCAAGTTGTTTCTGGGCAACAGCCTCACCACAAGATTCCGTGTACCATGGATGGGAGGAAGGTTATGACAACTGAAGACGAGATGGGATAAATCTGTGCATGAGAGAGAGCAATTTACTTTGGAAGAATTCCCAGGATGAGTTGATGTCAGAGGTGGTAGAGATGGAAGACCAGTCCAGATGATTGATGGCTGCTTGAAGACCGTGCCAGTTGGCCTGAGTGAAATGCCAGACTCGTCGATGCTGAGGAGGCTCCTTGAGAATGGTCAGAGAGATGTCCACTTTAACAAGCACATGATCAGATGAGCCGATTGGAGCAGAAGAAGAGCAGCAGACATTTTCAGGGAAGTTAGTCATAACCAAGTCCAGAAGAGAAGATGCTCCGTTGACTGAGATCCGGGTCGGGAAATTGACAGATTGTGTCAGTCCCAGTGAGTCGCAGAAGTCCTTTGCTGAAGAGCCATGGCTGGTGAGAGACGAACCCACACCCAGCCAACTGGCATGGTGACAATTGAAATCACCACATATGAGGAAGAGAGAGTTAGGATGAGTAGACAGAAGTTGGTCCATATTATCAGACATCGAGATGTAGATGGAGTCATCACTGTTTGGTGGACGGTACAACACACATATGAACAAGAGGTGGGAGCGAAGGGGAAGCCGAAGGGGAAGCCTCATTTCAAATTTCCAGTTTTCCTTCCTGAGAGTTCCCTGTCCATCTTGTCCACCCCATGTATCCTTTCCGGCTCCCATCGCTCCCCACACCCATTGTTTGTCCGCCTCCCTGTCTTGACATTCGCTCTGCTGTTCCTTTCGGCCTGTTGCGTCCTGATACGTTCAGTATACTTGTCCTGGTTCTTCCACGAGCCTCGACTATATATACAAAAAAGAAAAATCCGGGGATTTCGAACCGCAAGCATTGATGGAATCCCTTCCCCAGGTCGTCCTATTGCAAAATGCTGTTTAGAACTCGCAAAACAAAATGGAAACTCAGAAATAAATCCGATAGATAGGCCTGCTGATTGACTGTTAAATCATGACGTCACAAGTCCCGATCACGTGACGAAAATGCATTCATAAATACAGTGGCTATTTGGGAGAAATGAATCGGACAATCGGTGTGTGCACACACGCTCCTAACTCCAGTGTCACAATTTTGGGAATTAGTTGAAATAACGTTCTGATAAAGCAGGTTGTGTGCGGATTGCTTTGGGATTCACGTTTGTAATTGTTTATTCATTCTGCCACTTTTGAAGATTGTTCAGCATGCGTACCGACCGGTGTCGGTCGGTGTGCATGAAGGAGCATGAGCATCTTGTGATGTCACCACTTGAAACGTCGTTGTTTATGACTCAAGAAGCATCAATACAAACAATGCATGTACATTTTTGAATGTGGACTCAAGTAACCTTTGGACATTCTTTATACAAGGTCGAGGCTCATGGAGGAGCTATAACCGAGAACGGATCAGGATGGAACAGGACAAAGGGAACAGCAGAAAGAAAGGGGAAAACAGCAGGGTTGAGAGTCATAAGAGGGAGATTTGGAGAAATAAGGGATGTGGGGAAGAATGAGGGGTATGTGGAGAAGATGGATACAGAAAAAAAAGTCTGAGGAAGGAAAAACTGGAATTTTGGAAGAAGGTGGGCTTGGGGGGGGGGGGGGGGGGAGGGCTCATGGGGATAGATAAGATTGTGGTTTTGGATTGGGGACGATCTGAGATGGTGGTGAACATGAGCTGTCCTGAAGACCTGGAGGAAAAAAATGAATGAATGAATGATCGTTTTAAGGCCATTTTCCCTGCTAGAGCGGGGGTTAGCCGACCTGGAGGGAAGAATGGAATTGAAGGGGATGCGGACGTTGGTTGCACTGGTGGGGGAAAAACAGCAACGAATGAGTGGAGATGAGCAGTGATCCTGCATTTTGGGAGTTTCATCAGAAGGGGATTGGTGGTGGACTGCATGTGCCCGACAGAAACCTTGGGAGGGGAACAAGGTATAGAAAGACCAGAGGTGCAAGACCAGACAGGAGGTGGTAGAAATCAGAGAAACCACCGACCTGTCTGCGATCAAATATCTGGTTTGATCACCGAGGTCACAGACCGAGCTTTCTTTTCATCGCCATTTTCTTATATTCATCTAAGGCTAATGGAGGAGCTGCCTATACAGTACTTTCAGAAAGTATTCACCCCCACCCGTGACTTCATTCACATTTTGTTGTGTTACAGCCTGAATTTAAAATGGGTTAAATTGATATTTTTTGTCAATGAACGACACATAATGCCTCTACACAAAAAAAAAAATTCTGGAATTATTTTACAAATTAATTAAAGATGAAAAGATGGGGTTGTGGCGGACACGAAAGCTCACTGGCGTGAGGGCATCATTCCGCGCACCAAGTGGGCGGCGGCCACGCCCGAGGGGTAGGCGTGGCCGCGGGATATACACCGGGCGCGCAGCCCGGAGCGCGCCAGTGCTACAGTTGAGCTCTTATAATAAAGACTCTTGAACTTACCGCGTTGTCCGCTTCCTCCTTGTTATACAAGTAAGCGCGCGTAGCACTGCGCTTCAGGGTCACTTATAATTTTTAATTCACTTGAACTTTTAATTTCAACGTCACTCCAGAATCAATCACGGATGGGGAAAGGGAACAAAAACAGGTGGCTAATCTGTTGGGTAACGGAGGAGGATGGGGCATTGAGTAGCCACAACCATGCGGGAAAATCAGGCGATGAGGAGGTGATGAGGAAGGTGAAGCAGGACGAGGAACACAGGGTGAAACAGGCACAGGGTGAAGGGAGGCACGCAAGCAGACGAGCACCTGTACTCAGGGAAACGCCCCTTTTCTCTCCGAGGACGACGCTCTCTCTGGCAAATTCCAATTCTCCTCAGACCTCTCCGAACTCCTCAGAACTCGCGCAATCCCTCCACGCACCTCTAGACCTCCTTCTTTTCGCCCCCCGACAACCCTCCACCCCTCGAGGTGTTCATAGCTCCACCCCCCTTTCTCCCTTGCCTGGCAGAGCACCAAAACTATATGCATCGTTCTCCTCTTTGCTCTTCTATACAACCCGGTACAACTGGTGGCTTACGAGAGGTTTTGCACACTTCTTTTAACATTAAACCCTCGCTATTTATATCTATATATATAAAACAGTTTGTGTGTGTGTGTGTGTGTGTGTGTGTGTGTGTGTTTGTGTGTGTGTGTGTGTGTAATGTTACCGATAGACTCCGAAACGGAGAGGCTCACGTGCTTGATATTGGGCACAGACATGGCCATTGAGCCTGGGACGAACATGGCCGAGACCATATTTGACGAGATCCATATTTTTTATTCATATTTACCTCAGCGCATTTCAGCGAAGTACCCGCTAATCTCAGCCAGTGCGAGCAGCTCGCTGATTCGCTCAGAGCGATCACGTGATGTTCCATCCCGTCACACGTCACACGTTTGCACGTAATTCAGGGCGAATAACAATTGCGTTTTTTCACCTTTATGCGACCGTGTTTGGTGTCGATTTTGTGCGATATGAATTAAATTTTAATTCATATTTCGTGTTTACGAATTCGAATACGAAGGATTTCCCCTTTCGATTTCGAATACGAATCGAATACGAGCTTTAGTCGAGAGGGCGAATGTCCGGGTTGGGAATGTACGGGTCTCCCCTCCCCCACCCGGCAATGCC
>NC_136265.1:59314249-59541749 GCF_964187855.1 Myxine glutinosa
TGGCTACGGCTTCCCCTTCGCTCCCACCTTTTGTTCATATGTGTGTTGTACCGTCCACCAAACAGCGATGACTCCATCTACATCTCGCTGTCTGATAATATGGACCAACTTCTATCTACCCATCCCAACTCTCTCTTCCTCATATGTGGTGATTTCAATTGTCACCATGCCAGTTGGCTGGGTGTGGGTACCTCTCTCACCAGCCACGGCTCTTCAGCAAAGGACTTCTGCGACTCACTGGGACTGACACAATCTGTCAATTTCCCGTACCGGATCTCAGTCAACGGAGCATCTTCTCGTCTGGATTTGGTTTTGACAAACTTCCCTGAAAATGTCTGCTGCTCTTCTTCTGCTCCAATCGGCTCATCTGATCATGTGCTTGTCAAAGTGGACATCTCTCTGACCATTCTCAGAGAGCCTCCTCAGCGTCGACGAGTCTGGCATTTCACTCAGGCCAACTGGCACGGTCTTCAAGCAGCCATCAATCATCTGGACTGGTCTCCCATCTCTACCGCCTCTGACATCAACTCATCCTGGGAATTCTTTCAAAGTAAATTGCTCTCTCTCATGCACAGATTTATCCCATCTCGTCTTCAGTTGTCATACCCTTCCTCCCGTCCATGGTACACGGAATCTTGTGGTGAGGCTGTTGCCCTGAAACAACTTGCTTTCGTCTCCTGGAAAGCAAATCCAACGGAAGGAAATCTCATTTCCTTTCACAAAGCCCGAAACAAGTGTGTGTCCACCCTCAGGAGAGCCAGGAAACAATATCTCTCCGTTCTCAAGACCGAACTCTCTTGTCTGTCTCCCTCTTCCAAATCCTGGTGGCGTCTAGTCAAATCTGTTTCTGGTGTTTGTTCCCCCTCCATCCCCTCCCTCACCTCAAACGGCTTAACGGCTGACTCCGCACGTGAAAAAGCTGAATGCCTCAACTCTGTGTTTGCCTCTAAATCTTGTGTCCCAAACCCATCCCTCTCTGTACCCAGCTGCTCCTGGACTCTGTCGTTTCCTCCTGACAAGGTGGAAAAGTTTCTGTCAACCCTCGACTCTGATTCTGCAACTGGTCCTGACGGCATCAGCCCACGGGTCCTAAAATCATGTTCTTCCGCTCTTTCACTCCCTCTTTCTGTTCTCTTCACCCTCTCCTTTGCTCAAGGTCATCTGCCATCTGCTTGGAAATCAGCCAACATCACCGCGTTGCACAAAAAAGGTGCAAAAACTGATCCCAGCAACTACAGACCAATCAGCCTTCTCCCAATTATCAGCAAAGTCATGGAATCCATCATTGCTTCAGATATGAAATCTTTCCTCTTCTCAAATGGCTTGATCTCTGATCATCAATTTGGTTTCAGACCTGGTCACTCTACTCTGGACATGCTGCTTCTGCTTTCTCAACAATGGATGGAGGTCCTCAACGCCAAACAGGAAATTAGAGCTGTCTCCCTTGACATTTCACGTGCCTTCGATACTGTCTGGCACCCTGCTCTGCTCACCAAACTCTCCTCCTTTGGTATCCATGGAAATCTCCACGCATGGCTGGCGGACTTCCTCTCTGGTCGGAGTCAACGTGTGGCCCTGAATGGGTTTCTCTCATCTCCTCTTCCTGTTCAGGCTGGAGTTCCCCAAGGTAGTGTTCTGGGCCCTGTGCTTTTCCTGGTCTTCATCAATGATCTCTCTGACTCTCTTGAAAATCCTCTCTATCTCTTTGCTGGCGACTCTACTCTCTGTTGCTCCATTCCTCATCCCTCAGATCGGCAGACTGCAGCCTCCTCACTCTCTGCAGACCTGGACAAAATCACAGACTGGGCAAACAAATGGAACATGTCTTTCAATCCTGATAAATCTCACACTTTTACGATGTCTCTCCGAAAAGACCGACTGGAAAACCCTCCCATCCACTTTCTGAATAATCCTCTCCAAGAAGTTCTGTCACTCAAGCTTTTGGGTCTCACTATTTGCCATGATCTTTCCTGGGAAAACCACATTTCAAATCTGGCCTCCAAAGCCAGTCGCCGACTGGGCATCCTCCGTCGTGTGAAGTCCTTCCTTGACACACCTGAGCTCCTCACCACATACAAGGCTTTCATCCGCAGCGCTATGGAATACTGCTCTCCCCTCTGGTCTGGTGCTCCTGCCTCACACCTAGCCCGTCTTCACGCTGTTGAAACCAAAGCGTTCAGAATCATTGGAATCTCCCGCGATGAAGCTAACTCCAAGGGCCTTTCACTCACTCACCGCAGGCAGGTTGGTGGTCTTTCCGTCTTCTACCGACTCCTCTCTGGCCTTGCCCCCCCAGCCCTCTCTGGGCTCTGTCCCCCAAATATTCCTACAGGTCGCACAAGATCTGCCTGCAACCCTCTTATGGTTAAACTGCCAAAATCAAGACTTTCTGCTCACCTTCACTCCTTCATTCATCTTTTCTCCCGCCTCTGGAACAAACTCCTTCACTCTCTTCAATCCCACTCTACCCTCCAGGTCTTTAAAACAGCTGTTCACCACCATCTCTTATCCTCCCCCATCCAAAACCTTGATCTTTTCTACCCCCGCTAATTTCGGTCCCCATGTGTTTTATACCTCTCCCCCCCCCCCCACCCCCCCTCCCTTCCCACGCCTCCTGCCCCCAAGCCCTCTCCCTCCCACACTTCTCCCTGCTCTCAAATGTTGTGGTTGTGTGCTGCCCCTTCTCTTCCCATCTTGGCTTCCGCTCCCTCTTTTGTATATTTTGTTTGTCTGGTTGATTTGTTTGTGAAATAAATGTTAGCTCTTTCACGAGCCTCGATTCAGTATACAAAAAAAAATAAAAAAAATAAATACTCCATTGCACCAGTGAAAGAGATAGATTCCCTTCATTCCCACTCCCAAAACTTCCATTCCCCCTTTTCGTCAATTACCAACTGCATTTTGGGCGGTTTTCTCTTCATCCACCATTGGCCACGAGGCAGGGTTGGGGAAGAAAGGCGGGTCCCCACCTCGTCATAGAGGGGAGGAGTGAGTCAGCCCCACTCAACCAACCACGAACAAGGGGTTGGACTTGGAGAGGGTGTGGAGAGAAACATCGAGGAGGTTCGCGAAGGTTGAGGGGTGGGGCCTATATAACCCGCAGGCAGGGCGTTCCCAAGGCAGAAGAGAGATGAGCCTTTACCGAGAGACGAGAGGGAGTCCAAGGAGTTGAGTCCAACCAAGAAGTCCAGAGTTGAACTGCAGCTCGAGCCACCGCAACTGCATTTGCTGCAGCTGGAGCCACCGAAACTGCAGCCACAGCAGCGTGAGGCCTGCACGGCAGTTTGGAGCAGGGCCGCGGAGGAGCGGCGGCTGCCCAACGAGTCAATCGTGCTGAAGGACCAGTGGACCTCCCTATCCCACCAGCCATCCATCTCCCGCCAGTCCTATCATCATTCCCCGAGTGAGTCTGTCCTTGTTTGTTCTGTCCCTGGGTTAATTAAGACTGTAGGAAAGCTAGCGTTGCACTGTGTATCTAATCTCGTCTGTAAACAAGTGAATCCTCTTGGATTGCGCTGAGGTTCGGGCATGGAATTTCTAGGAGGAAGTATAATTTGTATGCAATGAAAGTACATGTAATATGGGATCGAGTAAGATTCGACATATCCACTTTTGTTATTCCCGATTCCTCATTATTTCAGAGTACATAGGCATAATGAAGAATATGACAATGACAATAAACAGAACCTTGGGCCGAATCTCACGCTTCACCAGTGCGCGTGCGCGAATTTACGTCACGTCGGCAGCGAGAAGGGGTTCCCCAACACGAACCAATCAGGAACTGCCACGTCACACTTATATGATCTCAGAATTCCTGTGACAGGAATTCGCGTTACACTGGCTGGAAGTCATTCGCTAGAGGCGCTTCCTCAGCGCGAATAAACGTGACTGCTTTCTTCCTACTTATATGTGTAAATAATAAATCCAATTCCTTTTCTGTACGTCTTCTTCCTCTTTGTATTCGGTCGCTTTAGAGTTTTCCCGATTGAATAGCGGTGGCGCGATCCGGCCAAAGTTTGGGGAAAATCGGGTATTAGTCGGGGAATAACTGTTCGGTCGCGGTTACACCACCGCTCGGTCAAAATAACATCTTTAACCGCGTCCGTTACAATATATATATATATATATATATATATATATATATATATATATATATATATATATATATATATATATATACAGTATATGGCATATATGAAAATCCCAGGTATGCTCCTGCTGTGTATGCACAGGTATGTGATACAAGGTACTGGAAGGATAAACCTTGCAAAAAATTGAAAATAAAAGGACAAACCTTCCAACCCATACAATGCCAAAACTTTGAGCCTTTAATTTTATTTTATTTTTCTCATCGTCAAAGGATGTTTTTCTTTTCAGATTTGATTGTGAAAGTGAAGGTTGAATCTGACTTTGAGGATGATTCAACGTCTCAAGAGAAAGGTCTGAACCACATCAACATTTTACTTGTTTAAGTTACAGACGTTTATGTGTGCATATACATTGTATAGATTGAGGTTATTCTCTGGCATTGTAATGGAGGCATTTTGAGGCAGATTTCTAAAACCTCCACGAATGACTGAACCAATGTTGTTTCACGACACAGCGTTACTTCTTATTGCCATTTACGTTCGACACGAAGATCGCCTAAAATGCAAGCCAAAACTGGTTGAAGGTCTGGGTCGAGTGACAAGGCAAATGCGGGAAGATTTTTTCTTTACAATTAAAAGGATTTATTGATAATGTATTCAGGGAAAAAGATAGACAGGATGCCATAAATATATACATTGGCCTTTACTTCTTCGATCTTTACTGGCAGGTCTTTCCTTACTATGCTTATGGGCTCTTTAACCATAACAGAATCATCTAACCTTCGGCTTCTTGGTCTGGACATCTCCTCCAACCTCCTTTGCGATAAGTATATTTCTGGTATTGCTAAGAGTGCTTCCAAGTGAGTTGGTTGGTTCCAAGCGAGTTGGTTGCTTCCAAGCGAGTTGGTTGCTTCCAAGCGAGTTGGTTGCTTCCAAGCGAGTTGGTTGCTTCCAAAAGAGTTTTTGTATACTGAATCGAGGCTCGTGAAAGAGCTAACATTTATTTCACAAACAAATCAACCAGACAAACAAAATATACAAAAAGAGGGAGCGGAAGACGAGATGGGGAGAGAAGGGGAAGCACACAACCACCACAACCACAACATTTGAGAGCAGGGAGAAGTGTGGGAGGGAGAGGGCTTGGGGGCAGGAGGTGTGGGAAGGGGGGGGGGGGGGTGGGGAGAAGTATAAAACACAAGGGGACCGAAATTAGCGGGGGTAGAAAAGATCAAGGTTTTGGATGGGGGAGGATAAGAGATGGTGGTGAACAGCTGTTTTAAAGACCTGGAGGGTGGAGTGGGATTGAAGAGAGTGAGGGAGTTTGTTCCAGAGGCGGGAGAAAAGAGGAATGAAGGAGTGAAGGTGAGCAGAAAGTCTTGATTTTGGCAGTTTAACCATAAGAGGGTTGCAGGCAGATCTTGTGCGACCTGTAGGAATATTTGGGGGACAGAGCCCAGAGAGGGCTGGGGGGGGCAAGGCCAGAGAGGAGTCGGTAGAAGATGGAAAGACCACCAACCTGCCTGCGCGGTGAGTGAGTGAAAGGCCCTTGGAGTTAGCTTCATCGCGGGAGATTCCAATGATTCTGAACGCTTTGGTTTCAACAGCGTGAAGACGGGCTAGGTGTGAGGCAGGAGCACCAGACCAGAGGGGAGAGCAGTATTCCATAGAGCTGCGGATGAAAGCCTTGTATGTGGTGAGGAGCTGAGGTGTGCCAAGGAAGGACTTCGCACGACGGAGGATGCCCAGTCGGCGACTGGCTTTGGAGGCCAGATTTGAAATGTGGTATTCCCAGGAAAGATCATGGCAAATAGTGAGACCCAAAAGCTTGAGTGACAGAACTTCTTGGAGAGGATTATTCAGAAAGTGGATGGGAGGGTTTTCCAGTTGGTCTTTTCGGAGAGACATCGTAAGAGTGTGAGATTTATCGGGATTGAAAGACATGTTCCATTTGTTTGCCCAGTCTGTGATTTTGTCCAGGTCTGCAGAGAGTGAGGAGGCTGCAGACTGCCGATCTGAGGGATGAGGAATGGAGCGACAGAGAGTAGAGTCGCCAGCAAAGAGATAGAGAGGATTTTCAAGAGAGTCAGAGAGATCATTGATGAAGACCAGGAAAAGCACAGGGCCCAGAACACTACCTTGGGGGAACTCCAGCCTGAACAGGAAGAGGAGATGAGAGAAACCCATTCAGGGCCACACGTTGACTACGACCAGAGAGGAAGTCCGCCAGCCATGCGTGGAGATTTCCATGGATACCAAAGGAGGAGAGTTTGGTGAGCAGAGCAGGGTGCCAGACCGTATCGAAGGCACGTGAAATGTCAAGGGAGACGGCTCTAATTTCCTGTTTGGTGTTGAGGACCTCCATCCATTGTTGAGAAAGCAGAAGCAGCATGTCCAGAGTAGAGTGACCAGGTCTGAAAGCAAATTGATGATCAGAGATCAAGCCATTGGAGAAGAGGAAAGATTTCATATCTGAAGCAATGATGGATTCCATGACTTTGCTGATAATTGGGAGAAGGCTGATTGGTCTGTAGTTGCTGGGATCTGTTTTTGCACCTTTTTTGTGCAAAGCGGTGATGTTGGCTGATTTCCAAGCAGATGGCAGATGACCTTGAGCAAAAGAGAGGGTGAAGAGAACAGAAAGAGGGAGTGAAAGAGCGGAAGCACATGATTTTAGGACCCGTGGGCTGATGCCGTCAGGGCCAGTTGCAGAATCAGAGTCGAGGGTTGACATCAGAGTCGAGTCGTTGACATCAGAGTCGAGAGTGAATCAGAGTCGAGGGTTGAGGTTGAGTTGGTTGGTTCCAAGCGAGTTGGTTGCTTCCAAGCGAGTTGGTTGCTTCCAAGCGAGTTGGTTGTCTTTATTGAGCGCAGAGGAATTTACCTCCTGAGGCTGTTTTGTACCTGCATAAGCAGGGGCGTCGATAGCCAGCACGGGCACCTCGGCAAACAACCTCGGGGCCCCCACCCCCACTCTATCTCTCTTTTATAACTTTGTATGGAACTTTATTTAATGAAGATCCTAAATTAGAGTAGCAAAGAGGTCATAAATAAAGCAAAATCACAGCAGCCTTTTTCGCTCACAGTACAAGTGTTGGAAAGTAAATATATAAAGTATTAACAAATCCACGATGCAAGTTTAAGTTGATGCACCTCACACTTGTTGCAGAGTACGGAACATACAGTGCAGTTCAATTGTCCAAAGCATCATGGAATGCTCCAGACAAACGGCCTGAAAGAATATATTTAATAAAATGCACACTAGGCCAAAATTATTATTTGTCCATGTCATTTACCTGAATATTTTACTGAGAAAAACAAATGGTCACTTTTATTTAGCCATATACAACAACAACAACAACAGACAATTTAGGCCATTTTCCCTGCGAGAGCAGGGGTTAGCCTTGCGGGCCCCATGACAATCTTCTCCATTTTGCCCTATTTTCTGCATCTCCCCTTGTTAACCCCCTTGCCCGCATTTCTTCTTCCACCACCTTTAGCCAAGTCTTTCTCGGTCTTCCCCGTCCTCTACTTCCTTCTACATTCATTTCCATCACTCTTTTCAACCAGTTACTGTCATCCTTCCTCAACACATGACCAAACCATCTCAACCTGTTTCTCTTCACAGCATCAATCACAGGCTCTATTCCCATCATCTTTCGCAATTCATTCATTCATTCATTCTCTCAACGATACTCCACACATCCACCAAACCATTTGCATTTCCACCCTTTCCAGCCTTTCTTGCTGCTCTACGTTCATTACCCATGTCTCGCTCCCATAAATCACAACACTTCTCACACATGCGGGCAAGGGTTACCTTTCCCTTCAGCTTCAACGACACTCCCCTCCTCGTCAGGACACTCCACTCCACACTTTTATTTCGCCGTATAATCGAAAATAAAGGAGATAGCGGCACGTTTGAACTGATCGACTCAATTCACACCCTCGAATGTTGAACACAATTTCTCCATAAGACTGGCAAAAAAAAAATGTGAGAAGATGATTCATGATTTTTTTGGAAAAAGAGGATACAAACCCATTTCTTTGTAACGCACATTTCTGGTTAATAACCATTTTCTGTAAAGTTTGAAACTGTAGCCATTAACAATTTTAAATGTTGCTTTGTTTTCAGCGAGGAACCCGGCAAGGAAAACAAAATAAGCTTCTGGATTTAAATGTAACGATGAGGAAATGAGGATCAGCCGATGAGGGGTTTCACTCCATTGTTTAAAAAAAACCTCGACGCCCCTGTGTATAAGATAACTATACGTCCCCTCATGGAGTACGTTTCCACATTTGCCACATTTGGGCTGGAGCACCAGCCCACCACTTATCTTTACTTGATAGACTCCAGAAAGGCATAGTCAACCTGGTTGGTGCGGAGATGGGTTCAACTCCATATATTTTACAATCACTGCTCCGACTGTGCACATATTACCTTCAGCGTACCCCAGCCAGATCCCTCCTACAAGAGTAATTCTAGTTAACTCAAACACGCGATCCATACTATTCTTACCACATTCTTGCTGTGGAATTTTCCCCCTCCCCCTGCCCCATCCCTTCCACATCACAACATAATGATAACTTGAGGTAAGAAATATATGTGTACAAGAGGAATGGAGTATAACAACAATTTAAAGAATGAGTTTCAATGAATAAAGCAAAAAGGCGCGAAAATGATTTTCCCACCTTTTTTGCCCGATGCTCTCTTGTGAAACTCAGGAATGGCAAATGACTATAATCCAGGGGCGGTCAAAGAAAATAAGCCTGGTTATAGAGTGGGTTTGAGGGGTGGATCCATCTGCAGAAGAAGGAGTAAAAGGGTGATTATCAAAAGTGGCCCATTGTTTAACCAGGCCGTGGCTAATGTTTGAGAATTAGATTTTTAGCAACGGAGCGTAAGAAATCGGAGATAATAAAGCGGAGATTATCCCAGGGCACAAATTAAGAGTTCAAAGAATTATCTTTATCAGGCAATGGAATGCTGACAGCTATTCTGCATCAGTGAGAACACCAAATTGTCATTTCATCATGCACTTCCTCTATTTCAATTGCCCTCATCCTTTGTTGACCTCTTTGGTCAAGTAGGAAAATGTGTTTTTCTGTTGGAGACCCCGTGCATTTCTCCCCACTACTAAGAATGATTTTTGGTTTAAATTCGTTTGTTTATCCCTCCATTTATTGTGATAAACTGTTGTCACATGGTTTGCAGGTGAAGCTCAAGTAGTGAAGTCAGAACCTTTCCAAAACAACCTTCTTCAGACTTCCCAGAATGCTTTGAGCAATGATCATGTGAAGCAGGAACCATGTGATTTTCCACCCATGGAGCCAAGGAAATCAGCTCAGCTGCTCGAAGGTACGCCAGACTCTCAATAGATCACATCACATTTAATTGTGTTTACTTGTTTATTTCATTATTTCACTCTTAAATAATTTTGTTTCATACCTTGCAGGATAACGAGTCCATTTCAATTGTTTTCACTCAAATGGCTTGTTTCTGTGAACAAGACAGGGATACCTCTTTCATTTAAAATACACGTAGCTTATAAAATACACATATTCAAGATCATTGCATCACATCGGACAAGGTAATCACAACCATTTCAAAATCCTACTCTGTGACTTCGCAGTGTTGCAATTACTTACACCAACTTTGGATGATTTCCTGTGGAAAAGAGTTCAGCATCTCAGTCATGTGACAATCTTGAACACATCTACGATCTCGTTATTTTGAAGCAAAGCATTAAGCCTGGACCATATTTTTGTAAATCAGAGATACAACATTGTCCCATGAGTAGGTTTAATCGTAATCATTCTCAAACAGCATCTAGAGAGGAAACCAATAATCATTGTATTAATATTACCTCAGGTGAATACAGGTGCATACAGGTGGTATCTCGATAAGCGAGCAGATAGTGTACATTGCAGAATCGTTACCATTCTACAGAAGCCCAGAGGTGCTATAGAGTTACATAGCGATGACAGATGAAGAACTCCTTTCTGCGCTGAAAGGCAGTCTCTTTTATAGGAGCCACGGTGGTGTCGCATAGCGGCAATGAGGAGAATAACATCAGTGTCGTAACTTGGATGACGATTTCATCACATTCTCCCCACGTTTAAAACTTGACTAGCTGGTAATGAACAGTCGGCACATATTGATAAACAGCAGAGGGATACATCGGAATGCAAAGAATCAAAATACATCGGAAAGGCTGTTACTGCCAGTCGAAACGCCAGGGCGTCATCAATCCCGATTGCAGGGTTACTGCAATCCAACCGCGCACTCATAGTCTGGTTAGCAATCATTTTCCAGATATAGATGTATCGAGAAAGGAAATCCCAAACAAGAAGATATCGAACAAAGCAAGCAGTGTACATCCCGTGGGTCCCAGGGAGAAGACGAAGAGCCCGTGGGTCGCAGTAGACTTGCAGTGAGGTAGTCAGCACAGTGGCTTGGTTGGATAATTTGTACCTTGTCGAAGAGCGAATCGTCATTTGTCACACGGCGCATTTACAGTAAGCCTCCACATCGGCCTTTACCTGTACTAAGCTCCCAAGGGTTCATGTTAGATCCATGTTGGGTCCATGTTGTCAAGGAATAATAGCGAGAACAGGGAGTACACATCGAGGGAGAGAGAGAGAGAGAATCGATGAGCCATTCGGAGCCAATAGGTCGGAGCCATTAGATAATGTCTCCCCGGCCGTCTGTCGCAAACTAAAGTCAAAGTATTTATGTTTGCAGCCCCTCACGACCAGGCCTCACCCGGCACAGATGCCGCACGTCCCCACGCACGTTAAAGTCAATCGTCAAAGAAATCTTACTCGCTCTCCGCGATTCATACTCCTCTGAGGCCTCCGTTCATTTCTAAAACGCAGACGGGCATATCACGTCCCGTCCTGCAGTACAGCTCTCTGTGGATCGGAAATTACCTCGGACGGACACGCACAGCATGCGATGTCACGTGTAACCTAACCTAAATTGTCCTTCCGGTACCTTAATTAGAGTTAAAGCTCGGCGGAACGAAGGAGATCGGCTAGGATCGCTCCACGCACTGATGCCATGGAGTTCTGCAATGTCCTGGATGGATTTGCCATCCATGGATTTGCCCTATCGACAAACCCGAGAGAATGTTCTCATCCACTCCCTCATTCTCATCCACCCCCTCATCCATCCCCTCCTCCGAGATTGCAGCTGCACGCTGTGTACCGAAGCCGAGCGACCTTCACAGTCTGGGTCGGAGGGAAAGGGAAACAGGCAGCAGCCGGGCGAGGCGTCTCGCAGTCTCGATCCCGGCACGAATGTCGTGGAAATGAGCCAAGAGCTCTGTCCTGGAAACAACAAGCCAAGTGTCAAGGGCGAACAGGCGGGATAGCGCCTCCGTGTCTAGCTCAGAAGACAAGGGAGTCGGGCGCTACGCTCAATGTTATCATCTCATGGGGCACCGTGTACACCAAATGCACCATGGTCCTAGCGAATAATTGCATAAGTCCCCGTTGAGTGCTAGATGCCCCGAAGGCAGTATGGTCCTAGCGAATAACAGCATTTGAGTCGTCGTTGTTGGCTAGACGCCCCGAAGGCACTATGGTCCTAGCGAACATCGGCATGAGTCCCCATTGAGGGCTAAACGGCACGGGCGCCGGACCTCAGGAGAGCAGTTCGTGCTCAGACAGCGTAGTTCCGGAACGAAATGCTTGCGAGGTTCCAATGCATCCGGTCTCTTCATGGCAGACTGGCAGCGAGAGTAGTTGGCGCTCCGTGGCTAGAGCTGGCTCGACGGGTCCTCCGCTGGTCATTCTTCTCCGAGGTGGGCAGTCGCAGGAGCGTGGGCATCACTTCGATTCTGAGCGATGTCAGGAGAGGATTACGATTAATTGTTGTAAATCAGAGATACAACATTGTCCCAAGAGTAGGTTTAATCGTAATTGTTCTCAAACAGCATCTAGAGAGGAAACCAATAATCATTGTATTAATATTACTTCAGGTGAATGCAGGTGCATACAGGTGGTATCTCGATAAGCGAGCAGATGGTGTACATTGCAGAATCGTTACCATTCTACGGAAGCCCAGAGGTGCTATAGAGGTACATAGCGATGACGGATGAAGAACTCCTTTCTGCGCTGAAAGGCAGTCTCTTTTATAGGAGCCGCGGTGGTGTCGCGTAGCGGCAATGAGGAGAATAACATCAGTGTCGTAACTTGGATGACGATTTCATCACACATATCCTTCCACATCTCTGATCATTTACAGTGTCGGAAATGAAGCGGCACACCATTTATTCAAGTATCTCCCTTATTCTCTGTGATCTTGCGGGTTGTGTTGTTTTTAATTATTTGCAGCTGTTAGAATTGTTATCTCAGCCACCAAAGGTGGAAGGAAGGAGGTTATGTTTTCACCCCTGTCTGTTTGTCTGTGAGCGGGATATCTGAGCTATGGACGGATTTGGACGAGGTTTGGTATACAGGTTGGATGTGTACAACAACAACAACAACAGGCATTTTAAGGTCATTTTCCCTGCAAGAGCGGAGGTTGGCCTTGCGGTCCCCATGACAATCTTCTCCATTTTGCCCTATTTTCTGCATCTCCCCTTGTTAACCCCTTGCCCGCATTTCTTCTTCGACCATCTTTAGCCAAGTCTTTCTCGGTCTTCCCCGTCCTCTACTTCCTTCTACATTCATTTCCATCACTCTTTTCAACCAGTCGCTTTCATCCTTCCTCAACACATGACCAAACCATCTCAACCTGTTTCTCTTCACAGCATCCATCACAGGCTCTATTCCCATCATCTTTCGCAATTCATCATTTGTCTTCCTCTCTCTCAACGATACTCCACACATCCACCGAACCATTCGCATTTCCACCCTTTCCAGCCTTCGTTGCTGCTCTACGTTCATTACCCATGTCTCACTCCCATAAATCATAACACTTCTCACACATGCAGCATACACCTTTCCCTTCAGCTTCAATGACACTCCCCTCCTCGTCAGCACGCCACTCAGTTCCCGAAACTTATTCCATGCACATCTCACTCGAGCAACCGTTGCCGAGTCTGATCCACCTTCTCCATTCAGCATGTCTCCAAGGTAACAAAATGTTTTCACACCTTCCAGCTTCAGATCATCTCCAAGATCCAACGCAACATTTCCTCAATCTGCAGCTCCCTCTGTGCACACCTTACACTTGAATGTAGCTGCCACACTGTTTAATGACCCTCTCAAACCATGACATTTTTGATGAACCCACTCAGCGCACATTGTACATTGAATGGAATTCACTCCGACACCCTTCCTGCACACAGCACACCGCCACTTCCCAGTTCTTTCCACCTCACCACATGCTTTACCACTTGCCATCACCTTCGTTTTTCCGATATTCACCTTCAGACCTTTTGTCTCCATACATTCCTTCCACTTGTTCATCTTCTCCTTCAGTCCATCCATACTTTCTGCAATCAACACCAGATCATCTGCATACAACAACTCCCATGGGAAACCCTCCTTTACGTTCTGAGCCAGCACCTCAATCACAGCTACAAATAGTAGTGGACTTAGTACCGACCGCTGATGCACTCCCACCTTCACCTCAAACTCACCACTGTTCCCGTCCTTCATCCTAACAGCTGTGTGCGCTCTTTTGTACATTGCCATTACGACTCTGATCAACCATTCCTCCACTCCTAACTTCCTCAATGCCCATGTCACTACTTTACGTGGAACCCTATCGAATTCTTTCTCCAGATCAACAAACCCAAGAAACAAATTCTTCCTCTTCTCCATATACTTCTCCTGCAACTGCCTCACAAAAAAAGCGCGTCTGTCGTTCCTCTTCCTGGCATAAATCCAAACTGCATTTCGTCAATCTTCACTTTCTTCCTTATCCTCCTCTCCAACACCCTTTCCAATACCTTCATTCCATGCTCCAATAATTTTATCGCTCGATACGAGCCACAGTCCAGAGGGTCACCTTTCCCCTTGTATAGAGGGACGAGGGTACTCAGTTCCCAATCCACTGGAATGCGGCCTTCTTTCACCACCAGATTGCAGATCCCTGTCATTCTCTTCACACCCCAATTTCCCACTGCCTTCAACATATCTCCCACAACTCCCGTCGGCCCTCCCGCTTTTCTACTCTTCAATGCTTTTATCGCTTCCTCAACTTCCTTCTCGGTTATCTTCTCTGCCCGGTCCTAAAACTGGGTTACTCTCTATGTTGCCATCCCATTCATTCTCTGCATTCAACAGTATTTCCATATATCTCTTCCATCTTCCTTTAATTCCATCTGGGTCCACAACGATTTGTCCCACTTCATCCTTCAAGCAACTCACCCCCATCACATCACACCACACCACACCTCTCTTTCGCTATCTGCTTTGCAATCCTGAATACCGCTCTCTGACCCTCTTCCGAATCCAAGCGTTCTCTGAACATTTTCCTACATGCCGCCTGTGCCTTTGCTACCTCTTTCTTTGCAGCCTTCCTGGCTGCCTTATAACTTTCATGCTCTGCCTTTTCTGCCCCCATACCCTTCGCCTTCTGCCACTCCTTGAACTTCTTCCTCTTCTCGTCAATCTTCTTTCCAACTTCATCATCCCACCACCATGTTTCCGAGTGCCTCGGTGGTCCTTTTGTCCATCCACATACCTCACCAACGGCTCCCAACAGACTATCTTTCATTGACATCCAACCACTTTCAAGCTCAACCACATCATCCTCCACCATACTCAGCCTCTCTTTTAATGCCTCCCTCACTGTCACCTCTTTCAACCTCCACACCTTCATTCTCGGTTGGTACTTCACCCACCGAGCTCTCCTCGCACCTTTCACCCTTATGTCGCAGACAACCAAGTGGTGCTGTGAAACAGCCTCCTCCCCCGGGATCACCTTTGTGTCCCGGAGGTGCCCCATATCTCGCCTACGCACCAGCAGGTAGTCAATGGTTGTCATCGACCCACCTGACGTGTATGTAACAAGCTTATTATCCTCTTTCTGGAACTGAGTATTACAAATCAGCTCCATCAGCAAACTCCAAAATCCTTTCACCTTCTCCATTTCTCACACCATATCCGTAACCCCCATGAACTCCCTCAAAACTGTCCATACTCCTTCCCACATGTCCATTTAGGTCTCCTCCTACCACAACAACTTCCTCATCTTTCACGTTTTCCATCAACTTCTCTATAGCACACCAGAACTTGTCCTTCTCTTCATCGCTCCGACCAACCTGCGGAGCATATCTCGAGATGATGTTCACCAAGAGCTTTCCAATCATCATTTTCACCATCATCAACCTTTCACTCACTCTAGTCACACTCACCACACTGTCTACAAACTCCTCAGAAAACAGGACACCATCACCATTCACACCCTCTGAGCACCCTTGCCACACAAACTTGTATTTCTGTCCCTGCCTACCCTTCACCATTCTCACACCACTTCTCTTCCATCTCGTCTCCTGCACACAACATATGTCCACTCTTCTTCTGACCAATACTTCCACCACTTCTCCTGATCTCCCTGTCATTGTCCCTACATTCCATGTCCCAAATCTCAGAAACCGATCTCCACGTCGGGCATCAGACGTTTCGTCGTCATAAATGGAATGATTTCCACCCTTGCTTCGATCGGGTTCCCCACCTTGATTTTTGACGAGAGGGAGTGGGGTCCCCCACGGGGTACTTCGGGCTGTACCCTGCCCATATGTCGTCGTAATTGTCATGGTTCTCTTTTTGAGGCAATGTTTTTTTTATGGCCGGATGCCCTTCCTGACGCCATCCCTTTTAGTCGCTTCTTATGACACGCAGGGATACGGCGTACCTATTCTAAACCGGGGAACACACCGGGTAAAGATCTGTGCCAAGAACAAATTGATTGGATTTTTGTGAAGACGCGGATCCGGATCTGAGAATTTTAAAATTGATTCTTCGTCTTTGAGATGTTGAACCAAAACCAATATATGGCACATTTCAAGAAGTTATGGATGGGTTATAACAAAAGTTGGTGGACGTGTTGGGTCGGTGACAAGAACAAGCCGATTAGATATTGGTTCAGGTCCGGATGCTGATCCGGCCTATCAGTGGGATGCATAACGTAAACCGTTCAGGCTGGTGGAGGTATGCGCTCTACCAAGTGCCTTTCGAGTTCAGCTTGTGTTGTGTATCCCACCATTCAGGTTCCTGATCAGATCGATTTCTGATGTCACCATCTCTCCTATTGATGACTTGCTTGCAACAATAACAGCATTCAGGAATTCCATTTTATTCAAGATTACTGTTTTACGATCACTATTTTGACATAAAATTATTCTTACCATTCCACAGACCATCTAGTAGCACCGGAGGAGTTTGAGGATGGGAGGGCGGGGGGGCAGGAGGGGGCAATGGCCCCACCTTGATTTTTTTCAGTAGCTTACAACGAAGATAAAAACATCCCGTATTTAAACGTGAGTATCAATAATGAACGTAAACTGTATTTGTAATTTCACGTACACTTTAACGACCCTAACAAACGGTAATTTTGGAAGTCACACCTTGCTACCATTATTAATATTAAGCCCTTGCCCCCCCTCCTCCCAAATAGAGAAGTCAAACTATGCCAATATCTTGTAGTACTTGTGAAAATTCCTCTGCCCATTGATAGACAGTGGTTGTATCTCTCACAGCTTTTTTTTTTCCTCATTCTTTATTTGTTTTGTATACAAAGTTGAGGCTAGTGGAAGAGCGACAACACTGAATAAATCAGGATGCAACAGAACAAAACAAGAGTAGAATGAGGGGGGAAACACCAACAGCACGGTTTGCCGGATAAAACAGAGGGAGACGTGAACAAAAATGGGAAGTGGGGAGGAAAGAGGGTTCGGGGAGGATGCACATGGTGGTCAATATGGATACAGAAGCAGATTCTCAGGAAGGAAAAACTGAAAATTTGGAAGAAGGTGGGCTTTGGGGTGGAGGAGTTAATGGGGGTAGAAAATATCATGTTTTGGATGGTGGATAATCTGAGATGGTGATGAACAGTGGTCTTGTTTGTGTGTTTTAACTGAATCATTTGGCCAGTTCCAAACATCTTCCATTTTTGAATCTTAACTGGACCCTCTTCCTCCAGGAGAAAGGTTTAACTGATGACAATGTTCAAATTAATTTGAGAAATATTATCAAATATGGACAAACTGGTGTGAATTATTGCTTTTTGTGACTTGTCTTTACAGAGAAACGAATGAAATTGGATTCTTGGTCCAACTGTTCCCAGTTGCTCAACGCGCAAGTTTTCAATCGTCACATGACACAGACAGTTACTCAAGATACTGGCACATTCAGCAGCATATCTCATAAATGTTGCACAGAGACCCTCAATAATATACAAGGAAGTAGGAAACTACACAAGTGTTCTGTGTGTCACAAATCATTTACAACGTTGTCAATTTTAAAACTACATAAAACAATTCAGAAGGGAGAGAAGCCATTCAAGTGTTCTATTTGCAACAATACATTTTCTCGATCATCAAATTTGCAGATTCATCAAAGAACACACACAGGCGAGAAGCCTTTTAAGTGTTCTGTGTGTCTGAAAGCCTTTATGCAAAAGTCATATTTGCACTTACATCAAAGAATACACACAGGTGAAAAGCCACACAAGTGTTCTTCGTGTGCTAAAGCCTTTATTCGATCGATAGATTTACACATTCATCAAAGACGGCACACAGGAGAGAAGCCTCACAAGTGTTCTGTGTGTCCTAAAGCCTTTACTCGATCATCAGATTTAAGGAAACATCAAATAATACATACAGGAGAGAAGCCACACAAGTGTTCTGTGTGTCCTAAAGCCTTTACTCGATCATCAGATTTAAGGAAACATCAAATAATACATACAGGAGAGAAGCCACACAAGTGTTCTGTGTGTCCTAAAGCCTTTACTCGATCATCACATTTAAGGGGTCATCAAAGAATACACACAGGAGAGAAGCCACACAAGTGTTCTGTATGTCCTAAAGCCTTTAGTCAATCATCAGATTTAAGGAGACATCAAATAATACACACAGGAGCGAAGCCACACAAGTGTTCTGTGTGTCCTAAAGCCTTTACTCGATCATCAAATTTAAGGATTCATCAAATAATACACACAAGAAAGAAGCCCCATAAGTGCTCTGTGTGCAGCGAGGCATTTGCTTGTTCATCATATCTTTCTCAACATCAAAGAAGACACACAGAAGACATCTACTGCACATGGACGATCTCAAACTAATAAAGCGCTACTCTGAGGACATTCAAATGGAATTTGTTCTTGACAAATGCGCCAAATGCGCATTTCTTTCTGCATAAACAAAAGGAACACACACTATCTCAGTTGATGAAAGTGCAGCAATACAGGAACTACAAAAGGAAACATTCCACAAATACATCGGAATATAAGAAGGTCCCCAGGTGCAACACCAAAAAAGGCAGAAAATAATCAGCAAAGAGTACTTGCGCAGAACAACAATAATTCTGAAGTCATCCTTCTCTCCAATGAACAAAACCAAAGCTATAAACCAACTTGCAGTACCAGTATTTCAGTATAGCTGTGCAAATATAAACTGGCAACAATCTGAAATCAACAACTTAGACACCAAAACAAGGAAACTAATAACTTTTCATAATCTATAAAACAAAAACAATGCATGCTGAGGTTTTACTTGCCAAGAATAGGAGGACGAGGTGGACTGATGTAGCTGAACCACGTGCACAGAACAGCATGTGTAGGACTAGCGGAGTATGTGAAAAGCGCGAGACCATCGAATGAGATTTGTGCACGAACATGAAAACAACAAATCAGCATGGGTACCGTAAATCCATTTGGCAACAAACTTCCAAAAACAGGTGCATGTGAAGGATACTACACAGGAAAACGAAACAGAAACAAATACAGCCCCAATGATCGCAAAGAAGAAAAAGAAAAACTTCAAAAAGAAATATCAGCAGATATAATCTGACAAATGGGGGAATGCCAAAAGAGCATGAAGATTCAAAAAAGAGTGACAGAACAGGTATTGACAAGGAAGGCTCATTGAAATGGCTCAGAAGAGGTCAAATTAATTGGGATGGAGAACATGTCATTGTAAATGCCCAACACCAGGGACACCACACTCATGGCTTTAAGAAAATGGAGGGATTGACCCAATCAGACAAATGCAGGTTTTGTGGAGTGGAAACAGAAAGTACCAGTCACCTCTTTTGGGATGCAAAAAATGCATGTCGGAACAGCTGTACACAGAAAGCCATGACAGAGTCTGTGGAGTAATCCACTGGCACATCTGCAAACATTTCAAGATTCCGGTCCCAGAACAATCATGGAAACACAAACCAAATTCGATCCTTGAAAAGGAACACATAGTGTTCACGCATGACAAGATGATCCCATCAAGTGGAGATATTGCATGTGGTGCATTGTGTCCAGAGATAGTGCTCAAACACAAAAAGGAAAAGTCAGCATTGTTGATTGAGGTTTCCATTCCGAATGACTTTGGACTAAATGCTTCAGAAACCAAGAAAATGATCAAATACCAGGAGCTGAAAAATAAGTTCAAGAGGAATTGGAAATTGAAGAAAGCTGAAATTGTACCAGTGACAGTAAGAACAACAGGGGTGATCACGAAAACCGTTACTAAGCACTTAAAAAGCATTCCAGGGAATATCACTACAAACAAGCTGCAGGTGGAGGCTGTCAGAGGTTCAGTGAAGATTATCAAGAGTCCTTGGGAAAAAAACAATGAGAATGAAGTTTCACAATCTGATTTATGAATAACAATCCTTTCCCAAAAAAGGAGGTGGACATTTTGAGTTCTGGGAGACTTCCTCCCAACTCCTAAAATCCACATATGGGGATAACAACCAATGAGAAAGTATGTTCAAGAGAAAATAGCAGGCAAAAAAAACCACAACAGCACTTATTAAGGCCATTTTCCCTGTTCGAGCAGGCGATCGCCTTGTGGGCCCAATGATAATCATCATGGTTCCCTTTTTGAGGCAATGTTTCTATGGCCAGATGCCCTTCATGATGCCAACCCTTTAGTTGCCTCTTACAACACGCAGCGATATGGTGTACCTATTCTAAACCGGGGTACACACCAGCACGTTCATCCCAGCAAGCTGGTACTCAATTTGCCATCCTCGGAAGGATGACAGGCTGAGTCAACCCCCCTGGCGTTAATTCAGCGATCGACCGCGATTCAAACTCAGGATCCTCGGATCTCAAACCAGCTCCATAATTGCTCAGCCAACACCAGGCTACTGAAAATGAAAATAGCAACAAACAACGCAAAAACAAGGGATGTGATAATCTGACCAGAATCAAAACACCACCTTGGAAACAGACAGGAGAAGCAGAGAGACCAACTGAGGAAGGAAACAGGACAAATAGAACAATTCAAAAAGGGAAACTGAAGTCCAAAGGTCAAGAAAAAAATCAGACAAATCAAAAAGAAATCCAACATCTAAAATAATGGGTAGTACCATTGGCTGCTCATAGTAAGCTCCACATACAACAAATAGGAGGAAAAATAAATAAACTATGATGACGCCAACAACGGAAGAAGGCAAAATCAACAGTTTGAAAACAACCTGAAAAAGGTCTGCAGAGAACGAGGGAAACAAACAAAATCTGGCAAATCCCAATGTATTGCAAATGTGGCAAATATGGCAAAAAAGAGGATCTTGAAAAAATGTTGGAAAGGGATATATGAGACGAATGAGAACAAAACAAGGAAGCAGATTGGATGCAAAACCTGGAAGAGAAGAAACAACATCTTGAGGAAATGCCCCCAGTATTAATTATTGATGCAGAAAAGATAAGACAACAATGTGCAAAGATGGCAAACTTGAAAAGCCCTGGCCCAGATGGGATACCAAGCTTTTGGTTGAAGCAACTGTATGCTCTCCACCCTCACTATGATGTAGCATTTAACAAAATCATCAAAGGCGAACAGCCAATGGATCAATGGTTCACAGAAGGCAAAACTCTTCTCATCCCAAGATGGAATGAAACGCAACTACCCAAAAAGTATAAACCGATAACGTGCTTATAAACAACATACAAACACGAAACAGGATTAATTATCGATGAAATTCACAAACACCTCATTCAACAAGGAGTTTTAGAGGCAGAACAGAAAGGATGTAAGAGAGGGTGTGATGGAACGATAGACCATTTGTTATTAAACAAGACCATACGCAAAAACTCCAAGCACCAACAAGCCAACTTATTCACAGCCTGGATAGATTACAAAAAGCCTTTGATAGTGTTCCACATTCATGGATTATAAAATGTAGGCAAGTATGCAAAGTTAACCCCCAAATAATCACACTGATAGAAAAAGCAATGACACTGAAATAAAATGCCGATACCACCTCACTTGGAAGAAAAGATTGAAATCCAAGGGATAATGATACGACGTGGTATCGTACAAGGTGACAGCCTTTCCCCATCCTGTTTTTGTCTGGCTCTGGACCCAATGAGTAACCTCATCAATGACCAAGGACACGGATACAATCTAACGTGCAACAGAGAAATTACCAAATAACCTAGAAAGGTGACATCTGTTGTACATGGATGATCTAAAACTCTCTGCACAGAATGATAACAAATTGGCAGATCAACGCAAACTAGTAAAGCGCAACTCGGAGGACATTTAAATGGAATTTGGTCTTGACAAATCCGCCAAATGCACATTTCGATGGGGTGAAACAAAAATAACACATTATATCGCAATTTATGAAAGTACAACAATACAGGAACTAAAAAACGAAGCATCCCACAAATACCTCAGAATAGAAGAAGGTAGCCAGGTATAACACAAAAAAAATGCGTAAGATAATTATTAATCAGCAAAGAGTAGATATGCAGAATAAGACTAATTCTGAAGTCATCCCTCTCTCCAATGAACAAAATCAAAGCTATAAACCAATTTGCAGTACCGGTATTCCAGTATAGCTGTGCAATTATAAACTGGACACAATCGGAGATCAACAACTTAGACACCAAAACAAGTTAAGGTCGAACGATTCATAAGCTATTCT
The DNA here is from genome assembly GCF_964187855.1 of Myxine glutinosa. NCBI lineage: Eukaryota > Metazoa > Chordata > Myxini > Myxiniformes > Myxinidae > Myxine > Myxine glutinosa. Next base: position 59,336,383 of record NC_136265.1, read on the forward strand.
ACAAAAACCAATGCATTCTGATGTTTTACTTGCCGAAACAAGGAGGAGGTGGTCTGATGGAGCTTAATCAAGTGCACAGAACAGCGTGTGTCGGACTAGCAGGGTTTATTCCACTGCATATAAGGAGCTCATTCGAAATATTTCACGAGAGAGTGAGGACAACGCATGACACTGATTACCCTGTGTTGTTTTAACATCTCTCTGTGTGCACGTATTTCATTAATTATTCAACCAACCTGTGAACTGGTATAGCTTGATTGAGGTTCGAGTTATTCTTCCAGAGGTTATTCATGAAAGTGTCGTGGCACGCACAGTACCCAACACCAAAGTGGTTACCTAGGTCATCAAATCAATGGAGAAGGCATTTAATGTGTGGATAGAAGACAATGCCCAGAGCAACATTCTTTTAAGCAGACATCGGATTCATGAAAAGGCCAAGCGAATGAACAATCGTCTGGCTTGCAGGGGTGGTGCTGAAAACTCGAGTGATGTGGGTACGAGTGATGTGGGTTTGAGTGGCCCCAGTCTCTTTCAAGCCAGCAGGGGATGGTTTGCCCACTTCAAGCAGTGGTACGATCTCCACAATGCGAAGCTCACAGGCAAATGTGCTTTCGCAGACCATTGGGATCAAAATTGTTTCCCTGCTCAACTTGTGTAGGTCATCAAGGAAAAACGGTACATGCCAGAGCAGGTCTTCAATGCAGATGAGGCCATCCTGTTCTGGAAGAAAATGCCCACGAGGACTTTCATCTCGAAACGAGAGAGAGAGAACAGCATCAGGCGTTAAGGCTGATGTTTTGACCCTCATCTTTATGGATGGGTTCCACAACTGTTTTGGCCCTCAAGTGGAAAGGTACCTGGTAGACAATAACCTCTCCTTCAAGGTTCTGCTGGTGTATAACACTCCTGTCCACCTCAAGGTGCTAAAGGTGGCTCATGCCAATGTTGAGGTGATCTTGTTGCCACCCACCTACCTACCCCTCCCAAATACAATGACTCGACCAAGGTGTGATTTCATCGTTTAAAACGTATTACACCTGCCGCACCTTCCATCGCATCTTGAATGCCATTGAGCTTACCCCCTGAACTTGGCGTCAGGAAATGTTGGAAGGACTTCTACATCGTGCACTGTATCAGCACCATCAAGGACCCTGGATGAGGTCAAAGTCTCTACCATCAATGCCTGCTGGCATAATCTATGGCCACAGGCAGTCAACAACGTCAGAGGCTTTCCCAACACCACGGAAGAGAGGCAGACAATTGACGGATTGGCATGGGAGTTAGGAGGCGATGGCTTCAACGACATGTAGCCTGAGGAATTGGAGATCATCACCTCACACGGTGAGGAGCTGACTGAGGAGGAGTCAGCAGCCATAATTAAGGCTTCTGAGGAACAGGAGGAGGAAGAGGGCAGTGACTAGGAGGAAAAGGTGGCGAGGCCCAACCTGACCGTAAAGTTCCTCGCTGAGGATATGATATGATATCAGTCATCAGAATATCATATCATCATCAGTATCAGTATCATCAGTATATGATATAAGTATGATATCGGGCAGGATATGAGGTCAGTTGCTGACAGGATGCAAGATGGAGAGGTACCTCCAGTTTGAAAGGGGGTTGGATGATGTTCTGCTGCCATACAAAGATGCACAGAAATCTACAGCACTCAGCGAAACAGCTCACGATCACCTATTTTTCGCCCCAGCCCCTCCACCTCAACACCTTCAGCACCCTCATCTGCATCCCCTTCAGTGCATGACTCTTCATCACCCTTACCTGTGTCCTCTTCAGAGGAGTTCATTGAGTTTCCTCGTTTCTAAATAATCATCATCATTCATCATGATCAAACGTTACATCATACTGTACTGTGCTGTATCTTCAATAAAAATAGGAAACAGTACCTGCTTTTGTTGTTCTTGAATTTGTAAGCATTTTAAATGAAACTATAATCATTTGCATTCGTGTTCGTAAAATTAAAAAAATTTCCCTTATGAATCTCGAACCCCCAGGAACCTATCCCCATTTTCCCATGGAAAGAATGCCCCGACATTTGCAGATTCGACATTTGCAGCATTTTTCAAGAATATTTCCCCATGAATGTTGGGGTTCTACAGTATTAAAAAAAACATTCTGGGGAATATCACTACAAACGAGCTACAAGTGGAAGCTGTCAGGGGTTCAGTGAAGATTTTGAAAAGAGCCCTTGGAAAGAAGCTATGACGATGATGTTTCACAATTTCGTTTGTGAAGAATGATCCTTTACTGAAAAAGGAGGTGGAGATTTTGAGCTCTGGGAGGACTTTCTCCCACCTTCTAAAACCCATATATGGAGATAACAATTAACAACCAATGAGAGAGACCACCCACTTCACAAGCCTTCACCTTAGCTAACAACCTTTTTAAATACCTTCTGAAATTCCAGATATACATCCGCTGCACTTCCTCGAAGCCTACATTTTCCGAATTGGAGTCCACGATTGTTTTTTTTTGTTGTCTTTTCTTCCTATTACCATATATAAAATATAAAAAGTTTTCCAATTCTTCAAACTCATTTATCAAATCAGGAAGATATTGAACTCTTGTCGCAAAAACGTGTATACTTATGATTGATGTGAACTCGTTTCAAAAACACAACTCCCCTCTAAAAAAAAGTTTCTACAATGAGTTGAATAAAACTCATAGAACTGACAAAGAACATATTGTCGCGCGATCCCTTCGGTTAATACCAGGGCTCACGGATGACCAAACGGCTTTAGTGGAGGCGACGATCAAATTGGATTCGGCTATAAAAGCACGGGAGGAAGAAGTGAAGAAGAAGATGAAGCGGAAGCGCTTACCTATAGCGAACCGACTGCAGCTCCGATCCTGGAGGAGAAAGTAACTCAACGAACACGGGAGGTAAAATGTACAAAAATAATGATTTATTTGATGGAACCTGAGAACAATGGAACGCGACGGAAGATAAATAATTGTCCTAAATCGGGATCCCGCATACCGACTTCCAAATAGGAGACAGAGGAAAATGAATGAATAAAATAACTGTCCAGTCATGTCATGTTCTGTGGGGTGCGGCCTGATCTGTCAGTAGTCGTGTCCGCCGTCCAACGCGGCTCCGAGTTCCGGCGCGAAGATACCCTCGGTCCACTTCGCCCACGCTCTGCCAGGCCCCGAGCCAACCCGCTCGCCCCAGCCTCGTCCGCTCCACGGCATGCCTCGCTCCAAGTCCAAACTCCTCGTTGGTCACACACGAGGTCCGTTCGCTCACAGCACCGAAAGCACCGCTCCAAGCTCCGAGCACCTAAAGATTCAGGGATGATGCCAACGACCACCAGGACCTATCAATAAGAAGAGCTTCAGCGTGAAGAGGAGGAAGAGCGAGCTTCAAGCACGAGGGGGGAGAGGCAGAGCTTCAAGCACGAGCAAGTACGAATAACGCCAGGAACGCACCGAGAGGGAAATGGCAGAGACAAGAAGAAGCCAAGAGACAAAATGTCGTGCAGCCCGTCCTTTTGTCACCTCACGTGTGACGTCAATCTCGCGCATTCCCAATAAGAGCCTCGTACTTTGGTCTTCCAGAACGTTCTCCCGCCTTCCCTCCAATTGAACAACCTCCTTCTAAGTCTCGATTTGGCGCCCTCCACGCTGATTGGCTGGAGGTTCGCGCCTTCCGCTGCAACCAATCACACGTTCCCTGGGCGTGGTTATCGCCTGCTACGATGCTCGTGCTCGGCTAGCTGGTGGTGTAGCTGGCTGCGGCCCATGTGGCGGTGCCCCGATCTGGCTTCCTGCCTTTTTCTTCCAAGGTCATTGTAAGGGAAGGGAATTTAATTACTGTTGCGCACTAAGGACCTATCTAAGCGTTTATAGCCGGCGAAGCCGGTGTTGTGAATGAACGCGTATGTATTATGTTGAAAAGCCAGATGTTGCTGGATCCTTTGAGAATTTCGAAGCTTTGACGCACCAAATCGCTCAATGGAGGCCACCATCTTGCAGATGCGGAAGTATGCATAAACAATTGCGAGAAAGTTCAATAGGAGTTTGTTTCACCCGTCTGTTTGATTGACAATCCTATGCACCTCTAATTTGTAATTAAAATACCTTAAGACTAACCTCGTTCCCCGGGCCCGCACTGACTCTGGTTATCTTCAAAGAAAATCGTCACCAAACAGCGGAACCAATGAGATTCGAGTATTTGAAAAAATATTTCAAAAAAGCTTATTACCGGTACCGCGTTTCGGAGGCTGAAAATGGCGTCAAATGTTCTAAAATTGACGAAGAATTATTTTTTAGAAATCTCGTCTCGTGGCCGTAGGGGATAGTTTTTCACGGCCGGAAATATCCGAAATTGAGACAGAATTCACCTAATTAATCAAGAAGGAAATTTTATACATTTTAATCTCATCCAAAATGCAAATGGTGTCATTTTGAACTAGGTACAGCACCTACAACACCTACACCTACCTACTACCAACTACCTAACCTACTGATGCCATAGTGATGGGTAAAATAGTGGCAAGAGGCTTTGGCTTCGCCGGCTCATTGTGGCTTTGCAGTAGGGTACTAGTATGAGAATGCGTTGCCATAAGGGACAAAGGTTTGGCGACAGGGGGGAAACGACGAACAAGGGAAATGTATCCATAATCCCTGCACTATTTAGCAAGCCCACCCCCCACCCCCCCCCCCCCCCCCCCCCTCACGGCGGGGACACCAATACAGGTTGTACCGACAAACCGGACAAATCATTTAACTTATTACAGGTAGATTCCCTATCACGACAGTTGGATACCTACCTATACAGATCTATCTGGCTCTAGATATACCTCTACCCAAATTCATAACAATATCAACAAGTGGAAAATGTTTGGAAGAAGTTTGAGATAAATAGGCTCAGTGAATATCACGATTTGTATCTCATGACCGATGTACTCTTATTGTATTGGCTGTATCCGATATACTCTTATTCATATGGATTAGGCCCTGCCCATTATTAAACAGCCCCAGGATTGGATTGGAGTGTGTGGGGGAATTTTCCCTCACTCTTCTGTCAGGTTCAAAGTATTACAGTTGAAACATTAAAATAAAGTACCGGTAGACTTCTCCAATCAAGTTCCAGGCATAACAGAGTTCAATGGTTTATTGGTACTTGCATAAAGATGTTACAGATTTCAAAGTTAATTTATGCAAGCAGAAGAGAGAACCTCGCACATTTAGTTACATTTTGCCAATCAACATTTAACCAATCAAGGCATTTGCTGGGATTCTCTCTCACCGGACACTGCAGTAAGTGTCACTTTTATACTCCTGCACACGTCCGATTACATAATCATCATCAAGGCCATCATTCAAGGCAGATACAATATTTTGGATTATGTCGAAGTAGATCAAAGGTTTTACCACATACAGATAGAGGAATGTAGACTTATTGGTGCCCAGGGGGCATCTTGACTTGTACCAAAATACAAACATTAATTTTTAATCTAACTTGCCCCTGCTCCATATAAAATCGACATTATCCTTTAACATTGAAGAAATCATAAAACAATGTCCCCTGCGAGATGCCTGAATTTATCAATCGAGGAAAAAAGCCAATGGGACCATGAGCCAACCCCACACGTCCACCACAAACACTTCACGTGGGGAGAGCCGGCCTTCACTCCATCTCATCAAGTCTGCTCCCACACACCACACAGCGATTATCTATTTTAACCACATTTTACCCCGTAACATCCTCGTACTCAGTAAATATATATCAGTGTGCGTGTCTCAATGTGAATTTTCATTTGAAATTCTTCCACAACTTCCCTCTTGTGATGTTAATGCTAATTAACGAAGATTTGAAAAAAATTAAATTTATCTTTTCAATTCACTTCGGGCATAAAATACACCATTCTCATGGCGACATTTTTTTTTGATGGGCCTGACATCAACACATCTTCTGAGTGCATAGCATTAGCATGTCTTTACCTCATAGGGTACCCCTTCGTTGAGGCCTCACCTGTTGTCGGTAATTCAGATAATTGCAGTGCTCTTTCATCTGAAGGATCGGCACCTGGTGAAGCCGCTGAATGAGGTCATGCTCCCCACTGTCGAAGCAGCTGGTGGAGCCAGAGTGCCAATGGAGCTGAAAAGCAGGTCTGCCACCACATGGTCCCGGTTGGTGTGAGCTGGAGCTGAAAACCACTCCGGCGAGGAAGCTCGGACCACTGGCGCAGTCTGAGCGGTGTATGGCCTGCACCGGAGGTAGCCAGCAGAACTGTGGGCTTGATATGGAGGGAAAATACATGATTATACAGATAAAGTCTTACCCCCGTCCATCCCCAGGGCTCGTCATTTCCGTGCAGCTGGTAGAGTGGTACCATCGTTGTGGAACATGAGGAACTGCAGCAGGCTTTGCCAACTGGAGAAGCAACCTCGGTTGCTGATGTAGGTCCCAGGGCGTGGGAGATGGCCTTGATGTTAAACTGAAGCACGGACATGCCGTTAGCCCAATCACTCTGTGCAGTTGATCACTGTGGACGAATACGACAGGCTCATGTACAACAACAAATAATACCAAACTAAGTGTGGGATATTGTCGTATTTCTCGCAGCTTAAATCAGCAAGGCTGTCGGCAGTTTGTTGGCGAGCATCTTCCAGATCATGGCCATGCCAACGAGCTCTCAACCAGATTTTTCTGTGCTGTAGTTTGTGAAGAGTGTCATCACAAGTCTGGTACCTTCTGAGAAGGCTCTTGCTGCAGCTTGGGGGTTGGCAATAAGCAAACGCATGTGAGATACCACAAAACTACCAATAAAACTGCCTGTGGCTCAGTAAGGCAAGTCCTTCGCACATCCAGTTGGAAATCCTGAGATCTTGGTGATCCCATAATGGTTACATTTCCCGTTGTCTCTTCAGTCACATGTCATTGGTGCAAGTCCAGAAACAATTCTTATTCACATCCTTAGCATGTTGTAGAGAGATAATTACATATGTATCAATCCCATACAAATCTTATCTTTGTGCCCATGTGGCTGGTGTGTGTGAGTGACAATGGGATGTGTGTGTGTGGTTGTTGAGATGTGTGTGATTCTCCATTTGATCATCATTTGACCATCCTTCATTGCAAAAATAAGTCTGTAACCATCTATTTTTTGTTGTTACCATACCTTGTATCCATTGGTTTCAAGACCTTTCCGTCATCCATCTTTAAAAACACTTCCTCTGCACTTTCCACAGCAAAATGCTCCATCGTATTCGACTTTTTCTTCCCATCTAGGCACTTACTCTGACCATCTAATCACTTGCTCTTTTACCCACAAAAAAACTTCATTCCTTGGTCAAACAAACAGATGCAGTGTACATAAATCAATGGATTCACATTTCCCCCCAAAAATAAATAAAACGAACTATTCTTAAGACTAATGAATCTGAACACGCGAAATAGCAAAAAGACTTCTCCAGCACTCTTAATGTTGGTGTAATTCTGGTGGTCAAATACCTTTTGATTAAGGTACTATTGCCTGATCCTCCTCTTGTACAAGTAGAAACTCAAACCTTTAGCTTAGACACAGCTCTGTCTGCCAGGCTGCGAGAATCAAAGCCTTATCAGCAGTACATTTCTTTTCTCCACACACAAGCCAGCAACCCCGAGCTGTGGCCTTCAAAATACCCATTGCAGCCGAGCAGCACCGAGCCTTATATTGAAGAATTTCCTCCTCTGTAGAGTTCTAACTTGTATTTTTTCCAACAGATGCGTTGATATAATAACAGAAACCAGAAGGAGTATGTTTTAGAAGAAGAAGCATGAACAGGGTCTAATTTCAAGATTTGTATGTCCAGACAGTGGACAGTCGCTTTTGGCACCCTTGCACTTTTTTCAAATAATGCACCATTTCTTCCAGAAAATTGTTGAAATTAAAAAATATTTTGGTATCCACATTTGTATTTCTTTGGTTTGCAGTGGAACAAAACAAAAAAAGCTGAAAAAAATTACTAAACCTTAGCTTATTCCACAAATAAATCCTAAAATGGCCTGGACAATATTATTGGCACCTTTTAGAAGTTGAAAGAAATAATTAGATTTCAAGCAGTTGATTCCCCTTTACTTTGGAATTGAACTCACCCGTGGTGAGTTGCAGCTGCCTGTAATATAGAAATCACTCATTCAACCAGTTTAAATAGCGAAAAGGAGTCATTCTGCTGTTTTGTGTCACTGTGTGTACCGCAATGAGCATGGAGAAAAGAAAGAAAACCAGATAATTATCTTAATTCAGTCAGACACAAGATTGTTGCCAAGCATGGACAATCTCGAGGCTACAAGTCCATCTCCAGAGACCTTGATATTCCTCTGTCCATCGTACACAATGTTATCAGGAAGTTTAAGGCACCTGGCATTGTAGCTAACCTCCCTGGACGTGGCCGCAAGAGAAAACTTGATCGAAGATTGCAGCGTAGGATTGTTCGAATGGTGGAGAAAGCACCTCAATCAACTGCCAAACAGACTTAAGCTGACCTTCAAACACAAGGTACGACAGTTTCAACTCGCGCCATCCGTTGCCAACTCGATGAAAGGGGGTTCTATGGTCAGAGCCAAAGGCTGAGAGAGAGAAACCCGACTGGAGTTTTCCAAAACACACCTGAACAAGCCAAAATCCTTCTGGGAGAATGTGCTGTGGATAGATGAGACCAAATTAGAGCTTTTGGGTAAAGCACATCATCTCCATGTTTACAGAAAACAAAATGAAGCCTTCAAAGAAACACCTTCCCTACAGTCAAACATGGAGGAGTTTCAGTGATGTTTTGGGGTTGCTGTGCTGCCTCTGGCACAAGGTGCCTTGAATGTGTGCATGGCATCATCAAATCAGGAGATTACCAAAGCATTTTGGGGCGCAATATTCAACCCAGTGTCAGAAAGGTTGGTCTCCGTCGAAGGTCATGGGTCTTGCAGCAGGACAATGCCCCCAAACACAGTTCAAAAAGCACTCAGGAATGGTTCAAGACAAAACGTCGGACTGTTCTGAAGTGGCCAGCAATGAGTCCAGATCTAAATCCCATTGAACACCTGTGGGGAGATTTGAAAACAGCAGTTTGGAGAAGCACCCTCAAATGTGGGAGAACTGGAGCAGTTTGCACAAGAAGAGTGGGCCAAACTGCCAGTAGAGAGGTGTAGGAAGCTCATTCATGGCTATAGGAAGCGCTTGACTGCAGTTATTTTGTCCAAAGGCTGTGCTCCCAAATATTAAGTCTTGGGTGTCAATAATTTTGACAATGCCATTTCTTTTTATTTTCTGATTTTTTTTTGTGTACAAGATCGAGGCTTGTGTAAGAGCGAACATTAATCACATAAAAACAAACGGACACAAAAAACATATGATCAAGGGAGTGGGAGACACGATGGGGAGAGAGAGGGAAGCACACAAATGCAACAATGGAGATCAGGGACATCAAGAGATCTGTGGGAGGGAGAGGGTATGGGGAGGAGGAGGCATGGGAAGGGGGGGGGGGGAGGTATAAAACATATGGACACTGCTAGGACTTCAAGGAAAGCAGTCGGTATTTCAAAAAAGTGGATCTGGGGTGAATTAACGGGGGTAGAAAAGATCAAGGTTTTGGATGGGGGAAGATGAGAGATGGTGGTGAACAGCTGTTTTAAAGACCTGTGGGGAGGAGTAGGATTGAAGAATGTGAGGGAGTTTGTTCCAGAGGCAGGAGAAAAGGGGAATGAAAGAGTGGAGGTGAGCAGGGAGTCTTGATTTTGGCAGTTTCACCATAAGAGGGTTGCTGGCAGATCTTGTGCGACCTGTAGGAATATTTGGCGGACAAAGCACAGACAGAGCTGGGTGAGCGAGACCGGAGAGGAGTCGGTAGAAGACAGAAAGACCTGCAACCTGCCTGCGGTGAGTGAGTGAAAGGCCCTCGGAGTTAGCTTCATCGCGGGAGATTCCAATGATTCTGAAATCTGAAAATGATTCCAATGATTCTGAAAGAGGTCAAAAGGTCAACGTTCGGCGAAACGTGATCCAATTTTTTCCTCCTTCTGATATCCTCAATTTTCATCCCATTGACTTGAAATTTGAATAGGATTTACACATTAGCGAAGTGAATTCAACCACCAACTGTTTTTGAGATCAACATAGGCCAAAAGGTCAACCTCTTTTTTCAAATGTATAAAATCCTCAATTTTTATCCGATTGACTTGAAATTTGAATAGGATTTTCATATCAGCAAACTGAATTCAACCACCAACTATTTTTGAGATCAAAATAGGCCAAAAGGTCAACATAGGCCTAAGGTCAACCACTTTTCTCAAATTTCTAAAATCCTCAATTTTTATCCGATTGACTTGAAATCTGAATAGGATTTGCATATCAGCTTACTGAAACAAACCACCAACTGTTGAGGTAAACATAGGCCAAAAGGTCAACATAGGCCTAAGGTCAACCACTTTTCTCAAATGTCTAAAATCCTCAATTTTTATCCGATTGACTTGAAATCTGAATAGGATTTGCATATCAGCTTACTGATACAAGCCACCAACTGTTGAGGTAAACATAGGCCAAAAGGTCAACATAGGTCAGATTTCTAAAATCCTCAATTTTGATCCAAATAACTTAAAATTTGAAGATGATTTGCATATCAGGTCACTGAATTCAGCCCCCAAATATTTTAGAGATCAAAATCGGCCAAAAGCTTAACCACTTCATTGAAATTTCTAAAATCCTCAATTTTCATCTGATTGACTTGAATTTCTGAATACTAGGGCATGCCCGTACTATATCTATATCTAAAATTATATCCCCCCCTCTATTTACATGAAATGGTTTGGTCCAAAGCGAACGGCTTGCGAGTACGGTGACAATCCCCCCCCTCTATTTACATGAAATGGTTTGGTCCAAAGCGAACGGCTGGCGAGTACGGTGACAATCCCCCCCCCTCTATTTACATGAAATGGTTTGGTCCAAAGCGAACGGCTTGCGGAGTTTGGTAAAGAAATCGCCATCGCGTGCACAAAAGCGCAGGAAAGCGAAAGAATCGCAAATTAGTTTTAATTAGTTTTAAAACATAGTTTAACGGCAACATAGTTTGCCAACGTGAAATAAATGAATACGCTCTCAAATGTGCCGTCCGAGGCAGAGTCTGTTCGCCACGTTCGGCACACGTGATAGCTCGCTGCTCTCTGATTGGTTGAATCGTTTTTTGGACATAGCTCGGTAACTACTTCTCCGATTAATATGAAACCTTGAAAAGGCACATCCTCGGGTCCCCAGCAATATACCTGGCAAGTTTAAAGTATATCGGACCCGTGGTTGTCGAGAAACAGCGGTCACAGACAAACAAACATACAAACATACACACAGAGATTAGTGGAATTATAGATAGATGATTTGCATATCAGCTAACTGAAACCAACCACCAACTATTTTTGAGGTAAACATAGGCCAAAAGGTCAACATAGGTCAAAGGTCAACTCAAGCTCATACTTCTAATATCATCAATTTTCATCTGAAAAATATTAAATTTTAATCCGATTGACCCAAGCTTATTTTTTATTTTTTATTTTTTGGATACAAGATCGAGGCTCGTGAAAGAGCGAACATTAAACACACAGAAAGACAAACCGACACACAAAACATATAACATCGGGAGCGGTAGACAAGATGGGGAGAGAGGGGGAAGGACACAAACACAACATTTGAGAGCAGGGACTGAGAGACATGGACACATCGAGAGATCTGTGGGAGGGAGAGGGCTTTGGGGGGGGGGGAGGTTTGGGAAGGGGGGGGTGGGAGAGGTATAAAACATATGGACACTGCCAGGACTTCCAGGAAAGAAGTTGGAATTTCAAACAAGGTGGATCTGGGAGGAATTAGTGGGGGTAGAAAAGATCAAGGTTTTGGATGGGGGAAGATAAGAGATGGTGGTGAACAGCTGTTTTAAAGACCTGGAGGGAGGAGTGGGATTGAAGAGAGTGAGGGAGTTTGTTCCAGAGGCGGGAGAAAAGAGGAATGAAGGAGTGAAGGTGAGCAGACAGCCGAGATTTTGGCAGTTTAACCATAAGAGGGTTGCAGGCAGATATTGTGCGACCTGTAGGAATATTTGGGGGACAGAGCACAAAGAGCTGGGGGTGCAAGGCCGGAGAGGAGTCGGTAGAAGACGGAAAGACCACCTACCTGCCTGCGGTGAGTGAGTGAAAGGCCCTCGGAGGTAGTGTCATCGCGGGAGATTCCAATGATTCTGAAAGCTTTGGTTTCAACAGCGTGAAGACGACCGAGGTGTGAGGTAGGAGCACCAGCCCAGAGGGGGGAACAATATTCCATTGAGCTGCGGATGAAAGCCTTATAAGTGGTGAGGAGCTCAGGTTTGCCATGCCAAGGAAGGCCGAGCTAGGTGTGAGGCAGGAGATCGTCAATTAAGACGACTGTGGAGTGTGGCGGACACAATGCCAGCGGGTCATAATTCCGCGCACCAGTGGGTGACGCGAGCGACCGGACGTGGAAGCAAGGCTCGGGCCACGTCCGGAGCAAAGGAGTCATGAGGCTCAGGGTTGAACTGGGATACATGCCCCGCCTTTCGGCCGACCGGCCACGCCCGGGGGCAAGACGTGGCCTCGGGATATATACGCGGGCTCGAAAGTCGAGCCCGCCCAGTGCTTCCGTGCGAGCCTTGAATAAAGTGTTTGGTTTTGTTCAACGCGTGGTGGCCTACCTTCTTGGCAAACGAGTTGTGTGTGCATAGCACCACACGACTTTGATGAAGATCGTCAATTATAATCTTAATAAAATGGACAATTTCATGTATCCATGTGACGTGGCACACGGGATTTGAACCTGAGTTACTCCAAATCACGTGACAGCTGGGATCACGTAAAAACATAAACAAGTAAACATGGCGGAACCTCTTTGGAAACTTACTAACATGAAAGAGGACGAAATATTCCGAATGTCCAACTTTTTAACTTGTTTACTACGAGTACAGGAACCGCAAGGTCGTTGTTAAACTTGTTTAAAGGTCTCGGGAACGAACATTGTCACGAGGCGTCCAACGTTACACTTGGGGCGTGGTCTACCGAGATCCGAGAAACGGTGAAACTCCGTGATCGTAAAATAAGAAGAAGAAGAAGAAGAAGCCGATTAGGGAAGGAGGCAAGGAAGGAGCACGTGCTTCTCTGTTTCGTTGTCCCTCAGTTCTGTTGAAACGGAATGAATTGTCCCGAAGTGACGAACACCGAGCTGTGTCTGATGAACCGATATCTCTCAGGTGAGAAACACAAGGTGAACCCTCCGGGATCGACGAGGGTCTCCTATGGGAGGAACCTGCTCGGGCCGGGAGAATCTGCCGCGGATAAGCAGTTCAGCCCCGGTACGTGACGTTCTTGTTCACGTGCGGGTCCGTGCTGTGCACTATGTACGTCAATAGTTTATGTGAGAATCACCGTGGCATGTCCTGATCGGGTTCCCTCGTCCAAGATTGTGTCGATCTCCTGATCGGGTTCCCTCGTACAAGATCGTGTCGATCTCCTGATCAGGTTCCCTCCCATAAGATCGTGTCGATCTCCTGATCGGGTTCCCTCGTACAATATTGTGTCGATCTCCTGATCGGGTTCCCTCGTACAATACTGTGTCGATCTCCTGATCGGGTTCCCTCGTACAATATTGTGTCGATCTCCTGATCGGGTTCCCTCGTACAATATTGTGTCGATCTCCTGATCAGGTTCCCTCGTACAAGATCGTGTCGATCTCCTGATCGGGTTCCCTCCTACAAGATCGTGTCGATCTCCTGATCGGGTTACCTCGTACAAGATCGTGTCGATCTCCTGATCGGGTTCCCTACTACAAGATCGTGTCGATCTCCTGATCGGGTTCCCTCCTACAAGATTGTGTCGATCTCCTGATCGGGTTCCTCGTACAATATTGTGTCGATCTCCTGAGCCGGTGAATCGATCCCGTTTGTTTTAATGATTTAATCGGAGCTCGAACGGACATTTTGATTCCTGGGAGCAGATTCGTTAAAGGACGCGTCTGAGGAGAAGTTCGATCGTTTCTCCCTGTTATAGACAAAAATGAATGGAAGAGTTGGGTTTCTTTGAACAGAATAGACAATGATAGGATCAGGGACATTAATCTGAAAGTAAATAAGATGAGAGTTCGGACGGTGTGAGGTCGGGGGTCCGCTTGTCCGATTTATTAATAAGGAAATTAGACGCAGTAGGACATTCGACCCTTTATGTCTGTGTCTGATGTGACTGATGTGTCTTCCCTTCTTGAATTCGACAGATAAGTATCAAGGTTTTCTTTGTGTCACACCAACACTAAATTAAATAAATCCGTCAAAAATCAAAACGACTTAAATTAATAGGGGTTGGGGAGGAATGGAGCAGGCATGGCGGTTTGTAGATGGGGGAGGGAAGTGGGCATGAGGAATGGGGATTGGAGGGGGGGAGGAGAGGCGATTGGACGGGGGGGGGGGGGGTTGGGATGGAGGAGTGGGGATTGGGTGGGGAAGGAGTGGGGATTGGGGGGGGAGGAGTGGGGATTGGGGGGGGAGGAGTGGGGATTGGGGGGGGAGGAGTGGGGATTGGGGGGGGGGAGGAGTGGGGATTGGGGGGGGGAGGAGTGGGGATTGGGGGGGGAGGAGTGGGGATTGGGGGGGAGGAGTGGGGATTGGGGCGGGAGGAGAGGCGATTGGACGGGGGGGGAGGGGTTGGGATGGAGGAGTGGGGATTGGGTGGGGGAGGAGTGGGGATTGGGGGGGGGGAGGAGTTGGGATTGGGGGGGGAGGAGTGGGGATTGGGGTGGGAGGAGTGGGGATTGGGGGGGGGAGGAGTGGGGATTGGCGACAGATAAGTGTCAAGGTTTTCTTGAAACTGAATCCTCCCCCACCCCCAACCTCGCTGCTATCTCCCTCACCTCCAACTTTTGTATTATTCGAACATTTAGAAAGCAGACCCCTAACCCCACTATCGTAATCATTGTGTAAATCTTATTATAATGGAGTAAACGTGAATGGTTATGTTTGTATGTGTGTTTGTACACTTGTGACAAAAACGGTTTTTTCTTTTCAAATCTATCGAAAACTGAAAAACATGGTCCTTGAGGCGCTGAGGTGGTGAAGCCGTTTGACTAAATGTCTATTAATTATGTACTGTTTGAATATACCTTTCGACCCTTAAGATCACCGAAACACCTACAGACCCAAAAGACCCAGATGACCCAAAATATCCCCAAGGCCCAGATGACCCTTAAAGACCGAGATGACCCAAAAGACCATTAAAGACCACAAAGGCCCTTAAGAACCCAAAGACATGTTTAGTTTATCTCAAATGATACACCTGTATTAAATGTATCACTATAAAATAAAGCAGGTGATTTAATATGTAATGTACATAATCCAAGATGTAATTTTAATCGGTAAGCAATAAACGTCAAAACAAACAACCACTCAAGGCACCAAAACTGCTTCCGGTGTCAAAATTGGTGATCCGTTTGACTGAGCTTTGTCTGTGAGCGAAGTTATGCAATCAAGGCAACAACACGTTAAAGATCGAGAATATGAGCATCCTCGGTGACCGGAGTTTTGGCACTGAGGACAAGGACACGCATGTCATCTTGTTCTTCTCTCCTCTCACCGTTCTTGTTGGACCAAACGGAGCGGACAACAGGGTGTCCTCTAGCTCGTTGTAAAACCAGAGCATTCACTAACCCATATGGTTTCTGCGCATGTTTTATTTGGTGGATAATGGACTTGTTCACACCATAATGTCTTTATTTGGTGGATAATGGACTTAACACCATAATGTCTTTATTTGGTGGATAATGGACTCGTTAACACCATAATGTCTTTATTTGGTGGATAATGGACTTGTTAACACCATAATGTCTTTATTTGGTGGATAATGGACTTGTTAACACCATAATGTCTTTATTTGGTGGATAATGGACTTGTTAACACCATAATGTCTTTATTTGGTGGATAATGGACTTGTTAACACCATAATGTCTTTATTTGGTGGATAATGGACTTGTTAACACCATAATGTCTTTATTTGGTGGATAATGGACTTGTTAACATCATAATGTCTTTATTTGGTGGATAATGGAATTGTTAACACCATAATGTCTTTATTTGGTGGATAATGGACTTGTTAACACCATAATGTCTTTATTTGGTGGATAATGGACTTGATAACACGATAATGTCTTGATTTGGTGGATAATGGACTTGTTAACACCATAATGCCTTTATTTGGTGGATAATGGACTTGTTAACACCATAATGTCTTTATTTGGTGGATAGTGGACTTGTTAACACCATAATGTCTTTATTTGGTGGATAATGGACTTGTTAACACCATAATGTCTTTATTTGGTGGATAATGGACTTGTTAACACCATAATGCCTTTATTTGGTGGATAATGGACTTGTTAACACCATAATGTCTTTATTTGGTGGATAAATGGATTTGTTAACACCATAATGCCTTTATTTGGTGGATAATGGAATTGTTAACACCATAATGTCTTTATTTGGTGGATAATGGAATTGTTAACACCATAATGTCTATTTGGTGGATACTGGACTTGTTAACACCATAATGTCTTTATTTGGTGGATAATGGACTTGTTAACACCATAATGTCTTTATTTGGTGGATAATGGACTTGTTAACACCATAATGTCTTTATTTGGTGGATAATGGACTTGTTAACACCATAATGTCTTTATTTGGTGGATAATGGACTTGTTAACACCATAATGTCTTTATTTGGTGGATAATGGACTTGTTAACACCATGATGTCTTTATTTGGTGGATAATGGACTTGTTAACACAATAATGTCTTTATTTGGTGGATAATGGAATTGTTAACACCATAATGTCTTTATTTGGTGGATAATGGACTTGTTAACACCATAATGTCTTTATTTGGTGGATAATGGACTTGTTAACATCATAATGTCTTTATTTGGTGGATAATGGAATTGTTAACACCATAATGTCTATTTGGTGGATAATGGACTTGTTAATACCATAATGTCTTTATTTGGTGGATAATGGACTTGTTAATACCATAATGTCTTTATTTGGTGGATAATGGACTTGTTAACACCATAATGTCTATTTGGTGGATAATGGAATTGTTAATACCATAATGTCTTTATTTGGTGGATAATGGACTTGTTAACACCATAATGTCTTTATTTGGTGGATAATGGACTTGTTAACACCATAATGTCTATTTGGTGGATAATGGAATTGTTAATACCATAATGTCTTTATTTGGTGGATAATGGACTTGTTAACACCATAATGTCTTTATTTGGTGGATAATGGACTTGTTAACACCATAATGTCTATTTGGTGGATAATGGAATTGTTAATACCATAATGTCTTTATTTGGTGGATAATGGACTTGTTAACACCATAATGTCTTTATTTGGTGGATAATGGAATTGTTAACACCATAATGTCTTTATTTGGTGGATAATGGACTTAACACCATAATGTCTTTATTTGGTGGATAATGGACTTGTTAACACAATAATGTCTTTATTTGGTGGATAATGGACTTGTTAACACCATAATGTCTTTATTTGGTGGATAATGGACTTGTTAACACAATAATGTCTTTATTTGGTGGATAATGGACTTGTTAACACCATAATGTCTTTATTTGGTGGATAATGGACTTGTTAACACCATAATGTCTTTATTTGGTGGATAATGGAATTGTTAACACCATGATGTCTTTATTTGGTGGATAATGGACTTGTTAACACCACAATGTCTTTATTTGGTGGATAATGGACTTGTTAACACAATAATGTCTTTATTTGGTGGATAATGGACTTGTTAACACCATAATGTCTTTATTTGGTGGATAATGGACTTGTTAACACCATAATGTCTTTATTTGGTGGATAATGGACTTGTTAACACCACAATGTCTTTATTTGGTGGATAATGGACTTGTTAACACAATAATGTCTTTATTTGGTGGATAATGGACTTGTTAACACCATAATGTCTGTATTTGGTGGATAATGGACTTGTTAACACCATAATGTCTGCCCAATAAGGCAGCACTCTCGCCCCAACCAAGCTTATCCAAAACCTCCACTCTCTGTGACAAAGACGTCACTTTCCTCGATCGTTATGCACTTGTTTTTGTCTTGGGAGCTACAGTACAAATCATTAACGACAATAATAACCAAAAATGAAGGAATTTATTATGATTCCATAGATCGCAGTGTTGACAGTGAGATAGTTACAGAACATTACCTGAGGTCCCATGTGTCTCAGTTACTACAGCAGAGGAAGAAGAATGCCGACCAGCATCAGGGAGCAGGGGGCGGGGGGGTTGGAGGGGGAGGGGGGAGGGCCAGACCGAGACCAGACCCGCGTCAACACAGAACTGTACACAAAAAATTACATGTTTAACTTTAAAACTGAACCCATTTAAAGAAGGGATGGTTGTATATGACTGTTGTTGAGGCAAATTGTTGATTGTAAAAGTTGGATAGAGTAAAAAAAGTGGCAAGTATTATTATTATATTTCGTTTTACAACCCATAGAAAGATCGTGAGTGTTATGTGAAGATGCGGATATGGAACGATCTGGCGGTATTGAGCCGTTTCTAGTTCCTTCTCGATATGAAACCATCTCGCATCAATGAGTGGTTTCTTAGAGCGAGGGACTTTTGAGAATGTTTGCGAATTCTCAGGTAGTTATTGCGTGTCCCAACGTTCATGTAACTGTCCAGTTGATCAAGTATTGTTGTAAAAGTCAGTTCAGTCTTTTTGGACTTCCACTGGTAACATGTGCGACCTGCCGCATGGTCTGACACCCCTCCCTGGCTTTGCTGGTGAGAATGGTAACTGTGATACCCTGCCAGGACCAAAAACAACACCTGGCAAAGGGCGGATGAGCTCCCTTGTGGAACCAACGGCCGTCCAGTAATGATGGTGTCTCTTAAAAAAACACTCATCCGGTTTGGACCGGTTCAAGTCATGCCAAATACTTTAAAATGGTACGTGCTGCTTCCTTGCTTGAAAAGGATAGAGCAAGGACAATCCACATCAGTTGGCATCCATGAGGAGGAGAAAATTCCTCATGAGGAAATGCCCTGCTGAGTACGGTGAGAAAAGCGGTGCCATTGTTGTGACGTTGTTCTTTCCCAGAGCATCCCGGGAAGTGACGGTAGTGACGGCACATCTCCCAAGGTGTGTGTGTGTGTGTGTGTGTGTGTGTGTGTGTGTGTGTGTGTGTGTGTGTGTGTATGTGTTTGTTCTATTACGAGCCTTAGCCCAAGTATTTAAATATATATATATACGAGGTGTGTTGAAAAAGTATCTGACCTTTGTTCATAAAAAATACTCGTATCCAGATACAACAAACTTACACTAATCTCCTTCAAAGTAGTCCCCTTGGGCTGCCACACACTTCTCCCAACGGTTCTGCCACTGTCGGAAGCAGCGCTGGAACGCCTCTTTTGGGATGGCGCGCAGCTGGTCCATCGCATTCCGCATGATGTCTTCTCTGGACTGAAATCTGGTCCCTTTCAGGGGCATTTTCAGCTTGGAGAAAAGCCAGAAGTCACACGGAGCCATGTCGGGAGAGTAGGGAGCCTGACGAAGCACAGGTGTGTTGTGTTTGGCCAAGAAACTCTGTATCAAATGTGAAGAATGGGCGGGTGCGTTATCTTGATGGAGCTGCCAATTGCCCGCTGCCCACAGGTCCGGCCATTTGCGTCGCACAGCGTCACGAAGGCGACGCAGAACCTCTTGGTAATACTCCTTGGTGATGGTTGTGCCATGTGGTGCGTACTCGTGATGAACCACGCCACTGGAGTCGAAGAAGACGGTCAGCATGACTTTGACATTGCTGCGGACCTGCCTTGCTTTTTTTGGCCTCGGGGATGTTGGATGCTTCCATTGTGATGACTGCAACTTGGTTTCTGGGTCGTACCCATAAACTCAGGACTCATCGCCAGTGATCACTGTGTTGAGGAAGCTGGGATCGCTGTTCACAGTCTCCAGCATGTCCTGTGCGATCTCCAAACGGAGTTGCTTCTGCTCAATCGTTAGCAGCTTTGGTACGAACTTCGCTGAGATTCTCCTGAAGCCCAAATCCTCCTTCATAATGGAATGAACGGATCCAAAGCTGACGCCCACCTCGTCTGCAAGTTCTCTGATCGTGATTCGACGATCCTGCATCACCAGTGTCCTCAATTGGTCAATGACGATCTCATTTCGGGATGTTGAGGGCCTACCCGAACGTGCTTCACTCTCCACTGATGTGCGGCCATCTTTGAAGCGGTTGTACCACTCCTTTATCTGTGTGGTGCTCATTGCTTCGTCCCCGAAGGCCTGTTGAATCTTGCGGATCGTTTCCACTTGGGAATCGCCAAGCTTTACACAAAATTTGATGCAGTAGCGTTGTTCAAGTTTTTCCGTCATTTTGTCAAAAACGAAAATCCGACGGCGCTCACTTACACTTCCTCACTCATCGGCGGTCTGCCGTCGAATGACAGCTTCTGCAGGTGGGAAAAAATTCACGCATGCGCATTAGGATCGCCTACATACGTGCACCAATCAACACCTCCCTAGCTTCATTTGTTTACGCACGACAAAGTAAGGTCGCATACTTTTTGAACACACCTTGTCTATATATATATATATATATATATATATATATATATATATATATATATATATATACATAGTATATGGCATATATGAAAATCCCAGGTATGTTATCCCTGCTGTGTACGCACAGGTATGTGATACAAGGTACTGGAAGGATAAACCTTGCAAAAAATTGAAAATAAAAGGACAAACCTTCCTATCCATACAATGCCAAAACTTTGAGCCTTTAATTTTATTTTATTTTTCTCATCGTCGAAGGATTTTTTTCTTTTCAGATTTGATTGTGAAAGTGAAGGTTGAATCTGACTTTGAGGATGATTCAACGTCTCAAGAGAAAGGTCTGAACCACATCAACATTTTACTTGTTCCAGTTACGGATGTTTATGTGTGCATATACATTGTATAGATTGAGGTTATTCTCTGGCATTGTAATGGAGGCATTTTGAGGCAGATTTCTAAAACCTCCACGAATGACTGAACCAATGTTGTTTCACGACACTGCGTTACTTCTTATTGCCATTTACGTTCGACACGAAGATCGCCTAAAATGCAAGCCAAAACTGGTTGAAGGTCTGGGTCGAGTGACGAGGCAAAGGCGGGAAGATTTTTCTTTACAATTAAAAGGGTTTATTGATAATGTATTCAGGGAAAAAGATAGACAGGATGCTATAAATACATACTTTGGCCTAAACTTCTTAGATCTTTACTGGCAGGTCTTTCCTTTCTTTGCTTATGGGCTCTTCAACCTTAATAGAATCATCTGACCTTCGGCTTCTTGGTCTGGACATCTCCTCCAACCTCCTTTGCGATAAGTATATTTCTGGTATTGCTGAGAGTGGTTCCAAGCGAGTGGGTTGGTTCCAAGCGAGTTGGTTGCTTCCAAGCGAGTTGGTTGCTTCCAAGCGAGTTGGTTGGTTCCAAACGAGTTGGTTGGTTCCAAGCGAGTTGGTTGCTTCCAAGCGAGTTGATTGGTTCCAAGCGAGTTGGTTGCTTCCAAGCGAGTTGGTTGGTTCCAAGCGAGTTGGTTGCTTCCAAGCGAGTTGGTTGCTTCGAAGCGAGTTGGTTGCTTCCAAGCGAGTTGGTTGGTTCCAAACGAGTTGGTTGGTTCCAAACGAGTTGGTTGGTTCCAAGCGAGTTGGTTGCTTCCAAGCGAGTTGGTTGGTTCCAAACGAGTTGGTTGCTTCCAAGCGAGTTGGTTGCTTCCAAGCGAGTTGGTTGCTTCCAAGCGAGTTGGTTGCTTCCAAGCGAGTTGGTTGCTTCCAAGCGAGTTGGTTGCTTCAAAGCGAGTTGGTTGTCTTTATTGAGCACAGAGGGATTTACCTCCTGAGGCTGTTTTGTACCTGCATAAGCAGGGGCGTCGAGAGCCAGCACCAGGCAAACAACCTCGGGGCCCCCACCCCCACTCTATCTCTCTTTTATAACTTTGTAAGGAACTTTCTTTTATGAAGATCCTAAATTGGAGTAGCAACGAGGTCATAAATAAAGCAAAATCACAGGAGCCTTTTTAGCTCACAGTACAAGTGTTGGAAAGTAAATAAATAAAGTATTAACAAATCCATTGTGCAAGTTGAAGTTGATGCACCTCACACTTGTAGCAGAGTGCGGAACATGCAGTGTGGTCCAATTGTCCAAAGCATCATGAATGCTCCAGACAAACGGCCTGAAACAATTTATTTAATAAAATGCACACAAGGCCAAAATTATTATTTGTCCATGTCATTTACCTGAATATTTTACCGAGAAAAACAAATGGTCACTTTTATTTAGCCATATACAACAACAGCAACAACAACAACAACAACAACAACAACAACAGACATTTAAGGCCATTTTCCCTGCTAGAGCAGGGGTTAGCATTGCGGGCCCCATGACAATCTTCTCCATTTTGCCCTATTTTCTGCATCTCCCCTTGTTAACCCCCTTGCCCGCATTTCTTCTTCCACCACCTTTAGCCAAGTCTTTCTCGGTCTTCCCCATCCTCTACTTCCTCCTACATTCATTTCCATCACTCTTCTCAACCAGTCACTTTCATCCTTCCTCAACACATGACCAAACGATCTCAACCTGTTCCTCTTCACAGCATCAATCACAGGCTCTATTCCCATCATCTTTCGCAATTCATCATTTGTCTTCCTCTCTCTCAACGATACTCCACACATCCACCGAACCATTCGCATTTCCACCCTTTCCAGCCTTCGTTGCTGCTCTACGTTCATTACCCATGTCTCGCTCCCATAAATCATAACACTTCTCACACATGCGGGCAAGGGTTACCTTTCCCTTCAGCTTCAACGACACTCCCCTCCTCGTCAGGACACTCCCCTCCACACTTTTATTTAGCCGTATAATCGAAAATAAAGGAGATAGCGGAACGTTTGGACTGATCGAGTCAATTCACATCCTCGAATGTTGAACACAATTTCTCCATAAGATTGGCAAAAAAAATACGTGAGAAGATGATTCATGATTTTTTTTGTAAAAAGAGGATACTGAAGGAACTGCGCTCCAACGCGAGTCGAAAGAATTGACGCGACCAAAGACGGAATTCGTCCGAGTTGCTTTATTGAAACAAAACAGCTCAGGTATTCTGACAAGCCCGTTTATCGGGCAGCAATATATATATATACACATTTATGTCGGGAGGTTTGCCCGGCAAAAGCTATACCGGGCATGCCCGGGTGTCAAGGGCGAGCCTTGGAAAGGCGAGTCTGGACCTGCCCGGGCGTGTTTGGCTGTGGCCTGGCAAGTCGAGGCTGGGCGTGCCCGGGCGCTCTGGACGAGCACTGGAAAAGCGAGAGCGGGCATGCCCAGACGCTCTGGGCGAGCCCTGGAAAGGCGATAGCGGGCATGCCCGGACGCTCTGGGCGAGCCCTGAAAAGGCGATAGCGGGCATTCCCGGACGCTCTGGGCGAGCCCTGGAAAGGCGAGAGCGGGCATGCCCGGGAAAGACGAGACCGGGCGTGCCCGGGAGGTTCGGGCATGCCCGGGAGAGGCGCGTCTGGCCGTGTTCTGGCCGGTGCAAGGCGATTGTGTGCATCCAGCGGTAACCGCTACAATACAAACACATTTCTTTGTAACGCACATTTCTGGTTAATAACCATTTTCTGTAAAGTTTGAAACTGCACCATTAACAATTTTAAATGTTGTTTTGTTTCCAGCGAGAAACCCGGCAAAGAAAACAAAATAAGCTTCTGGATTTAAATGTAACGATGAGGAAATGAGGATGAGCTGATGAGGGGTTTCACTCCATTGTTTAAAAAAAACCTCGACGCCCCTGTGTATAAGATAACTATACGTCCCCTCATGGAGTACTGTTGCCACATTTGGGCTGGAGCACCAGCCCACCACTTATCTTTACTTGATAGACTCCAGAAAGGCAAGGTCAACCTGGTTGGTGCGGAGATGGGTTCAACTCCATATATTTTACAATCACCGCTCCGACTGTGCACATATTACCTTCAGCGTATCCCAACCAGATCCCTCCTTCAAGAGTAATTATATTTAACTCGAGCACGCAATCCATACTATTCTTACCACATTCATGCTGTGGAATTTTGCCCCTCCCCCCACCCCATCCCTTCCACATCACAATATTATGATAACTTGAGGTAAGAAATATGTTTTTTTTTTTGTTTTTTTTTGTATACTGAATCGAGGCTCGTGAAAGAGCTAACATTTACTTCACAAACAAATCAACCAGACAAACAAAATATATAAAAAGCGGGAGTGGAAAACAAGAAGGGGAGAGAAGGTGAAGCACACAAACACAACATTTGAGAGCAGGGAGATGTGTGGAAGGGAGAGGGCTTGGGGGGAGGAGGCATGGGAAGGGGGGGGGGTGGAGGGAGAAGTATAAAACACAAGGACACCAATGACTTCCAGGACAGAAGTTGGTATTTCAAAAAAGTGGAATTGGGGTGAAATTAGCGGGGGTAGAAAAGATCAAGGTTTTGGATGGGGGAAGATAAGAGATGGTGGTAAACAGCTGTTTTAAAGACCTGGAGGGTGGAGTGGGATTGAAGAGAGTGAGGGAGTTTGTTCCAGAGGCGGGAGAAAAGAGGAATGAAGGAGTGAAGGTGAGCAGAGAGTCTTGATTTTGGCAGTTTGACCATAAGAGGGTTGCAGGCAGATCTTGTGCGACCTGTAGGAATATTTGCGGGACAGAGCCCAGAGAGAGCTGGGGGGGCAAGGCCAGACAGGAGTCGGTAGAAGATGGAAAGACCACCAACCTGCCTGCAGTGAGTGAGTGAGAGGCCCTTGGAGTTAGCTTCATCACGGGAGATTCCAATGATTCTGAATGCTTTGGTTTCAACAGCGTGAAGACGAGCTAGGTGTGAGGCAGGAGCACCAGCCCAGAGGGGAGAGCAGTATTCCATTGAGCTGCGGATGAAAGCCTTGTATGTGGTGAGGAGCTCAGGTGTGCCAAGGAAGGACTTCGCACGACGGAGGATGCCCAGTCGGCGACTGGCTTTGGAGGCCAGATTTGAAATGTGGTTTTCCCAGGAAAGATCATGGCAGATAGTGAGACCCAAAAGCTTGAGTGACAGAACTTCTTGGAGAGGATTATTCAGAAAGTGGATGGGAGGGTTGTCCAGTCGGTCTTTTCGGAGAGACATCTCTCTTAAGAGTGAAATAATGAAATAAACAAGTAAACACAATGTGATGTGATCTATTGAGAGTCTGGCGTACCTTCGAGCAGCTGAGCAGATTTCCTAGGCTCCATGGGTGGAGAATCACACGGTTCCTGCTACAATGTACAATCACACGGTGTACAAGAGGAATCGAGAAAACAACAATTTAAAGAATGAATTTCCATGAATAAAGCAAAAAGGTGCGAAAATGATTTTCCCACCTTTTTGCCCGATGCTCTCTTGTGAAACTCAGGAATGGCAATGACTATAATCCAGGGGCAGTCAAAGAGAATAAGCCTGGTTATAGAGTGGGTTTGAGGGGTGGATCCACCTGCAGAAGTAGGAGTAAAAGCGTGATTATCAAAAGTGGCCCATTGTTTAACCAGGCCGTGGTTTATGTTTGAGAATTTGATTTTTAGCAACGAGCTAAAATCGTGTAAGAAATCGGAGATAATCGGAGATAATAAAGCGGAGATAATCCCAGGGCACAAATTAAGAGTTCAAATAATTATCATTATAAGGCAATGGAATGCAGACAGCTATTCTGCATCAGCGAGAACACCAAATTGTCATTTCATCATGCACTTCCTCTAATTTCAATTGCCCTCGTCCTTTGTTGACCTCTTTGGTTAAGTAGGAAAATGTGTTTTTCTGTTGGAGACCCCATGCATTTCTCCCCACTACTTAGAATGATTGTTTTGGTTTACATTTGTTTTTTTATCCCTCCATTTATTGTGATGAACTGTTGTCACATGGTTTGCAGGTGAAGCTCAAGTGGTGAAGTCAGAACCTTTCCAAAACAACCTTCTTCAGACATCCCAGGATGCTTTGAGCAATGATCATGTGAAGCAGGAACCATGTGATTCTCCACCCATGGAGCCTAGGAAATCTGCTCAGCTGCTCGAAGGTACGCCAGACTCTCAATAGATCACATCACATTGTGTTTACTTGTTTATTTCATTATTTCACTCTTAAATAATTTTGTTACAAACCTTGCAGAATAACGAGTCCATTTGAATTGTTTTCACTCAAATGGCTTGTTTCTGTGAACAAGACAGGGATACCTCTTTCATTTAAAATACACGTTGCTTATAAAATACACATATTCAAGATCATTGCATCACATCGGATCCATTTTAGATGATTTCAACCATTTCAAAATCCTACGATGTCACTTCGCAGTGTTGCAATTACTTCCACCAACTTTGGATGATTTCCTGTGGAAAATAGTTCAACATCTCAGTCATGTGACAATCTTGACCACATCTACGATCTCGTTATTTTGAAGCAAATCATTAAGCCTGGACCATATCCTTCCACATCTCTGATTATTTTGCAGTGTCGGAAATGAAGCTGCACACCATTTATTCAAGTATGTCCCTTATTCTCTGTGATCGTGCGGTTGTGTTGTTTTGAATTTATTGCAGCTGTTATAATCGTTATCTCAGCCACCAAAGGTGGAAGGAAGGAGGTTATGTTTTCACCACTGTCCATTTGTCTGTGAGCGGGATATCTGAGCTATGGACAGATTTGGACCAAGTTTGGTGGACAGGTTGGATGTGTGCCAAGAACAAATTGATTGGATTTTTGTGAAGACGCAGATCCGGATCTGAGAATTTTAAAATTGATTCTTCGTCTTTGAGATGTTGAACCAAAACCAATATATAGCATATTTCAAGAAGTTATGGATGGGTTATGACAAAAGTTGGTGGACATGTTGGGTCGGTGACAAGAACAAGCCGATTAGATATTGGTTAAGGTCCGGATGCTGATCCGGCCGGCCTATCAGTGGGATGCAAAACGTAAACTGTTCAGGCTGGTGGAGGTATGTGCTCTACCAAGTGCCTTTCTTGTTCAGCTTGTGTTGTGTATCCCACCATTCAGGTTCCTGATCAGATCGATTTCTGATGTCACCATCTCTCCTATTGATGACTTGCCTGCAACAATAACAGCATTCAGGAATTCCATTTTATTCAAGATTACTGTTTTACGATCACTATTTTGATATAAAATTATTCTTACCATTCCACAGACCATCTAATAGCACCGGAGGAGTTTGAGGTGTGGGGAGAGGGGTTGGGAGGGGGGCAGGAGGGGCAATGGCCCCACCTTGATTTGTTTTCAGCAACTTACAACTAAGATAAAAACATCCCGTATTTAAACGTGAGTAACAATAATGAACGTAAACTGTATTTGTAATTTCACGTACACTTTAACGACCCTAACAAACGGTAATTTTGGAAGTCTCACCGAGCTACCATTATTAATATTAAGCCCTTGCCCCCCTCCCCCCAAATAGAGAAGTCAAAGTATGCCTATATCTAGTTGTACTTATGAAAATTCCTCTGACCATTGATAGACAGTGGTTGTATCTCTCACAGGTTTTTTTCTTTCTTTCTTTCTTTGTTTTGTATGCAAAGTCGAGGTTTGTGGAAGAGCGACAACACTGAATAAATCAGGATGCAACAGAACAAAACAAGAGGAGAATGAGGGGGGAAACACCAACAGCACGGTTTGCCAGATAAAACAGAGGGAGACGTGAACAAAAAAGGGAAGTGGGGAGGAAAGAGGGGTCAGGGAGGATGCACAAGCACATGGTGGTCAATATGGATACAGAAGCAGATTCTCAGGAAGGAAAAACTGAAAATTTGGAAGAAGGTGGGATTTTTGGGTGGAGGGGTTAATGGGGGTAGAAAAGATCATGTTTTGGATGGTGGATAATCTGAGATGGTGATGAACAGTGGTCTTGTTTGTGTGTTTTAACTGAATCATTTGGCCAGTTCCAAAATTCTTCCATTTTTGAATCTGAACTGGACCCTCTTCCTCGAGGAGAAATGTTTAACTAATGACAATGTTCAAATTAATTTGAGAAATATTATCAAATATGGACAAACTGGTGTGAATTATTGCTTTTTGTGACTTGTCTTTTCAGAGAAACGAATGAAATTGGATTCTTGGTCCAACAGTTCCCAGTTGCTCAACGCACAAGTTTTCAATCGTCACATGACACAGACAGTTACTCAAGATACTGGTACATTTCACAGCATGTCTCGTAAATGTTGCACAGAGACCCTCAAGATTATACAAGGAATTAGGAAACTACACAAGTGTTCTGTGTGTGACAAATCATTTACAACGTTGTCAATTTTAAAACTACATAAAACAATCCATAAGGGAGAGAAGCCATTCAAGTGTTCTATTTGCAACAAGAAATTTTCTCGATCATCAAATTTGCAGATTCATCAAAGAACACACACAGGCGAGAAGCCTTTCAAGTGTTCTGTGTGTCTGAAAACCTTTATGCAAAAGTCATATTTGCACTTTCATCAAAGAATACACACAGGTGAAAAGCCACACAAGTGTTCTTCGTGTGCTAAAGCCTTTATTCGATCGATAGATTTACACATTCATCAAAGACGGCACACAGGAGAGAAGCCTCACAAGTGTTCCTTGTGTCCTCAAGCCTTTACTCGATCATCAAATTTAAGGAGTCATCAAAGAATACACACAGGAGAGAAGCCACACAAGTGTTCTGTGTGTCCTAAAGCCTTTACTCGATCATCAAATTTAAGGAGTCATCAAAGAATACACACAGGAGAGAAGCCACACAAGTGTTCTTTATGTCGTAAAGCCTTTTTTCAATCATCAGATTTAAGGAATCATCAAATAATACACACAGGAGAGAAGCCACACAAGTGTTCTGTGTGTCCTAAAGCCTTTATTCGATCATCAAATTTAAGGAGACATCAAATAATACACACAAGAAAGAAGCCCCACAAGTGCTCTGTGTGCAGCGAGGCATTTGCTTGTTCATCATATCTTTCTCAACATCAAAGAAGACACACAGAAGACATCTACTGCACGTGGACGATCTCAAACTAGAAAAGCGCGACTGAGGACATTCAAATGGAATTTGTTCTTGACAAATGCACCAAATGCGGATATCTTTCTGGAAAAACAAAAGGAACACACACTATCTCAGTAGATGGAAGTACAATACAGGAACTAGAAAAGGAAGCATCCTTCAAATACATCGGAATATAAGAAGACCTCCCCAGGTACAACACCAAAAAAGGCGGAAAATAATCAGCAAAGAGTACTTGCGCAGAATAACACTAATTCTGAAGTCATCCTTCTCTCCAATGAACAAAACCAAAGCTATAAACCAACTTGCAGTACCAGTATTCCAGTATAGCTGTGCAAATATAAACTGGAAACAATTTGAAATCAACAACTTAGACACCAAAACAAGGAAACTTCTAACTTTTCATAATCTATTAAACAAAAACAATGCATGCTGAGGTTTTACTTGCCAAGAATAGGAGGACGAGGTGGACTGATGTAGCTGAACCACGTGCACAGGACAGCATGTGTAGGACTAGCGGAGTATGTGAAAAGCTCAACAGACTATCGAATGAGATTTGTGCACGAACATGAAAACAACAAATCAGCAAAGGTACCGTAAATCCATTTGGAAACAAACTTCCAAAAACAGGTGCAAGTGAAGGATACTACACAGGAAAACAAAACAGAAACAAATACAGCCCCAATGATCGCAAAGAAGAAAAAGAAAACGACAAAAAGAAATATCAGCAGATATAATCTGACAAATGGGGGAATGCCAAAAGAGCAGGAAGATTCAAAGAAGAGTTTGACAGAACAGGTTTTCTTTTTTTTCTTCTTTTTTTTGTATACAGAATCGAGGCTCGTGAAAGAGCTAACATTTATCACAAAAACAAATCAAAGAGACAAACAAACAAAGTATATAAAAAGGGGAGCGGTAGACAAGATGGGGAGAGAAGGGGAAGCACATAAACACAACATTTGAGAGCAGGGACATCGGGAATGTGTGGGAGGGAGAGGGATTGGGGGAAGGCGGCGTGGGAAGGGGGGTGGGGGGTGGGAGAAGTATAAACACAAGTACACCAAGGACTTCCAGGAAAGAAGTTGGTATTTCAAAAAAGTGGATTTGGGGTGAAATTAGCGGGGGTAGAAAAGATCAAGGTTTTGGATGGGGGAAGACAAGAGATGGTGGTGAACAGCTGTTTTAATGACCTGGAGGGAGGAGTGGGATTGAAGAGAGTGAGGGAGTTTGTTCCAGAGGCGGGAGAAAAGAGGAATGAAGGAGTGAAGGTGAGCAGAGAGTCTTGATTTTGGCAGTTTAACCATAAGAGGGTTGCAGGCAGATCTTGTGCGACCTGTAGGAATATTTGGGGGACAGAGCCCAGAGAGAGCTGGAGGAGCAAGGCCGGAAAGGAGTCGGTAGAAGACAGAAAGACCACCAACCTGCCTGCGGTGAATAAGTGAAAGGCCCTTGGAGGTAGCTTCATCGCGGGAGATTCCAATGATTCTGAACGCTTTGGTTTCAACAGCGTGAAGACGAGCTAGGTGTGAGGCAGGAGCACCAGCCCAGAGGGGGGAACAATATTCCATTGAGCTGCAGATGAAAGCCTTATAAGTGGCGAGGAGCTCAGGTTTCCCAAGGAAGGACTTCGCACGACGGAGGATGCCCAGTCGGCGACTGGCTTTGGAGGCCAGATTTGAAATGTGGTTTTCTCAGGAAAGATCATGGCAGATAGTGAGACCCAAAAGCTTGAGTGACAGAACTTCTTGGAGAGGATTATTCAGAAAGTGGATGGGAGGGTTGTCCAGTCGGTCTTTTCGGAGAGACATCGTAAGAGTGTGAGATTTGTCAGGATTGAAAGACATGTTCCACTTGTTTGCCCAGTCTGTGATTTTGTCCAGGTCTGCAGAGAGCGAGGAGGCTGCAGACTGCCGATCTGAGGGATGAGGAATGGAGCGGTAGAGAGTGGAGTCATCAGCAAAGAGATAGAGAGGATTTTCAAGAGAGTCGGAGAGATCCGACTCTCTTGATGAAGACCAGAAAAAGCATAGGGCCCAGAATACTGCCTTGGGGAACTCCAGCCTGAACAGGATATTGACAAGGAAGGCTCATTTAAATGGCGAAGAAGAGGTCAAATAAATTGGGATGGAGAACAAGTCATCGTAAATACCCAACACCAGGGACACCACACTCATGGCTTTAAGAAAATGGAGGGATTGAACCAATCAGACAAATGCAGGATTTGTGGAGTAGAAACAGAAAGTACCAGTCACCTCTTTTGGGATGCAAAAAATGCATGTCGGAACAACTGTACACAGAAAGCCATGACAGCATCTATCGAGTAATCCACTGGCACATCTGCAAACATTTCAAGATTCCGGTCCCAGAACAATCATGGAAACACAAACCAAATTCGATCCTTGAAAAGGAACACATGGTGCTCACGCATGACAAGATGATCCCACCAAGTGGAGACATTGCATGCGGAGCATCGTGTCCAGAGATAGTGCTCAAACACAAAAAGTAAAAGTCAGCATTGTTGATTGAGGTTTCCATTCCCAATGACTTTGGACTAAATGCTTCAGAGACCAAGAAAATTATCAAATACCTGGAGCTGAAAAATAAGGTCAAGAGGAATTGGAAATTAAAGAAAGCTGAAATTGTCAGAGGCCTGTCACAGCCTGTCAGAGGTTCAGTGAAGATTATCAAAAGAGTCCTTGGAACAAAACAATGAGAATGAAGTTTCACAATCTGATTTATGAGTAAACAATCCTTTCCCAAAAAAGGAGGTGGAGATTTTGAGTTCTGGGAGACTTCGTCCCACCTCCTAAAATCCGCATATGGGGATAACAACCAATGAGAAAGTATGTCCAAGAGAAAATAGCAGGCAAAAAAAACCCCACAACAGCACTTTTTAAGGCCATTTTCCCTGTTGGAGCGGGCGTTCGCCTTGTGGGCCCAATGACAATCATCATGGTTCCCTTTTTGAGGCAATGTTTCTATGGCCAGATGCCCTTCCTGATGCCAACCCTTAAGTCGCCTCTTACGACACGCAGCAATATGGTGTACCTATTCTAAACCGGGGCACACACCAGCACGTTCATCCCAGCAAGCTGGTACTCAATTTGCCATCCTTGGAAGGATGACAGGCTGAGTCAACCCCCCTGGCGTGAATTCAGCGATCGACCGGGATTCAAACTCAGGATCGTCGGATCTCAAACCAGCACCATAACTGCTAAGCCAACACCAGGCTACTGAAAAAGAAAATGGTGGCAAACAATGCAAAAACAAGGGATGTGATAATCTGACCAGAAACAAAACACCACCTTGGAAACAGAGACTGGAGAAGCAGAGAGCCAACTGAGGAAGGAAACAGGACAACTAGAACAATTCAAGAAGGGAAACTGAAGTCCAAAGGTCAAGAAAAAACAAATCTGACAAATCAAAAAGATATCCAACATCAAAAATAATGGGTAGTACCATTGGCTGCCCATAGTAAGTTCCAAATACAACAAATAGGAGGAAAAATAAATAAACTATGATGACGCCAACAACAGAAGAAGTCAAAATCAACGGTTTGAAAACATCCTGAAAATGGTAGGCAGAGAACTAGGGAAACAAACAAAATCTGGCAAATCCCCCTGTGTTGCAAATGTGACAAATAAGAGGATCTTGGAAAAAATGCTGGAAAGGGATATACGAGACGAATGAGAACACAACAAGTACTCAATTGGATCCGAAACCTGGAAGAGAAGAAACAACATCTTGTGGAAATGTCCCCAGTAATAATTGATGCAGAAAAGATATGACAACAATGTGCAAAGATGGCAAACTTGAAAAGCCCTGGCCCAGATGGGATACCAAACATTTGGTTGAAGCAACTGTATGCTCTCCGCCCTCACTACGTTGTAGCATTTAACAAAATCATCAAAGGCGAACAGCCAATGGATCAATGGTTCAGAGAAGGCAAAGCGCTTCTCATTCCAAAATCTAATGAAACCCAACTACCCAAAAAGTATAAACCGATAACGTGCTTAAAAACAACATACAAACATTTAACAGGATTAATTAATCGATGAAATTTACAAACACCTCATGCAACAAGGAGTTTTAGAGGGAGAACAGAAATGATGAAAGAGAGGATGTGATGGAACGATAGACCATTTGTTATTAAACAAGACCATACGCAAAAACTCCACGCACCAACAAACCAACTTATTCACAGCCTGGATAGATTACAAAAAGCCTTTGATCGTGTTCCACATTCATGGATTATAAAATGCATGCAAGTATGCAAAATTAACCCCCAAATAGTCACACTGATAGAGAAAGCAATGACACTGAAATACAATGCTGATACTACCTCACTTGGAAGAAAAGATTGAAATCCAAGGGATAATGATATGACGTGGTATCTTACAAGGTGACAGCCTTTCCCCATCCTGTTTTTGTCTGGCTCTGGACCCAATGAGTAACCTCATCAATGACCAAGGACACGGATACAATCTAACGTGCAACAGAGAAATGACCAAATAACCTAGAAAGGTGACATCTGTTGTACATGGATGATCTAAAACTCTCCGCACAGAATGATAACAAATTGGCAGATCAACGCAAACTAGTAAAGGACAACTCGGAGGATATTTAAATGGAATTTGGTCTTGACAAATCCGCCAAATGCACATTTCTGTGGTAAAACAAAAATAACATTATATCGCAATTGATGAAAGCACAACTATACAGGAACTAAAAAACGAAGCATCCCACAAATACCTCAGAATAGAAGAAGGTAGCCAGGTACAACACAAAAAAAATGCGTAAAATAATTAATCGGCAAAGAGTAGATATGCAGAATAAGACTAATTCTGAAGTCATCCCTCTCTCCAATGAACAAAATCAAAGCTATAAACCAATTTGCAGTACCGGTATTCCAGTATAGCTGTGCAATTATAAACTGGACACAATCGGAGATCAACAACTTAGACACCAAAACAAGTTAAGGTCGAACGATTCGTAAGGTATTCTATAAACCAATGCATTCTGATGTTTTACTTGCCGAGACAAGGAGGAGGTGGTCTGATGGAGCTTAACCAAGTGCACAGAACAGCGTGTGTCGGACTAGCGGGGTTTATTCCACTGCGTATAAGGATTTCCTTCGAAGCATTTCATGAGAGAGGGAGGACAACGCATGATACTGATTACCCTGTGTTGTTTTAACATCTCTGTGCGTGCACGTATTTCATAATAATGATTCAACCAACCTGTGAATTGGTAGAGCTTGATTGAGGTTCGAGTTATTCCACCACAGGCGATTCATGAAAGTGTGGTGGTGTGCACAGTACCCAACACCAAAGTGGTTACCCAGGTCATCAAAGCAATGGAGAAGGCATTAAATTTGTGGATAGAAGACAATGCCCAGAGGAACATTCTTTGAAGCAGACATCGGATTTATGAAAAGGCAAAGCGAATGAACAATCGTCTGGCTGGCAGGGGTGGTGTTGAAAACACCGAGCGATGTGGGTTTGAGTGATGCGGGTACGAGTGGCTCCAGTCCCTTTCAAGCCAGCAGGGGATGGTTTGCCCACTTCAAGCAGTGGTACAATCTCCACAATGCGAAGCTCACAGGCAAATGTGCTTTCGCAGACCATTAGGATCAAAAATGTTTCCCTGCTCAACTCGTGTAGCTCATCCAGGAAAAACGGTACGTGCCAGAGCAGGTCTTCAATGCAGATGAGGCCATCCTGTTCTGGAAGAAAATGCCCACTCGGACTTTCATCTTGAAGCGAGAGAGAGAGGACAGCATCAGGCTTCAAGGCTGATGTTTTGGCCGTCATCTTTATGGATTGGTTCCACAACTGTTTTGGCCCTCAAGTGGAAAGGTACCTGGTAGATAAGAACCTCGCCTTCAAGGTTCTGCTGGTGTATAACACTCCTGTCCTCCTCAATGTGCTAAAGGTGGCTCATGCCAATGTTGAGGTGATCTTGTTGCCACCCACCCACCTACCCATCCCTAATGCAACTACTCGACCAAGATGTGATTTCAACGTTTAAAACGTATTACACCTGCCGCACCTTCCATCGCATCTTGGATGCCATTGAGCTCACCCCCTGAAGTTGATGTCAAGAAATGTTGGAAGGACTTCAACATCGTGCACTGTATCAGCACCATCAAGGACTCTGGATGAGGTCAAAGCCTCTACCATCAATGCTTGCTTGCATAATCTATGGCCACAGGCAGTCAACAACGTCAGAGGCTTTCCCGACGCCACAAAAGAGAGGCGGACAATTGCCGGATTGGCATGGGAGGTAGGAAGCGATGGCTTCAACGACATGTAGCCTGAGGAATTGGAGATAATCACCTCACATGGTGAGGAGCTGACTGAGGCAGCCATAATTAAGGCTTCTGAGGCACAGGAGGAGGAAGAGGGCTGTGACGAGCAGGAAAAGGTGGCGAGGCCCAACCTGGCCGTCAAGTTCCTCGCTGAGGATATGATATGATATCAGTCAGTCATCAGAATATCATATCATCAGTATCAGTATCATCAGTACATGACATCAGTATGATATCAAGCAGGATATGAGGTCATTTGCTGACAGGTTGCAAGATGGAGAGGTACCTCCAGTTCGAGAGGGGGTTGGATGATGTTCTGCTGCCAGACAAAGATGCACAGAAACCGACAGCACTCGGCGAAACAGCTCACGATCACCTATTTTTCGCCCCAGCCCCTCCACCTCCACACCTTCGGCACCCTCATCTGCATCCCCTTCATTGCAGGACTCTTCATCACCCTTACCTGTGTCCTCTTCAGAGGAGTTCATCGAGTTTCCTAGATTCTAAATAATAATCATCATTCATCATCATCATCATCATCATCAAACGTTACATCATACTGTACTGTACCGTATCTTCAATAAAAATAGGAAACAGTACCTGCTTTTGTTGTTCTTGAATTTGTAAGCATTTTAAATGAAACTATAATCATGTGCATTTGTGTTCGTAAAATTTAAAAATTTTCCCTTGTGAATCTCGAACCCCCGGGAACCTATCCCCATTTTCCCATGGAAAGAATGCCCCGACATTTGCGGATTCGACATTTGCAGCATTTTTCAAGAATATTTCCCCATGAATGTTGGGGTTCTCCAGTATTAAAAAAACATTCTGGGGAATATCACTGCAAACGAGCTACAAGTGGAAGCTGTCAGGGGTTCAGTGAAGATTTTGAAAAGAGCCCTTGGAAAGAAGCTATGACGATGATGTTTCACAATTTTGTTTGTGAAGAATGATCCTTTACTGAAAAAAGAGGTGGAGATTTTGAGTTCTGGGAGAACTTTCTCCCACCTTCTAAAACCCATACAGTCACGTGAAAAAGTAAGAACACCCCATGTAAAGTTTTGACTTTTTCAACATATTTCAACATTCAGCTATTTGATCTTCATTTCAACAATATTGATAGATAAAGGTGATATATAAAAAAAACACCTTTAGAGGCCATTTTTCCCCGCAAGCGGGGGTTGGCCTTTTTCGGGAACCGTGGTAGTTGTTGTTTTTCGGTCCCCTTTTTGAAGCAATGTTTTACGGCCGGATGCCCTTCCTGACGCCAACCCTTTTTGCCGCCTTTAACGACAAGCAGGGAATTACCAGTGAACTGGTACTCAAACTATACCAAATAGGATAAAGGTGATATTTGAGGATAAATTTAAATTTGAGGATAAATTTGAGGTTAAAGGTGATATAATATAACAAATATCATGAAACATTTACATTTTGTAGTCTATTGTGTTATGGATTCATCACTTCCGTTGTTGTGATTCTCATCCACTGTAAACATTTTTGGTTGCATGTACTATTATTGTTATCGAACAATAATACAGGTACCAACCGAGAATGAAGGTGTGGAGGTTGAAAGAGGTGACAGTGAGGGAGGCATTAAAAGAGAGGCTGAGTATGGTAGAGGATGATGTGGTTGAGCTTGAAAGTGGTTGGATGTCAATGAAAGAAAGTCTGTTGGGAGCCGTTGGTGAGGTATGTGGATGGACAAAAGGGACCACCGAGGCACTCGGAAACATGGTGGTGGGATGATGAAGTTGGAAAGAAGATTGACGAGAAGAGGAAGAAGTTCAAGGAGTAGCAGAAGGCGAAGGGTACGGGGGCAGAAAAGGAAGAGCATGAAAGTTATAAAGGCAGCCAAGAAGGCTGCAAAGAAAGAGGTAGCAAAGGCACAGGAGGCATGTCGGCAAATGTTCGGAGAACGGTTGGATTCAGAAGAGGGTCAGAGAGCGGTATTCAGGATTGCAAAGCAGATAGCGAAAGAGAGGTGTGATGTGATGGGGGTGAGTTGCTTGAAGGATGAAGTGGGACAAATCGTTGTGGACCCAGATGGAATTAAAGGAAGATGGAAGAGATATGTGGAAATACTGTTGAATGCAGAGAATGAATGGGATGGCAACATAGAGAGTAACCCAGTTTTAGGACCGGCAGAGAAGACAACCGAGAAGGAAGTTGAGGAAGCGATTAAAGCAATGAAGAGTAGAAAAGCAGGAGGGCCGACGGGAGTTGTGGTAGATATGTTGAAGGCAGCCGGAAATTGGGGTGTGAAGAGAATGACAGAGATCTGCAATCTGGTGGTGAAAGAAGGCCGCATTCCAGTGGATTGGGAACTGAGTACCCTCGTCCCTCTATACAAGGGGAAAGGTGACCCTCTGGACTGTGGCTCGTATCGAGCGATAAAGTTATTGGAGCATGGAATGAAGGTATTGGAAAGGGTGTTGGAGAGGAGGATAAGGAAGAAAGTGAAGATTGACGAAATGCAGTTTGGATTTATGCCAGGAAGAGGAACGACAGACGTGCTTTTTATTGTGAGGCAGTTGCAGGAGAAGTACATGGAGAAGAGGAAGAAGTTGTTTCTTGGGTTTGTTGATCTGGAGAAAGCATTCGATAGGGTTCCACGTGAAGTATTGACATGGGCATTGAGGAAGTTAGGAGTGTAGGAATGGTTGATCAGAGTAGTGATGGCAATGTACAAAAGAGCGCGCACAGCTGTAAGGACGAAGGACGGGAAGAGTGGTGAGTTTGAGGTGAAGGTGGGAGTGCATCAGGAGTCGGTACTAAATCCACTACTATTTGTAGCTCTGATGGAGGTGCTGGCTCGGAATGTAAAGGAGGGTTTACCGTGGGAGGTGTTGTCTGCAGATGATCTGGTGTTGATTGCAGAAAGTATGGATGGAATGAAGGAGAAGATGAACAAGTGGAAGGAATGTATGGAGACGAAAGGTCTGAAGGTGAATATCGGAAAAACAAAGGTGATGGCAAGTGGTAAAGCATGTGGTGAGGTGGAAAGAACTGGGAAGTGGCCATGTGCAGGAAGGGTGTCGGAGTGAACTCAATTCAATGTACAATGTGCGCTGAGTGGGTTCATCAAAAATGTAGTGGTTTGAGAGGGTCATTAACCAGTGTGGCAGCTACATTCAAGTGTAAGGTGTGCACAGAGTGAGCTGCAGTGAAGGAAATGTTGAGTTGGATCTTGGAGACGGCGTGAAGCTGGAAGGTGTGAAAACATTTTGTTACCGAGGAGACATGCTGAATGGAGAAGGTGGATCAGACTCGGCAACGGTTGCTGGAGTGAGATGTGCATGGAAGAAGTTTCGGGAACTGAGTGGCGTGCTGACGAGGAGGGGAGTGTCATTGAAGCTGAAGGGAAAGGAAAGGCTGCATGTGTGAGAAGTGTTATGATTTATGGGAGCGAGACATGGGTAATGTACGTAGAGCAGCAAAGAAGGCTGGAAAGGGTGGAAATGCGAATGGTTCGGTGGATGTGTGGAGTATCGTTGAGAGAGAGGAAGACAAATGATGAATTGCGAAAGATGATGGGAATAGAGCCTTTGATGGATGCTGTGAAGAGAAACAGTTTGAGATGGTTTGGTCATGTGTTGAGGAAGGATGAAAATGACTGGTTGAGAAGAGTGATGGAAATGAATGTGGAAGGAAGTAGAGGATGGAGAAGACCGAGAAAGACTTGGCTAAAGATGGTCGAAGAAGAAATGCGGGCCAGGGGGTTAACAAGGGGAGATGCAGAAAATAGGGCAAAATGGAGAAGATTGTCATGGGGACCGCAAGGCTAACCCCCGCTCTTGCAGGGAAAATGGCCTTTAAAATGCCTGTTGTTGTTGTTGTACTATTACTGTTATCGTTTAAGTGAAATGGAGATCTGTTTTCAAAAGGTAAAATAAATTAATGTTTTAAAAGAAACCGGAAACCGGATCGGGAACCAGAGGAAGAAGAAGAGAAAAAAGGAGGTGGAGCGAGTAAGGTCGGAGAAGGAGCTGAGCTACTTGGAGGTCTGGAGCAAACGCTGGCGAACGGGGGTCACTAGTGAACTTTGGGGTTTCCTGGGAAAGGGATTCCTGCGACAGA
Organism: Myxine glutinosa; assembly: GCF_964187855.1. Taxonomy (NCBI): domain Eukaryota; kingdom Metazoa; phylum Chordata; class Myxini; order Myxiniformes; family Myxinidae; genus Myxine; species Myxine glutinosa. The sequence goes on from NC_136265.1 coordinate 59,375,892, forward strand.
GTGGTTATCGCTGTGACAGATAAACCTGCGTGTCAGGTTTTGCGGTTGATTCCGAAGAGAATCATTGGAGTGCCGTTACGTCTCGAGAACGGACCGTTGTCAGTTTTGTCTCGCGCCCGATTTCGCATCGCTCCAGGTTTTTCACCTCGCTTCAACCATTTTCACAACCATCCAGTCGTTAATCTGGTGTGTGTGTGTGTGTGTTTAACGTGGATTTTGAGTGGGAATTTGTGGTTCGCCGTCTGAGCCGTTGAACGTCCGTAACCGAAGGTTAATTTGCGGTTCGCCGTTTGTGAGCCGTTGAACGTCCATACCCAAAGGTGTGATTTCCCAGTCGCCTCTTGAGGATACCTTTGCCTATCTTTGGCAGTGTGACTGTCAACCGAACGGGATTCTGGTCTCGATACAACATCGTTCCGACGATCACTGGAACGTGGATCGACTTTGGTTTGAAGCTGGGACAGAGACATTGGGAATGTTATTTTCGCTCACTTGGAGCACAGTGAGTTATATTGTACGAAACTGATGGTACCATCATAGGAATGATATATTGGTTGTACAATTGATTAATATTGTTATTGTACCGTTATTCTTCTGTGACCTTAATACAATACTTCTTTGTTGGTAACAATTGGTGTGGTTTCACCATTGATCTTTGACATACAGAATAACACATCTTTCTGCCGTGACTCCTCTCGAGGCTCGTAGGTACACCGTGACCGTGGTTTGGTGAGGAGCACGTAATAATTGTATGGTTTAAATAAACATAAATGCAAATTTCCCATGTGCAAAAAGTAAGTACACCCTTGGGTCTAATAGGTGGTTTTGCCCCCTTTGGCAGAAACAACCTCAAGTAGGCGTTTCTCATAACTGTCTACCAGTCTCTGACATCGACTGGGAGAAATTTTTGCCCACTCTTCCATGCAGAATTCCTTCAGCTGTGTGATGTTTGAGGGGTTTCTTGCATGCACAGCTCGTTTCAAATTCCCCCCACAACATCTCGATGGGATTTAGATCCGGGCTTTGACTTGGCCATTCCAGAACCCTCCATTTCTTTCTTTTCAGCCATTCCTTGGTGGATTTACTGGTATGTTTAGGGTCATTGTCATGTTGCAAGGTGTACCTTCGGTTGAGCTTCAACTTTCCGACAGATGGCATCACATTATCCTCAAGCACCCTCTGGTACAATGAAGAATTCATCGTGGATTCTGTGATGGTGAGCTGCCCAGGCCCTGATGCAGCAAAGCTGCCCCAAACCATAATATTTCCACCACCATGCTTTACAGTAGGTATCAGGTTCTTTTGGTCAAATGCTGTCTTTGGTTTTCGCCAAACATGTCTTCTGGTACTGTGGCCAAATAGCTCTACCTTTGACTCATCTGTCCAGAGCACATTGCTCCAGAAGTGCTGGTCTTTGCCTTGGTGTTCATTGGCAAACTTTAGTCTTGCCCTGATGTTCTTTCTGGACAGCAAAGGTTTCCTCCTGGCACACCTCCCATGTAGATCAAATTTGTGCAGCCTCTTTCTAATGGTAGACTCGTGCACTTTGACATCAACAGTGGCAAGAGCTACCTGTCGGCCCCGTGATGACATTCTGGGGTTCTTAGAGACTTCTTTCAGCATCTTGCAGTCTGGTATCGGGCTGAACTTGCTGGGGCAGCCTGGCCTGAACAAGTTGGCAGTTGTATGGAATCTTCTCCACTTGTGGATGATCTTCCGGACAGTCGAATGATTGATTTCAAATTGTTTGGAGATCTTTTTAAATCCCTTCCCAGACTCATAGGCATCTATAACCTTCTTTCTGAAGGCCTCAGAGAGCTCTTTTGATCTAGGCATGGTGACGCCGCACACTTAAACAACAAAGAGCAAACCAAACTAAATGTCTGAGGTTTAAATAAGACTGGTTCCTCCAAAATCCTCTCCAACGATGTTCTAATCATTTGCACCTGAGCTGGTGCACCTGATTCTAATTTTAGGTATTTGAAGTAGTGATAAATGAAGGGGTGCACTTACTTTTTCCACATGCGAAATTTGCATTTATGTTTATTTAAATTATACAATGGACTACAAAATGTAAATGTTTCATGATATTTGTTATATTATATCACCTTTGTCTATCAATATTGTTGAAATGAAGATCAAATAGCTGTATGTTGAAATATGTTGAAAAAGTCAAAACTTTACATGGGGTGTACTTCCTTTTTCACCTGACTGTATGTGGAGATAACAATTAACAACCAATGAGAGAGACCAGCCACTTCACAACCCTTCATCTTAGCTAACAACCTCCGACATGGTACCTTTTTAAATACCTTTTGAAATTCCAGATATCCATCCGCTGCACTTCCTTGAGGCCGACAATTTTTCCTAGTTGGAGTCCACAATTGTTTTTTTTTGTTGTCTTTTCTTCCCATTACCTCATTAAATATAAAAAGTTTTCCAATTCTTCAAACTCATTCATCAAATCAGGAAGATATTGAACTCTTGTCGCAAAAATGTGTATGTACTTATGATTGACATGAACTCGTTTCAAAAACACAACTCCGCTCTAAAAAAAGTTTCTACAATGAGTTGAATAAAACTCATATGTCTGACAAAGAACATATCAACAAGTGGAAAATGTTTGGAAGAAGTTTGACATAAAGAAGCTTGGTGAATATCACGATTTGTATCTCATGACCGATGTACTCTTATTGGCTGATGTGTTTGAGGCTTTCAGAGTGGTCTGTCGTCATAAAGATCAACATGGATTAGACCCCGCCCATTATTATACAGCCCCGGGATTGGATTGGAGTGTGTGGGGGAATTTTCCCTCACTCTTCTGTCATGTTCAAAGTATTACAGTTGAAACATTAAAATAAAGTAGTCTTCTCCAATCAAGTTCCAGGCATAACAGAGTTCAATGGTTTATTGGTACTTGCATAAAGATGTTACAGATTTCAAAGTTAATTTATGCAAGCAGAAGAGAGAACCTCGCACATTTAGTTACATTTTGCCAATCAACATTTAACCAATCAAGGCATTTGCTGGGATTCTCTCTCACCGGACACTGCAGTAAGGCTCACTTTTATACTCCTGCACACGTCCGATTACATAATCATCATGAAGGCCATCATTCAAGGCAGATACAATATTTTGGATTATGTCGAAGTAGATCAAAGGTTTTACCACATACAGATAGAGGAATGTAGACTTCTTGGTGCCCAGGGGGCATCTTGACTTGTACCAAAATACAAATATTCATTTTAAATCTAACTTGCCCCTGCTCCATACAAAAATCGACATTATCATTTAACATTTAAAAAATCATAAAACAATGTCCCATGCGAGATGCCTGAATTTATCAATCGAGGAAAAAAGCCAATGGGACCATGAGCCAACCCCACACGTCCACCACAAACACTCCACGTGGGGAGAGCCGGCCTTCACTCCATCTCACCAAGTCTGCTCCCACACACCACACAGTGATTATCCATTTTAACCACATTTTACCCCGTAACATCCTCGTACTCAGTAAATATATATCAGTGTGTGTGTTTGAATATGTGAATGTTCATTTGAAATTCTTCTACAACTTCCCTCCTCTTGTGATGTTAATGCTAATTAACGAAGATTTGAAAAAAATAAATTTATCTTTTCAATTCACTTACGGCATAAAATACGGCATTCTCATGGCTACTTTTTTTTTTGATGGGCCTGACAACACGTCTTCTGAGTGCATAGCATTGGCATGTCTTTACCTCATCGGCTGCCTCTTCGTTGCGGCCTCACCCGTTGTCGGTAATTCCGATAATTGCAGTGCTCTTTCATCTGAAGGATCGGCACCTGGTGAAGCCGCCGAATGAGGTGATGCTCCCCACTGTTGAAGCAGCTGGTAGAGCCAGAGTGCCACTGGAGCTGAAAAGCAGGTCTGACACCACATGGTCCCGCCTCGGTGTGAGCTGGAGCTGAAAACCACTCCGGCGAAGAAGCTCGGACCACTGGCGCAGTCAGAGCGGTGTATGGCCTGCACCAGAGGTAGCCAGCAGAACTGTGGGCTTGATATGGAGGGAAAATACATGATTATACAGATAAAGTCTTACCCCAGTCAATTCCCAGGGCTCGTCCTTTCCGTGCAGCTGGTAGAGCGGTACCATCGTTGTGGAACATGAGGAACTGCAGCAGGCTTTGCCAACTGGAGAAGCAACCTCGGTTGCTGATGTAGGTCCCAGGGCGTGGGAGATGGCCTTGATGTTAAACTGAAGCATGGAGATGCCGTTAGCCCAATCACTCTGTGCAGTTGATCACTGTGGACGAATACGACAGGCTCATGTACAACAACAAATAATACTAAACTAAGTGTGGGATATTGTTGTATTTTTCGCAGCTTAAATCAGCAAGGCTGTCGGCAGTTTGTTGGCGAGCATCTTCCAGGTCATGGCCATGCCAACGAGCTGTCAACCAGCTTTATCTGTGCTGTCGTTTGCGAAGAGTGTCATCACAAGTCTGTGACCTTCTGAGAAGGCTCTTGCTGCAGCTTGGGGGTTGGCAATAAGCAAACGCATGTGAGATACCACAAAACTACCAATAAAACTGCCTGTGGCTCAGTAAGGCAAGTCCTTCGCACATCCAGTTGGAAATCCTGAGATCTTGGTGATCCCATAATGGTTACATTTCCCGTTGTCTCTTCAGTCACATGTCATTGGTGCAAGTCCAGCAACAATTCTTATTCACATCCTTGGCATGTTGGAGAGAAATAATTACATGTGACATCTCGTGAGATTTCGAGACGACGTCACAAATTTTTCGAAGCTCCACACGGTCTCCACGTTTTCAAAGTTAAGTCTGTTCACAATTGTATTTTGTCGTAACTGTATTTTATCTTTCGGCGTGTGAACTTATAGCGAGTCCCTTGGATGTTTCTCGGTGTTTATCTTTAATAAATTAATCGTTTGTTTGCCGCGCGGGGTGTGAGGCCTTGCAGCCTCAGGCTTCCCCGTCTAAGTTTGTTTCTTCCCTTGCTGGTTTTGCTAGGTTTTTTGATTTTCCCTTCTCCCCCAAACTTTCACTGAACATCTACTATTTGTTTCACGTTGTAACCCCCACATCCCCCCCCCCCCCCCAAAAAACAAAAAAAAAAACATCTTTTATTTCCCTTTCTCCTCGTGTGCTTTTGCCTCTGCCCACGTGCGCTGTCTCGCCCCGCCCCCATTTTCCCCTTGCCTTCCACCTTTTGCCCTGTTCAAGTGACTCGTGGTTGTCACTCTCGGCTTCCTCTCCCCATTGGTATTTTTGTGAATGTAAGATTGTTCTTCACAGTTCTGTTTAAATATGTTTAAACTACCCCCTTCAGTGTTTTATTCAGTGGTTTATTACAACACGCTGTTTTTCTTCTTATTTAAAAGGCTCCTTTCAATTTCCTCTTCAACTCATTCCATTTCAAAAAAATATTCAATCTCTTATGATTCCAAATCACTCCATGCTCTAAATTCTCATTCATTCCATCCCTCCTCCATCGTTCTTAAACGAATCGCTAACTTGAAAATCACAACAAACCCAATTTGTTATATATGTTCATCTTTCATGAATCATCCACTTTCTAAACTCCCCCCTTGCCCCTCCCCTCCAAATGTCCCCCCTTGCCCCTCCCCCTTCAAATCTCCCCCCTTGCCCCTCCCCTCCTAAACTCCCCCCTTGCCCTTCCCCTCCTAAACTCCCCCCTTGCCCCTCCCATTCAAAACTCTCCCCCAACCCCTCCCCTTCAAATCTCCCCCCCAACCATCCCTCCCAAATTCTCCCTCCTCCTTCTCAAAGCTGCCTCCTCCCCACTTCGTCTCCCTTCTATGTCATACCTCCACCTCCCCCAACCTTCTACTTTCCTCTGCCCCCCCCCCCTCAAACAAACCCCCACTGTGCCTCATCCCATCACCATCAAACCTTTCGTCCTCCTCATCCTTCCCTTTCTTGTAACTCTTCTGTAATCTCTGACACACTATCAACTGCTCTTCCTACATCCCCCTCTCACCCTTCATCTGACCCTACCCCTCCCCTCCCCTGTGCACCCGATGCTCCCCCTCTCTCCTCACTAACGGTATGGACCTCAAACATCCGGGGCCTTCGCTCAAACCTGATTGATCTCTCCATTCAGGTTGCTTCTGCAACTGGACCTGATGGCATCAGCCGACGGGTCCTAAAATCCTGTTCTTCCGCTCTTTCACGCCCTCTCTGTTCTATTCACCCTCTCTTTTGCTCAAGGTCATCTGCCATCTGCTTGTAAATCTGCCAACATCACCGCTTTGCACAAAAAAGATGCAAAAACAGATCCCAGCAACTACAGACCAATCAGCCTTCTCCCAATTATCAGCAAAGTCATGGAATCCATCATTGCTTCAGATATCAAATCCTTCCTCTTCTCCAATGGCTTGATCTCTGATCATCAATTTGGATTCAGACCAGGTCATTCTACTCTGGACATGTTGCTTCTGCTGTCTCAACAATGGATGGAGGTCCTCAATGCCAAACAGGAAATCAGAGCTGTCTCACTTGACATATCACGTGCCTTCGATACGGTCTGGCACCCAGCTCTGCTCACCAAACTCTCCTCCTATGGTATCCATGGAAATCTCCACTCATGGCTTGCGGACTTCCTCTCTGGTCGTAGGCAACGTGTGGCCCTGAATGGATTTCTCTCATCTCCCCCTTCCTGTTCTGGCTGGAGTTCCCCAAGGTAGTGTTCTGGGCCCTGTGCTATTTCTGGTCTTCATCAATGATCTCTCCGACTCTCTGGAAAATCCTCTCTATCTCTTTGCTGATGACTCCACTATCTGCCGCTCCATTCCTCATCCCTCAGATCGGCAGTCTGCAGCCTCCTCACTCTCTGCAGACCTGGACAAAATCACAGACTGGTCAAACAAGTGGAACATGTCTTTCAATCCTGACAAATCTCACACTCTTACAATGTCTCTCCGAAAGGACCGACTGGAAAACCCTCTCATCTACTTTCTCAACAATCCTCTCCAAGAAGTTCTGTCGCTCAAACTTTTGGGTCTCACTATCTGCCATGATCTTTCTTGGGAAAACCACATTTCCAAGCTGGCCTCCAAAGCCAGTCTGGGCATCCTCCGTCATGCGAAGTCCTTCCTTGGCACACCTGAGCTCCTCACCACATACAAGGCTTTCATCCGCAGCTCAATGGAATACTGTTCCCCCCTCTGGGCTGGTGCTCCTGCCTCACACCTAGCTCGGCTTCACGCTGTTGAGGCCAAAGCTTTCAGAATCATTGGAATCTCCTGCGATGGTCAACTCCGAGGGCCTCCGAGGGTAGGTTGGTGGTCTTTCTGTCTTCTACCGACTCCTCTCCAGCCTTGCTCCCCCAGCTCTCTCTGTGCTCTGTCCCCCCCAATATTCCTTCAGGTCGCACAAGATCTGCCTGCAACCCTCTTATGATTAAACTGCCAAAATCTAGGCTCTCTGCTCACCTTCACTCTTTCATTCCCCTTTTCTCCCGCCTCTGGAACAAACCCCCCCACTCCCTTCAATCCCACTCCTCCCTCCAGGTCTTTAAAACAGCTGTTCACCACCATCTCTTATCTTCCCCCATCCAAAACCTTGATCTTTTCTACCCCCGGTAATTCACCCCAGAGTCCTTGCAGTGTTCATATGTTTTATACCTCTCCCACCTCCCCCCAAGTCCTCCCGATGTCCCTGCTCTCAAATGTTGTGTTTGTGTCCTTCCCCCTCTCTTCCCATCTTGTCTGCCGCTCCCCTTGTTTTTTGTGTTTTGTGTGTCGGTTTGACTTTTTGTGTGATTAATGTTAGCTCTTTCACGAGCCTCGATCTTGTATACAAAAAAATATATATATATATATATATATATGTATCAATCCCATACAAATCTTATCTTCATGCCTATGTGGCTGGTGTGTGTGAGTGACAATGGGATGTGTGTGTGTGTGTGTGTGTGTGTGTGTGTGTGTGTGTGTGTGTGTGTGTGTGTGTGTGTGTGTGTTGAGATGTGTGATTCTCCATTTGATCATCATTTGACCATCCATCATTGCAAAAATAAGTCTGTAACCATCTATTTTTTTTTGTTACCATTCCTTTTATCCATAGGTTTCAAGACCTTTCCATCATCCATCTTTAAAAACACTTCCTCTGCACTTGCCACAGCAAAATGCTCCATCGTATTCGACTTTCTCTTCCCATCTCGGCACTTACTCTGACCATCTAATCACTTGCCCTTTCACCCACAAAAAAACTTCATTCCTGGGTTAAACAAACAGATGCAGTGTACATAAATCAATGGATTCACATTCCCCCCAAACATAAATGAAACGAACTATTCTTAAGACTAATGAATCTGAACACGCAAAATAGCAAAAAGACTTCTCCAGCGCGCTTAATGTTGGTGTAATTCTGGTGGTCAAATACCTTCTGATTAAGGTACTATTGCCTGACCCTCCTCTTGTACAAGTAGAAACTCGAACCTTTAGCTTAGACACAGCTCTGTCTGCCAGGCTGCGAGAATCAAAGCCTTATCAACAGTACATTTCTTTTCTCCACACACAAGCCAGCAACCCCGAGCTGTGGCCTTCAAAATACCCATTGCAGCAGAGCAAGCACCGAGCCTTATATTGAAGAATTTCCTCCTCTGTGGAGTTCTAACTTGTATTTTTCCCCAACAGATGCGTTGATATAATAACAGAAACCACAAGGAATATGTTTTGGAAGAAGAAGCATTAAAAGCGTCTAATTTCAAGATTTGCAAGTCCAAAAAAATGATGTTCCCAATATTAAATCCACTACTTGCCATGTTGTCATGGACACTGAGTTAATATCTCTGAAGATCTTCATAAACAACTGAAACGAAGAAGTCTTGGAATGATGTGATGAAGTGAGGGGATTTGTTCTCATAAAAACTGTTTCTTCAGCATCTTCTCTTACCATATTAAATTTTACTCCCATATAAAACTAAAAGGTATCGATTTCTCAGGATATTGTCAATTGGAGTTTCAACAAATGGTTTGACCATATCAATTGTCGCAGCTATTGATGTTGGTTCTGGTTCTTTAAACCGAAAAGTTTTTATTTTTATACGTCTTCGAAATGCTTCATCGGTGTTTTCAATTGAGGATCGAAGCATCCCTTCTTCATTCACCTTTTGTTTGCCCGATTCATCATAATCATTTTACTACTGTTTGTATGCTTGCATGTGTGGAAGTGAAATTAAATTATTTGCGTACTTGATTTGCAAAGTGAGTGACTTTTTTGAGCCTCAACCACTTGCTGCAAACACTTGAGTTTTAATTGCTTGCTTAAGCTTCATTGATATATATATATACGTATATATATATTGTTGCGGATATGGGATTTGGCCTCTATCCATATCCGCTTGTAAATATTCCCCTATTTCCCCAATACTCCCCAACTATCCCCAATCCCCCATTCCCTAGTCCCATTGTCTGTAAACAACACTCTGTAGAACCGACCTTCCACTTTTTCCCCCATTAAATGTCGTGCCCAGGTTCACCGCATCTCACGTAGACAACTATAGGACATCTTGCTAGTTATTCTTAGTCTATGTCAGTTAAGGACTCGTTTCCATTAATTCTGACTCTTCGTTGCACCAGAATGTGATTGTATGGCACCAGTAGTAAGTTTAGGACCTCCCCATACCTCCTCCCATCTTCCTCATGAAACTACAACAACAACAACAACTACAACAACAGCGCGCGGGGAGTGTGCGTCCTCACTCCGGCTTGGTTAGCCGCCATTGCCCATGTTCTCTGACGGGGTTACCACGAAGGGGCTGGCTGTCAGCTCCTCGTCAAGGGCGGAGCCCGGTAACCCCCCCGCACCCAATAAGAAGCGGCGGGCCGATTCCATCTGGGGCGGAGCTAACGAGCCGAGGGCGTGTCACTCCCCGCTGGATATACGCAGCCACTTACCGGAGGTGACGTCAGATGCGCCCCCAGCTTGGAAAGAGAAGTCGCCACCTCCGAGCGCTGAGAGACCTCCCGCATCTCTGGACCGGACCGGGTCGATTCTGCCCCTGAGCCAAGGTGCACCTTGAGCCTCGACTACCTGCCCTTCCTTGCCATCAATCCCTGTGTGAGTCAGTTTTGTCCTGTTTATCTGTGGTCTGTCGGGGCTACTATAAGACCGTGATTAAGTGCCCACCTTCTTATGCTGTCCCTCTTGTCCTTGTAATCTAAACGTTCTGCATATCCCATATTATAACCTCCTCCAGAGGTCTTGAGAACTGTACCCCTGGTGTCGTGTCATCTAACCCAGCCGTTGTGTCCTTTCCTTAATTGATTTAGCATAGCGCGATTTGGCCAACGTTCGAGTGGAATCGGGTAAACTGTGCAGACGCGGTCATACCAAACCGCTCGGTAAACTAACATCCAAAACCGCGTCTGTAACATTTGGTGTCGAGGAGTTGGATTCGGACCTGGGACTAAATTTGTTAGGCCCAAATTTTGGAACACCAATTGTACCATTAGGGTAACATTTGGTGTCGGGAAGTGGGATTCGATCCGGAGCGCGTTTCACGTGCTCGAAATTATAACAACGAAATTTAATTGTGTTTTACAAAAAAAATAAAAACCCGAATTTTGAAAGTCGCGCTATGGCAGACCAAGACGGCTGGGTTCCGGTAGAAGAGAGTGAGGCAGGGTCGATCCAGGACCAAATTGAGGGACATGAGGAGAGCGAAGCAGTGAGGGTGGCAGGGTCGCAAAATAGCGTCGTCGCGCATGAGGTTACGGGCGCGCAAAATGGCGCCTCGCACATGGCCACGGCGACCAAGCCCGCGACCGTAGTAGCGCCGCTGGTAGATTTGAACCTTTTTTTAATACAAATGAAGGCCCTTATGGCCCAGAATAGTGAGCAAATGAGGGCTGATAGAAAGCGATTGGGTGAGCGATTGGGTGAGCGATTGGAGGGCCAAATGGGGGTAATGAGGGACGAAGCGAGGGCTCGGAGTGAGCAATTGAGGGTAATGGGAAACCAAATGGGGGTAATGAGGGACGAAGCGAGGGGTACCGGTGAGGGGTTAGACAATGGGATAAAAGAGGTAAAGAATGGGTTAATGGGGGTAGAAAACAGAATGGCCGCTCAAGAGAATCAAATGGAAGGGATGCAAAAGGGGTTAGAGGGGTTAGAAAACAGGATGGAAGGCAAATTGAGGGACATGAGGGACCAAGCGGAAAGGGAAGTTAAACAAATGGGGCAGCAGATAGAGGGGGTCAGAATGGGGGTAGAAACCAAACTGGATGCTCACAGGGAGGAAATGGAGCAGATGAGGGTGGCATCTGGGCAGGAGATGCAAGTGATGGGAAAAGAGATCAGAAGAGGTGTGAGTGAGGAGGTCGGAGGAGTGCGCGAGGAGGTGAGGCACTGTAAGGAGCACATGGAGAAGGAGGTGAGAAAGGGGACTGTAAATTTACAAGGGGGCATAGAGGACCTGACGCAGGAAGTAGAACAACTGACAGAGGGACAAAAAGAACTAACGGAGCAGGTTCAAAGGAACACAGCGGTAATAGGAGGGTTAAAAGCGACACAGAAAGAACTAAAAGACGACTTGATAGCGACGAAGAGGCAATGTCAGATGGTACGTGAGGGACTGACAACGAGGTTGGACGAGGTGACAGAGGTAATGGAGACGAAGGACCGGCAGGTGAGGACGCACATGGAAACGGTCAAGGTAGCCTTGGAGGACGAGCTTGAGGAGACGTACCGGGGAATAAAAGAGGTGAAGCAGAAATTAGAAGAAGTGGAAGAAGGGGTGAGCGAAATTAAGAAGCGACGGAGAGGGGATAAGAAAGAGATAAAAGAGGAGATAAAAGAATTGGTCCGAAGTCTGTGTTCGGATCGTGATGATGTGCTCATTAACCGGATGAGGGATTCGCAGGTGATGGAGGAGAAGCGAAGAGGAAGAGGACCCGGTGTAAGTGGTGACCAATATGGTCGTGCGTATGATGCGCCAGGTGATTTAAGAAGCTTGGGGGTCGAGATGGACCCGGGTGTTCGTGAGAGGCCGTTGGTGAAGTGTGCGACAGGTCTGGTGTGCGAAAAACGAGGTGTGCAAGAATGTCCGACCATGGTGTGTGTGAGGAAAAAGTGCACGCCGAGGAGTGAGTGTGCTGGCGAGAGTGAGTCGGTCGTAGCGCGTGTGCGAGGGAGCACATGGAAGCGCGGTGTGGTAAGTGTTACAGAGGGTGTGACGGGAGAGTGTGCGCAAGAGTGTGCGCGAGAAAGGTGTGTGACGGACAGGTGCATGAGGAAAGAGTGCGCTGTCGAGAGTAAGGGTGAGTGTGCTGTCAAGAATGGAGGTGAGAGTAGTGAGAGTGACAAGGAGCGTGAGTTGGTTGTGACAGGTGAGCGAGGATTTACACCTGGAATGGACGGATGCACACCTGGAATGGTAGAGCGTGAGTGGGAATGCACGCTGGAATTGGTAGTGAGGCACGTGGTTGGGTGTGCGAATGAGAGCACACCTGTGATTGTCACAGAGGAGGTGACCGAGGAGGGGGTGCGAAGAGGTGTGTTGGTGAGGTGTGCGACCAACGTATGTGTGCCAAAGTGTTCGGTGGTCAGGTATGTGACCAAGGCTGGGAGTGTAATGAGTGTACCTGGGTGTGTTAGAGAAGGTACGACGAGGAGCATGGAAACGGCTGCATGTATGAGCAAGAAAGGGGTAGCGTATGCATGTAAGCGTCCAGGTGAAGCATCGACGGTGACCGGGTTAGAGGTTAGAGCGACTTTTAGCCGAATCCGGCCCTCGGTGCGTGCCGGGCCTCGCTTTGAACGGCCGCGTCCGTGCTCCACTAGGCGGAGCGGGCGGCTGGATAGGAAGGGTCGTCATGGCGACCACTTTTTGTTGAGGCATTCCGGCAGGTCGAGATCGAGCCATGGGATGGCTCCGTGCCGAGAAGATGCGTGGGATCTCGGCCCGGGTAAACCTCCTTCCCTGCACCGAATGCGGGACGTATCCAGCCGCTGGCACCAAACAACCCGCATTCATTGGTCGGCTTTACGAAGCCGGGCTTTGGACAGGAATTGGCGCACCGAGAGGCATTAGTGAGTAGACGGGTGATGAGGATAGTGTTTTGGCCCCAAAATTAGAGAAAAACAAAATTTGATGATTGGCAAAGGATTGGCAGTAATGATTGGCAGATGATGGGTAGTGATTGGCAAATTTTTGATTTGTTGAAATTTGATGTGCAAAATTGGTAGTGAGCGATGGGCCCAGTGGGTAAGGGTGGCATCCCTGCCACCCTTCCCATGGTGGGGCAAATGCGCAATAGCTTATGGGGTGTATGGCAGTGAAAACTAGCCCGGGTGGGTTAGGTTATATTGTTAGGGATCTAGCGAAGAGGACATTAGGTGACGTTAAGGTTAGTTCGTGACTGATACCTGTAGTGGGGACGCAGGTAGATTAGTATGGATGATAATGACGTGGGAGCGCAATAGTTTAAAGGGACGACTGGGAAGCGCAAGTTTCAGAGGGGAGTAGTTAGCTGAGATGATGCCGTGTGTGTGAGGATTGAACAGGTGAGGATTGAACAGGTGTGATCGAACAGGTGTGATTGCACAGGTGTGCAACTGGACAGGTGTGTGGAGCAGTGTATGAGTAGTGAGTGTGTGGATCAGCGCGAATGCGCTTGGGGAGAGAAGGGTGCAGGTGGCACCAAGTGTGAGAGCACAGGTGTGCAAGTACAGGTGTGTGGAATATATGGAGCAGAGAATGAGTGGTGTGGAGAGAGTTGGAGTAATTGGTACGGAGTGGTGTGCATGGTGCGAAGGTGTGGATGGGGGAAGAGTGGACCCCTTTCACGAGTACCCGGGGCGGGTAGTGTAAGTGTTAGGTAGAGGGTATAGGTAAATTGTGGTTGGATATTGGCATTTGTGGTGCGGTTGCAGAATGGTATTGTGGATGGGTGCATTAGTGTTGTGGAAATGGCTGGGCGTGTAGCCTGTTAGTGTGTGTAGTTGGTTGGGCACTCCACCACTGTGAGGATGTCGGCCAGGTGAGGCCGCAGGTGGGCTCTGGGAGCCGTTAGTGTCAGTGGGGCCCGAGGATCCGGAGGACGGACCCGGGTAGCCCAGTGCCAGAGAGGGCACCGAGTGGGGAGAGCGCCAGAGGGCCTTCCCCAGGTAGTTAGGTTAGGGTAAGGAGCAGGTAAGCTCGGAGGCAACTGCAGTGGTGGAGGTGTGCAGGTGTGTAGACCCGCTGGGAGAGGTACACGCCACAGCCCAGAAATTGTGCGAGGGCACCGGGAGATGAATCGGGGGAGTGAGACCCCAAATTGAAAAGCACCACAGTTTGGTCAATGGGAATTGGTTTTTAGAACCCATAGTGTAAGAGGGCCAATGGTTTGGCAGGAGAAAGACCCCGGGTAATGTAAAGTTGTTAAAGTCATTTAGGAAATAGTTAGGATTGATGAACCTGTCGCACCATACGCAGCCACTTACCTGTGGTGATGATGATGACTCCACACCTGTGTTTTCTTTTGTTCTGTGTTGCAGGAAATGAGAATTGCTGTGAGGATTTGTGAGACGCATCACGACGTGGATGAGACATTGGGGTGATTCCATCTCTCCCTCCTTAGGAGGGACTGATGATGAATTGGTAATGGCAAATTTTGATGTTCAGTTGGAGATGGCAAATTTTGATGAGAGTTGAAAATGGCAAATTTGATTGGTTAGGAGGGAGAGAAGACGAATTTGGTTTATGGGAGGAATGGGGAAGACAGTAGGGACGTTTGTTGATTTGTAAAATAGATGTTTATGGGTAGTGTTGTGTTTTGTGGATACAGTAAGGGGTAAGGGAGGGGCCATGTAGGTTACCTGGTGGGGGGGGGGGGGCGTACGGTAGGAACGTACCTGTCTCACCTGGTTCCCATGTGCCCCCAGTGTGCATCATCTTGTATTGCGTGCACTTTTGCGCCCTTACCACCTTACTCACTTGTTTTCTTCTTTTGTCTCCCACCTCCGAGGATCTGGCTTTGGGGCAGAGAGAGAGGAGAGAGAGGTGCTGGCTCCGCAGTTGTGGGCCTGCACTTTCGCTGCTTGCTGCCGGGATCGATACACCATATGGACCGCAATGTTTGTGGCCGCCCACCATGGACCGCAGTTCTTTTGCGGGCAAGCACCACCCGTCGATGGACCTATGGGTCAACGTGGCACCTATGCCAGACAGGTGAACCACTAATAGTTGGCCCCCTGACGGCCACAATAAAGAAATGGACGCGGTTGGCGCCTTTCTTTATTTTTTAAAGAAGCAAGAAGGCCAAGTGCACCACATGAAGGCAAGACCAGCGGCAGAACATCGGCCGGCTGCGACACCACCGGTGACTATGAACACTTTATTGGTGCACCGGATGGTGCTGACTGTGTGATGGGGTGGTGCTTTTGGTGCTTGAACGGGGTGCTCTGCACATTATTAAAGGCCGTAAGGCCACAGAGCACTCGTGGGTTGGTGTATCGATGCTGGCATGCGTGCTCTCTCTATGCATAACATCTGCATGTGTTCCTCCAAAAACAGGTCCTGGATCGTAGTGTAAATATCAGTGTAGTCTTGTGTAAATGATGCTCCCTACCGGCTGTATGTTTAGTTTGAGGATTCTTTCCGTGATTCGGTTATCCTGTGGGTGTGTTTCTGTGAGGAGAAGGGTGCAACGTCGCAGGGGGACATATTTACTCATTTGTGAACATCTGTAAAACTGTCGCACTCAGGGTAGAGTTAATAGTAGAGGGAACTACATCTGAGTGCCACACTAACGTAGGTAAAAATTTATCGGGTCGGGACGCCCCGAGGGAAGAGAGGGGTGCAATGTTGCGGATATGGGATTTGGCCTCCATCCATATCCGCTTGTAAATATTCCCCTATTTCCCCAATACTCCCCAACTATCCCCAATCCCCCATTCCCTAGTCCCATTGTCTGTAAACAACACTCTGTAGAACCGACCTTCCCCTTTTTCCCCCATTAAATGTCGTGCCCAGGTTCACCGCATCTCACGTAGACAACTATAGGACATCTTGCTAGTTATTCTTAGTCAATGTCAGTTAAGGACTCGTTTCCATTAATTCTGACTCTTCGTTGCACCAGAATGTGATTGTATGGCACCAGTAGTAAGTTTAGGACCTCCCCATACCTCCTCCCATCTTCCTCATGAAACTACAACAACAACAACAATTACAACAACAGCGCGCGGGGAGTGTGCGTCCTCACTCCGGCTTGGTTAGCCGCCATTGCCCATGTTCTCCGACGGGGTTACCACGAAGGGGCTGGCTGTCAGCTCCTCGTCAAGGGCGGAGCCCGGTAACCCCCCCGCACCCAATAAGAAGCAGCGGGCCGATTCCATCTGGGGCGGAGCTAACGAGCCGAGGGCGTGTCACTCCCCGCTGGATATACGCAGCCACTTACCGGAGGTGACATCAGATGCGCCCCCAGCTTGGAAAGAGAAGTCGCCACCTCCGAGCGCTGAGAGACCTCCCGCATCTCTGGACCGGACCGGGTCGATTCTGCCCCTGAGCCAAGGTGCACCTTGAGCCTCGACTACCTGCCCTTCCTTGCCATCAATCCCTGTGTGAGTCAGTTTTGTCCTGTTTATCTGTGGTCTGTCGGGGCTACTATAAGACCGTGATTAAGTGCCCACCTTCCTATGCTGTCCCTCTTGTCCTTGTAATCTAAACGTTCCGCATATCCCATATTATAACCTCCTCCGGAGGTCTTGAGAACTGTACCCCTGGTGTCGTGTCATCTAACCCAGCCGTTGTGTCCTTTCCTTAATTGATTTAGCATAGCGCGATTTGGCCAACGTTCGAGTGGAATCGGGTAAACTGTGCAGACGCGGTCATACCAAACCGCTCGGTAAACTAACATCCAAAACCGCGTCTGTAACAATATATATAAATCAGTGTTAATTGTATTCTATAAAATCTTCCAGTTCTAACTATTTTTTCTGAGAGCTTTGGACGAACAGTCGTAAATTAGGCTGCAGGCAGGACTCGTGTACAAAACGGTTGTTGGGGCGACCTGCCTGCTTGAACTGTGAGGTCTTATCGGTTTTCTCAGCTTTGCAATTAGAGACAAGGACTAAAGAATGAGCTTCTTCCAATTAAATGTCTGGATAACAAATAAATATACTCTTTATAGAACATATATGTGATCATGATATTCTGCAAACTTTTTTTTTTTTCTGCAATATTCTGCAAAATATTCTGCAAACAAATTTTACACCTTTTTTTTTTGAAATACCAACTTCTGTCCTGGAAGTCCTTGGTCTCCTTGTTTTATACCTCTCCCCCCCCCCCCCCTTCCCACGCCTCCTCCCCCCATGCCCTCTCCCTCCCACACTTCTCCCTGCTCTCAAATGTTGTGTTTGTGTGCTTCCCCTTCTCTCCCCATCTTGTCTTCCACTCCCTCTTTTTATATATTTTGTTTGTCTGGTTGATTTGTTTGTGAAGTAAATGTTAGCTCTTTCACGAGCCTCGATTCAGTATACAAAAAAAAACAAAAAAAAAAAAACAGTTATGTATTTAGACTCCAATGTCATACACGTTTTAAGGAAAGTTTTGGAAGTTGGGAAAGAAAAGAACTTCTCAAATTTGTCATCACTGAACACCGGTCAAGGTCGAATTCGTGTTGCATATCTATTCATATATATTGAACTAGCTGAGGTACCCGGCTTCGCCGGGTTGAATAAGAATAATACAAATATATGATGAAAAGAACATGTATATTTTAGAGCAATAACACAGTACATTTCCTACATGACGTTTTTTCAATTTTCAATTTCTCAAAACCTCTGGGTATACAACATTTCTGGTTTTCTTACTTGGTGCCAAGACATAAAGATTGCTTGGTTTTCCAACCCTCGAGCAGCCCACGTACAGCTGGCCATGGGCAAACACTTGTTCTGTGAAGTTCAGGCCTACAACCTTCATTGATTGCCCCTGCGCCCTGTTGATGGACATAGCAAAACACAGCCTGATGGGGAACTGAATCCTCTTGAAGGAGAATGGAAGGTCAGGTGGAATAAGTGGTATCCTTGGAATGAATACTTTCTCTCCTCTGTATTGTCCTGAGAGGATGGTTGCCTCTAGGACATGTGGCATCATTTGCTGGATTGTCAATCGTGTTCCATTACACAGCTTTGGTGGATCAAGATTCCTTAGAAGCATGATTGGGGCTCCCACCTTGAGAATCAACCTGTGTGTTGGGAGTCCTTGAGGCTGACGACTGTTGAGAAACTCAGTTGGGAGGTTTACTGCCTGATCTTCATGTCACTTTGGCAAGAGAATCATAATTTCTTTCATGACCGGGCAGCGAACGTCATTATGTGCGACATTACGTCACTCCTATGGACGTGAAAACATGTTTTCCTTAAAAATATATTTAAAATAAATAAAATAGTACATAAATTAACAATAAAAGAAGCTAAAAAACAATTTAAAATACAATAAAAAGCACATTAAAAATATATAAATATGTACATACAGTATACTGTACGTACGCGCAACTGCTGATTCTCATTCAAAACAGAGGCGACGTACAGTTTTCCTTTACTGTGTCTGTGTTAGCCATGGGTCCGAAGAAGGATAATGCTAGTGTTTCCAAGCGTAATGTGGTTACGATGGACGATAAGGTAATTCTGATTAAAAGGTATGGAAAAGGTGGAAAAGTGTCGGTGATAGCGCACAGACCTTATCGCGAATCGGAACCGCAATGCGTCATGGGATCGGAAAGGGGCAATAGCGCCGCCACAAACTACACCATGGAATTGCAGCTGGCCCGGTTTTTAAAATCATTGATATTAAAATAAAAAGTAGCCTATAACCACCGGAATTTTATGCCGATTCCGAATCTGTGTCTAAAACTTTTCTCCGATGTGTAGTTCTTGAGTTATAAGCGGACATCCAGACAGACACACACACACACACACACACACACACACACACACACACAGACACTCCTTTATTTATATAGATATTGTCATATATAATATCATATACTGTACAGTATATTGCATATCGTGTTGTACTATCCAATAATTAAAAGTTTCACAAAAGCATATGTTTGTTTGTTCAAAGACTCCTATGATTTCATATTACTTTTCATGGATTTATACTTTAACTGGTATACTCAATGATTTAAACTATAGAACAAACCTCTAATTGTTAGTAAGTTTGTATCGGTATATAGTGTAGTTCTGAAGTTACATTAAAAAGTGTTAACCTCTGTATGAGATTAAGCAGTCGTCCTCCCACAGGAGAAGAGACAGTCGCATAGCAACTGGGCTGGAGAAATACCGTTCCCTGGGGAATCAAGCCAATTACACACTTTCTTTCAAGCCAACAAACTGAAGTTAATACTCTATTAATTCAATACAACCTATGTGAAAGTAAAGAGACAAGATGGTAACTGTATTAAGACACAACTAGATATAACTGCATCTTCATAAGTACTGAGAATTAAACTTTCTGTGACTAAACTTCCCAAGCTGGCCAGAGAAAATTAACGATGCAGGTGGACCGAGTGAGAACAGAGTTGCTTCTCTAAGGGCAATTCGTTTCTTTGTACTAAAGGAAAAACATGGCACCTGTCTCTTCACCAACATAATCAGATCTATAAACACCACAGGGCGAGGTCGAGGATAAAAGCTGTCTTGTCTCACAATCAAAGATGTTGAAGAAATGACCTGCCCTTGCTGTGGATGGATCCAAGAGGTGGTGCCAAGAGACCACAAATGACTGTTGAAGTTGCAAAAGTTTCTTGAATCTTGTCGTACTTCTTATCTCGTACCACATCCCCCAAATCTGAACTCCTCCCTCTTCTTTTCTGCTCCCCCCCCCCCCCCAGCCCCCTGCCCTTTTCTCTCTTCTCCACAAGTATACCAAGCCTGTGCTGGAGTAATGCTTCAGGAATTTTGCTTAGGAATTGTTGTGTGTGTGTGTGTGTGTGTGTGTGTGTGTGTGTGTGTGTGTGTGTGTGTGTGTGTGTGTGTGTGTGTGTGTGTGTGTGTGTGTGTTCTTCTTGGATTTGGATTCTTGCCAAGTGGTTTTCTGTATTCCTTTGACGTACATCTTCCTTGTAACCTCAGTGAGATCCTCCATGCGAATTAAAAATCTGTCAATCATCCTTTGAAAAGTTTGGATAATTCAATTCTTGAGTCTGTCAATCACTCCAAGTCTAAATTAATTCCACAGCAAGATGGCGACCGTGTGACAGGATACTGACGCTGGACGATCTGGAGCGACGTGTGACAGGATACCTCCATGCACAGAGCACAGAGCAGTGCGTGGAGGTGAACGCTGAGAGCTCGAGCCGAAAATTGAAGGTAAGGGACAAATTTTGTACCCTGTTAATGATATTTACCTCTCACATACTGTGCTCTCTCTCCCCTCGCTCCTCATCGCCTGGTGACATATCAAAATAACTGATTGCTGATATTTGATGACCGTGTATCATGTTAATTGGGTGTTGTAATTTGTTTGCTTGTATTTGTGTTCGTGTTGACTGTTTATGTGTAAAAAATTACCGCAAGTTGAAATTGCAGCTGTATGTTTAATGTGCAGTGGTAGAAAGTGTGTTTTGCCACCCGTGACTCGGTAAGGGAAGCCGGACTCTGATCAAGTGGAAACCCTAGTTTGTGTTTGATTGTTCGGTCAGAGGTGATCTGGTCCTGGCTGTTGAGCATAGTTTGCCGCAGTTGGTAGCGGTGTTTTGAGCTGTGCCACAAGCCTCCTTCTGTAGAAGGGCAGGGGCTGTGGGTTCAGTGACTTTGGCTGTAGCCCGAGCAAGTGTGCGGAGGGTACGGTTGGTTGTTTGGTTATTTTGTCATAGTCCTCGATTCGACAGTTTGTTTGGTTATTTTATGACAGTTTTTTGTTTGCTGATTGCCAGCAGGTTCTGGAATCGGTGTTGAGCGATTTGTTTACATTGGTCAAGTGTATTAGTGGTATTATTCTGTATGCGTACCTTCAGGTGAAGTGTATCGCGTGCCACGTATTTGGGGTTCTGTGTAACTCTTGATTCGTGTTTTCCCTGTATTTAGTATCCGTAAAATTCATTGGGAGGTTGTTACGGAGTCCTCTACAATCTCCTGGTTTCGGTAACCTCCGAACCCCGGCAGAAAGATATATATGTTATTCCGTGTCGAAATCAATAGGGAAACCACACCATGAGTTATCCACAACCAAAGAATATATTAAAGAGCACACAGGAATCACGATACAACAATAATAGTAATCAACCCTACAATCAATATCTTAAGATGGTACCACCTTATCTAGTAACTTAACCCCAAACTCACGGCACTCCCAGGAAATGGAACCGAGCCCTCCTCAATGTCTCTATAACCCTCCAAGGCGAAGTTAATTCGCTCCAGCGATCGTTGGAACTATGTCCGATCCAGATCAATTGAGGCGTAGGCGGTCGAAGCGACACCGAAGTCACGTGGTCCAACACACAGCAAACCCGCGGTAGTATGGAAAATCTCCAAAAACGCATGCCGACGTACACGTTTGCCATTCAATCAGCGAATCACCATGTACTCCTCAAACGCCGCTTTATGGCACAGCCGTCCCCGGCAAACCACCGGAGGATAAACCCAGCCGAAGCGACAAAAAACCTTTTCCGATGAAGGCAGCGCGCGGGGCGAAATGGCGGACGGCTCTCACTCGAGCCGGAGCTTCTTGGCAAGGATTCTCCGGCATCTCAATGCCGATACCCGATTACGCAGGCTCCACAATACTCCAGCGATATCACCTATCGCATGAACTTCCTTTCAAGGACTCAAAGTCCACTCGCCATGTACGCTCGACCACGCTAGGTACGGAGCTTTTTTTTTAGACCGCGTCTTTTCACTGTCCTCACGCCGTCCTCTTCTTCAACGCCTTTTCTTCCGGGTCAGGATCCGATTTCCTGCCTCATTTTACGTTAACCTTTTTTAAACTTTAGATAGCTGTTCCTGAATACTAAACCTTTTGAGAATAATAATATTAATACATAATATCAGAAACATGTCCAGTGGGTGAAAACCACCCCCAGCAGAAGTGACAAATCCGTAACAGAAGTGTATTTGTAAAGGAGTATGGGGTTGTACATTGGATCAGCGGTTCATGAGCTCAAGTGATTGTGTGTGTGTCTTGAATTGTCACAGGAAGAGTGGGGTTTCAAGAGTGAGTTTGGTGTGTGGCAGGGTGTGTGCTTTGAAAATGGTGTGTACTGTGTAAGAGATATGGGTGAATGAGAATGTGTAATGTAATAGATAGATTTAAATATTTTTGGTCTGAAAAGGTTGCATGCCTGTTTAAATTCAGCCAGACACGAGTTGGTTCAAAAGAAACTGTTTAACGAATGGCCAGTGGGCTGGCTGGAAAAAGGGAATAAAATCAAAAGTGAAATCACATGCAAATTAGTGAATTTTGAACAGGAAACGGAAATTGAGAATTAATAAGAATGAGTGATGTGAATTTGGTTGTTACATGGGTTAAATCGTATTTAATTAGCCCTTCACGAATTGGATGATAATTAGATGTAACAACGACATTGTACGAAGTGCAATGGTGTGCGTGGTGTTAGAGGGACAGATCAGGACGTGCTGAGAGAGAGCTGTGCCTGTGAGGGCAATAGGTGATTTATTTGCCTTTGATTTGTTTACATTTGGTGTGCTTGGTGTTTTACAGATAGGCTGAAAGCTAACATTCACTCGGATGGTGGTTGAAGCTGGCCTTTGTATGAATGGATGTATTAATGAAAATATATATATATATATTTGAAAAGATATATTGTGTCATGATACACACACACACAAAAGGGTGCACGTTCGATTCCAGTTACAGAAATGGGCAAGTATTTTTGATCCAGCTGACGTTCTGAGTGACGATTTGGAACGTTGTGTGTTTGATCAATTTTAAGGATACAAGCCTTTGTACGATCTGCATGTTGACCTTTTGTTCAATTTATGGATATTATACCTTATTTACTTGTACAGTCACGTGAAAAAGTAAGTACACCCCATGTAAAGTTTGACTTTTTCAACATATTTCAACATACAGCTATTTGATCTTCATTTCAACAATATTGATAGATAAAGGTGATATAATACAACAAATATCATGAAACATTTACATTTTGTAGTCCATTGTATAATTTAAATAAACATAAATGCAAATTTCGCATGTGGAAAAAGTAAGTACACCCTTGGCTCTAATAGGTGGTATTGCACCCTTTGGCAGAAACAACCTCAAGTAGGCGTTTCTTATAACTGGCTACCAGTCTCTGACATCGACTGGGAGAATTTTTTTCCCACTGCTCCGTGCAGAATTCTTTCAGCTGTGCGATGTTTGAGTGGTTTCTTTCATGCACAGCTCGTTTCAAATCCCCCCACAACATATCGATGGGATTTATATCCGGGCTTTGACTTGGCCATTCCAGAACCCTCCATTTCTTTCTTTTCAAACATTCCTTGGTAGATTTACTGGTATGTTTAGGGTCATTGTCATGTTGCAAGGTCCACCTTCGGTTGAGCTTCCACTTTCCGACAGATGGCCTCACATTATCCTCAAGCACCCTCTGGTACAATGATGAATTCACAGTGGATTATATGATGGTGAGCTGCCCAGGCCCTGATGCAGCAAAGCTGCCCCAAACCATATTTCCACCATCATGCTTTACAGTTGGTATCAGGTTCTTGTGGTCAAATGCTGTCTTTGGTTTTCGCCAAACATGTCTTCTCGTACTGTGGCCAAATAGCTCTAACTTTGACTCATCTGTCCCGAGCACATTGTTCCAGAAGTGCTGGTCTTTGCCGAGGTGTTCATTGGCAAACTTTAGTCTTACCCTGATGTTCTTTCTGGACAGCAAAGGTTTCCTCCTGGCACACCTCCCATGTAGATCAAATATGTGCAGCCTCTTTCTAATTGGTAGACTCGTGCACTTTGACATCAACAGTGGCAAGAGCTACCTGTAGGTCCTGTGATGACATTCTGGGGTTCTTAGAGACTTCTTTCAGCATCTTGCAATCTGCTCTCAGGCTGAACTTGCTGGGGCGGCCTGGCCTGAACAAGTTGGCAGTTGTTTGGAATCTTTCCACTTGTCGATGATGTTCCGGACAGTCGAATGATTGATTTCAAATTGTTTGGAGATCTTTTTAAATCCCTTCCCAGACTCGGAGGCATCTTTCACGTTCTTTCTGAAGGCGTCAGAGAGCTCTTTTGATCTAGGCATGGTGACGCCGCACACTTAAACAACAAAGAGCAAACCAAACTAAATGTCTGAGGTTTAAATAAGACAGGTTCCTCCAAGATCCTCTCTAACGATGTTCTAATCATTTGCACCTGAGCTGGTGCACCTGATTCAAATTTTAGGTATTTGAAGTAGTGATAAATGTAAGGGTGTACTTACTTTTTCCACATGCGAAATTTACATTTATGTTTATTTAAATGATACAATGGACTACAAAATGTAAATGTTTCATGATATTTGTTATATTATATCACCTTTATCTATCAATATTGTTGAAATGAAGATCAAATAGCTGTATGTTGAAATATGTTGAAAAAGTCAAAACTTTACATGGGGTGTACTTACTTTTTCATGTAACTGTATATGATCATTGCATGACTTGTATGAAATTGGAACTGCCCTGTGAGCTTTTGGGTAATCGGTATGTGTTGCTGGTTTGTTTTCGATTGAGTGGTTGTTACATGTACTCTGGGTATATGTTGTGACTTGATAGATTAATTGGAATTGCAGTGAACAGTGTGGATGCAACAAGAGATAGAGACACAATGAGTTGCTAAATGAGCCTTTGAGGTAACTTTGATGTGCTATTGTTGTTTTAGAATGAGTTGGTGTCAATTGGAATTTGGTTGAAACTAATGCTTCAGTCACATTTGGCTCGGCGGCCGTAGGGTCTAAAAAATCTACGGCCACTAGCAATTATAGGGCGGCCGCAGTATTTCCACGGTCACACAATGTAGCAGTCACATATGTTTTTATTTTTCGGGTAGCCGCACGGGGTATTTAGAAATTGTGGAGACCGAAAACGTGGGGGTGCCGTACGGTCTTTGATTTGATGTCGCACGGTGACCTTAGGGCGTCCCTGCGGCGGCCATAGAATTTTCAAGGCAGACGCAAGGTAGCCTCAAGGTGCCCGCAAGGCGACCGCAGGGGGGGCCCTAAGGCGAACGTGCGGCCAGACGGACGGTAACGAGTGGGTATATACACCAGTTCTTTTTCATATGTATAACAGCACTTACAGTTGTCATGGCTACGGCTTGTCGAATTGCTACGGCCGACCTAGAAATGAAAAAAGTTATAACTCCGCGCTATAATTCCACAGCGACCCCTACGGCCTGTAAAAGATAGCCATACGCCATAGGGCCACCCTGAGGCCACCGCAGAAACTCTGTGGCCGCCGCACGTTTGTCAATTTAGGGGGGGGTACGGCCGCCGTATCCTAGCCGTAGAGCAAATGTGACTGAGGAGTAAAGGTTAACATTCGCTTGTGTGGCTTCTTTCCTGCATGTATTATTTGATGATTCCTCAAATGTGATGATTGAATAAAGGCTTCAGGACACACAAAACACTTGTAAGGCTTCTCTCCTGCATGTATTATTACTTGCAAAATCGAAGATTTTTCAAGTATATTGGTTGGTTGCGTTTGTTATTCCGTCTGTCTGTCTAAATGTGTCTGTTTGATTGGTTGTTTGTTTGTCACCAGCCAAGAGTTCACAATTCTAAACCAATCGTCATGAAACTTCACCAAGTTGTTGAGGTCTTCACAGTTGCGAAGCCTATCGATTGAGGTCATTTGGAGGTCAAATTTCTAAAATCGTCATTTCTAATCCGATTGATGTGAAAATGAAAATAGAACACCATTTGTATATTGTCACTAAATTGGGAAACCAACTGTTTGAGGTCAAAAGGTCAAAGGTCAACCAAAAGGTCAAACTTAAAAAATCATCAATTTTTATCTGAAAAACTCAATTTTCATCCAATTGACTTGAAAATAGAACAGCATTTGCATAGTGCCTAACTGAATTGGAAACCAACTATTTTTGAGGTCAAAAGGTCAAACGTCAGCTATAGGTCTAACTTCTAAAATCATCAATTTTAATCTAAAGATCACCACTATTAATCATATTGACCCGATTTTGATCTTGATCTTGATGAAATGGACAATTTAATGGATCAATTGCAACCTTTTTTCGGAGGGGGTGTGGGGGGTGGATTTTGTGTCATCTGTGTGTCATGACAAGTATCGTGCTCTGCATGCCGTCTTCTTGTTTGACGATTCCTTTCCTCTGATAGTCGAGTAAAGGCTTTAAGACGTACAGAACACTTCTAAGGCTTCTCTCCTACATGTGTTATTTGATGATTCCTTAACTGTGATGGTTGATTAAAGGCTTTAGAACACACAGAACACCTGTGTGGCTTCTCTCCTGTGTGTATTCTTTGATGATTCCTTAAATTTGATGATTGAATAAAGGCTTTAGGACACAATGAACATTTGTGAGGCTTCTCTCCTGTGTGTATTCTTTGATGATTCCTTAAATTTGATGATTGAATAAAGGCTTTAAGACACACAGAACACTTGTGTGGCTTCTCTCCCGTGTGTATTCTTTGATGATTCCTTAAATTTGATGATTGATTAAAGGCTTTAGGACACAATGCACACTTGTGAGGCTTCTCTCCTGTGTGCAGTCTTTGATGAATGTGTAAATCTGATGACTGAGTAAAGGCTTTAGGACACAAAGAACACTTGTGAGGCTTCTCACCTGTGTGTGATCTTTCATGATCCCTTAAATGTGATGATCGAGAAAAGGCCTTATAACACAAAGTACACTTGTGAGGCTTCTCACCTGTGTGTGATCTTTGATGATCACTTAAATGTGATGATCGAGTAAAGGCTTGAGGACACAAAGAACACTTGTGTAGTATCTCTCCTGTGTGCAGTATTTCATGATTCCTCAAATCTGATGATTGAGTAAAGGCATTAGGACACACAGAGCACTTGTGAGGCTTCTCTCCCATGTGCTGTCTTTGATGTATGTGCAAATATGATGATCGACAAAGCTTCTTGTTGCAAATAGAACACGTGGAAGGCTTCTTGCCTGTGTGGATTGCTTGATGTCGTTTTAGAGATGACAACGTTGTAAATGATTTGTCACACAAACAACACTTGTGTGGTTTCCGACTTCCTTGTATATTATTGAAGGTCCCTGTGCAACATTCATGAGATATGCTGCTAAATGTGCGAGTATCTTGAGTAACTGTCTGTGTCATGTGATGATTGAAAGCTTGTGTGTTGAGCAACTGGGAACAGTTGGACCAATAATCCAGTTTGATTTGTTTCCCTGTAAAGACAAGTCACAAAAAGCAATAATTCACACCAGTTTGTCCATATTTGATAAGTATTTCTCAAATGAATTAGAACATTGTCCTTATTTGAACATTTATTTTAGAGGGAGAGGTTCCAGTTCCGATTAAAAAAGAAGAATTTTGCAATTGGCCAGATGAATGAAACAGTTACAGAACACACACAAACGACCTTCTTCTCCATTGCTACCCATACAGTCACGTGAAAAAGTAAGGCCACCCCATGTAAGTTTTGACTTTTTCAATATATTTCAACATACAGCTATTTGATCTTCATTTCAACAATATTGACAGATAAAGGTGATATAATATAACAAATATCATGAAACATTTACATTTTGTACTCCATTGTATAATTTAAATAAACATAAATGCAAATTTCGCATGTGGAAAAAGAAAGTACACCCTTGGCTCTAATAGGTGGTATTGCCCCCTTTGGCAGAAATAACCTCAAGTAGGCGTTTCTTATAACTGTCTACCAGTCTCTGAGATCGACTGGGAGAAATGTTTTCCCACTCCTCCATGCAGAATTCTTTCAGCTGTGTGATGTTTGAGGGGTTTCTTGCATGCACAGCTCGTTTCAAATCCCCCCACAACATCTCGATGGGATTTAGATCCAGGCTTTGACTTGGCCATTCCAGAACTCTCCATTTCTTTCTTTTCAGCCATTCCTTGGTGGATTTACTGGTATGTTTAGGGTCATTGTCATATTGCAAGGTGCACCTTCGGTTGAGCTTCAACTTTCCGACAGATGGCCTCACATTATCCTTGTAGTGAAATCGTATTCGTACTGAACCCGGGGTGATGCTCGCTGCTCGTTGTCATCGTTGTCACCGCTAGGGGCGTGACTATAAGACCCGTTGCTGCGACGGTGCTCCGAGACTTCTTCCTTGTGACATGTTACATCGGTAGCCTCGTTAACGGTACGCCTTTATAGAATACCTAGCTTGCTTGCATTGAATGATATGAATGGATCCATGAGATGTCGCATCGTATACTTATTGTGTATTTCTACTTTACAGGAATGATGTGATGATCTAAATGCAATTAAACCAAACCGTTGGACTAAAGTTGTGTGGACCTGAATGGTTGTCCACAACACTTAATTGCATTTAAGATCTGCAGACATGGCTGGCAACAAGACGCTGACGGTGTCCATCTTCAGCGCCGACCCACAAGCCACGGACGGAGGCTTGCAGCTGAAGCACTGGCTCCGACAACTGGAGCATCTCTTTGCTGAGCCTGAGACCGCTCCGACGGCTGCCGCGAAGCTAGCGATTTTACACTCAAAAATCGACTACCGGGTCTACCACGCGATCGCTCAATGCACGACGTATGATCTTACCATCGCGGAGCTCAAGCGGCTATACATAAAAGAAAAAAGCCCGGTGTATGCACGTTATTTGCTGCAAACGCGACGGCAGCAACCCAACGAAGCAATGGACCATTACGCCCAGGAGCTCCGGCAGCTTTTGCTGGACAGCGTCAGGGAGCCACGGACTCCCGAGCAGGCTCAGGATGATCGCCTTTTAGATGCCTTCATAGCAGGGGTCTCCTCCCAGGAACTACGACTCAAACTCTTGGAGAAGACCGACCTGACCTTCGCTACGGCGCTTGAGCAAGCGACAGTATATACTGAAGCGCGGATGCAATCGAACGCCTATGATCGCACGCGCCTTTTGGCGGGCACCTCACTACACGCCCGGCCGGAGAGTGCTACCGTCGAGGACGTGGATCCGCTCGCTGAACTCCGGGATGCTCCGGAGGATGACCCAGCCCTGACGGCTGCCGTTACGACCAGCAGACCCAAGGCCTTGCGTGGGGCCGCATGTTTTTTTTGTGGAGGGCCTCGTCATGCCCGGGTCGTGTGTCCGGCACGTGACGCTATATGCCATTTGTGCTCGCTAAAGGGACATTACGCGAAAGTGTGCAAGAAAACGGCACGCGGCTCGCGGCACTTCGACTCGCGCAGTCGCGGTCGCGCGGGCGCAGCGACCTTTAACGGGCTCATAGTGGAGCCCACGAGCCCAGCCCTACACCCGGCGCCTTACCCGACTTCGAAGGGGAGGGCCCCTCTCTGCGGCCCGCTGGGCGCTCAGACGTCCTTGGCGGGCGCCACCGGACAGCCACCACCGTCTCATTCTCCATCGGGCACAAAGGCCGTGTCCTTGGCCAAACTTCGGGCCACGCAAGGGGCTTTGACACTTCGCCAAGCCCCTCGTACTCCTCGAGTCGTCCACGAGCTAACAGCGGCCCCCACCCCGACAAAAGAGTTAAGGCAGCTTTCAAATACTACGGAGGCCTTTCGTCAAAGCGACCAAAAATGTCAAAAGGCGATTTCGAGTACTACGGAAGCCTTTTGTCAAAGCGACCAAAAATGTCAAAAGGCGATTTCGGATACTACGGAAGCCTTTTTCTGCCAGAAGTGTCAAAAGGCGATGTCAAATACTACGGAGGCCTTTTCTCGTCAGAATTGTCGGATTTTGAATCGCGAAACACCGGAATGCTGGGGAAAGCCCTCTGATGACGATAATGGATTCCCCATGGTCAACGCAGACTCCGGCCACGACCGCAAAACTGCTGCTGGTGTAGGATCCACCCGCGAGGCTGGTCCGACCCATTCGGGGGGCTCAGTCCCGCTCCCAGCAGCCTCGTCTGGCCTGGCTCAAGCCCTTATTCCCCTTATGGTTGAGGGCCATTGTGTTCGGGCCTTGGTGGATACAGGATCTACGGATAGTTTTATCGACCAGCGACTTGTGCTCAGGCATGGATGGCGGATCGGGCGGTCTACGAGACGGATCTTCATGGCTTCCCAGGGACTTCGGCTCAGCACGAAGGGGGAATGCCGATTGAAACTCGTGCTAAAGGGACGGGTTTTCCCTGATGTACACCTTATGGTTTTACCCGCATTATGTGCTGATATTCTGCTAGGACACGATTTTCTTAAGCTGCATGGACATCTGGTAATGGAGTTCGGTGGGCCTGACACTCTTGTTGTGGGGGCGGACGACGCGCTAACGGTGTGCGCCCTAGCGCAAATGGACGTCCGGCCGCTTTCGCTGTTCCCCAATCTAACCTCCGACTGCACCCCTGTCGCGGTAAAATCGCGACGCTACTCTCGCGCGGACATGCAATTCATTGCGGACGAAACGGCTCAGCTCTTGAAAGACGGCATCATAGAACCTAGTAGGTCGCCGTGGCGCGCCCAGGTCTTGGTGGTGCGCAGCGAGGCCCATCGCAAACGCATGGTAATCGACTATTCCCAAACGATTAACCGCTTTACACAGCTGGATGCCTACCCCCTTCCGGGGATGGACGCGCTAGTGCAACAGGTGTCCCAGTATTCGGTCTATAGCACTCTCGATCTCCGTAGTGCGTACCACCAGATCCCTATCTCTAGGGCGGATCGTATCTATACCGCTTTCGAGTCGGGGCAGCGGTTGTACCAATTTACATGATTGCCTTTTGAGGTAACGAACGGGGTCGCTTGTTTCCAGAGGGCCATGGATGACCTCGTTGCGCGGGAGCACTTAACCGATGTTTTCGTCTACCTCGATAACCTTACGGTTTGTGGATATGACCAAGGGCACCATGATGCTAATCTGAAGCGCTTCCTCGAGGTCGCGCAACGGTATCACTTAACTATGAACGAGGATAAGTGCCAATACTCCCTACGCACGATAGATCTTCTGGGGTACACCGTGACCCATGGCTCTGTCTCTCTGGATAAGGAGCGTCTGCGACCTTTGCTCGACATGGCCCCTCCCTGCGATCGGGCGTCCCTGAAGCGCGCGCCCTTGGGCTGTTCGCCCATTACTCCAAATGGGTGCAAAGTTTCTCCGCGAAACTTCGCCCCCTTGTGGCCTGCGACACCTTTCCCCTGAGTTCGGCCACATTGACGGCCTTTGAAGGTCTTAAGACCGACATCGCCCGAGCCGCCGTAGCGAACATCGACGAGAGCGGCTCGTTCGTCCTCGAAAGTGACGCCTCGGATCAGGCCATCGCGGCGACCCTCTCCCAAGGGGGGCGTCCCGTGGCTTTCTTTTCACGGACTCTTACCTCCGCTGAGCGGAGGCACTCGTCCGTTGAAAAGGAAGCGTATGCGATCGTCGAGTCTATTCGGCGATGGCGCCCGTACCTACTCGGGCGGAGCTTCCAAATCATCACGGACCAGCAAAGCGTTGCGTTCATGTACGACACCTTACACGCCCAGCGCATTAAGAACGAGAAAATCACTCGCTGGCGTATCGAACTCGCCGACTTCTGTTACACCATCAAATATCGCCCGGGGAAGGATAACCAGGCCGCCGATGCCTTATCACGCCCGGCTACATGTACTGGTATCACCTCTTTGGAGGGCCTACGGGTGCTGCATGCCACGGCGGGCCATCCCGGCGTAACGCGTTTCGCTCATTTCGTGCGGAGTGGGAATCTCCCTTACTCGATTGACGATATCCGCCGTATCTGTCGCGACTGCGCTATCTGCGCGGAAATCAAACCGCGTTTCTATAACCCTCCCATGGGGACTCTGGTGAAGGCTACACGCCCGTGGGAACGCTTGGCGATGGATTTCAAGGGCCCATTGCCGGTGTCGAGCGGCTCTCGCTATCTGCTCACTATCGTTGATGAGTACTCACGATTCCCCTTTGCTTATACGTGCGCGGACATGACTGCTGCCACGGTGATGCGATGCTTACAGAACTTGTTCTCAATGTTCGGTTACCCGGCCTATGTCCATACCGACCGGGGTGCGGTCTTCTTGTCTCAGGAGGTGCGCAGCTATCTGCTCCAAAACAACATTGCGTCTAGTTACACCACGCCGTACAGACCCCAGGCTAATGGGCAGATCGAACGCTTCAACGGGATTATCTGGAGGGCCGTCATGCTCCATCTCCGGACCCTCGGCCGGGGCCTCGATAAATGGGCTTGGTCGCTACCTGCGGCGTTGAATTCAATCAGGGCTCTCCTGAGTACGGCAACCAACCAAACTCCCCACGAGCGACTTTTCCACCACCCCAGGAGCTCGGGGTGTATACGGTCTTTGCCCAGTTGGCTCGCTGGGCCCGGGCCGGCCTACCTTAAACGGGCAGTTCGCGCGAGCAAGTACGACCCCCTAGTGGACAAAGTGCAGATTCTCCAGGCTAATCCTGAGCATGCTCGTGTGACGACGTCTGATGGCCGTGAGACTACTGTCTCCGTTCGTCACCTTGCCCCTTGCGGGGTCGACGACCTTAGTAGGGAATCGGACGAACCGATCGAACCCATCTATGAGACTATGGCCTCTCCCGACGCTCCCATCGCCGACAGTCCACCGACCCTCCCCTCGTCGAGACTGCCCGGGCCCGACGACTTGGAGTTACCCCCTTCGTCACCCGACCCTGTTGGCGCCTCTGACGCCGGGGACACAGGGATACGAGATGCCGTAACAGGGATACGAGATGCCGTACCCGGGGAATTTCGAACGCGTGCTGGCAGAGAAATTCGCCGCCCGGCCCGATACGGTTGGGTCGACTGATACTCCGCACCCTATTCATGCTGACGCTCACTCGCTTTTAGCCACGCGGCCGTATAATTCTGACGGGGGGAGAATGTAGTGAAATCGTATTCGTACTGAACCCGGGGTGATGCTCGCTGCTCGTTGTCATCGTTGTCACCGCTAGGGGCGTGACTATAAGACCCGTTGCTGCGACGGTGCTCCGAGACTTCTCCCTTGTGACATGTTACATCGGTAGCCTCGTTAACGGTATGCCTTTATAGAATACCTAGCTTGCTTGCATTGAATGATATGAATGGATCCATGAGATGTCGCATCGTATACTTATTGTGTATTTCTACTTTACAGGAATGATGTGATGATCTAAATGCAATTAAACCAAACCGTTGGACTAAAGTTGTGTGGACCTGAATGGTTTTCCACAACAATCCTCAAGCACCCTCTGGTACAATTAAGAATTCATCGTGGATTATATGATGGGGAGCTGCCCCAGCCCTGATGCAGCAAAGCTGCCCCAAACCATAATATTTCCACCACCATGCTTTACAGTTGGTACTTGTGGTCAAATGCCGTCTTTGGTTTTCGCCAAACATGTCTTCTGGTACTGTGGCCAATATATATACATATATATACATATATATACATATATATATATACATATACATATATATACAATACATACATATATATACATACATATACATACATATATATACATACATATATACATACATATATATACATACATATACATATATATATATATACATATATATACATACATATACATATATATACATACATATATATATACATACATATACATATATATACATACATATATATATATATATATATATATACATATATATACATATATATACATATATATACATACATATATATATATATATATATATATATATACATATATATACATACATATATATATATATATATATATATATACATATATATACATACATATATATATATATATATATATATATACATATATATACATACATATATATATATATATATATACATATATATATACATATATATACATACATATATATATATATACATATATATACATACATATATATATATATACATATATATATATATACATATATATACATACATATATATATATATACATACATATATATATATATACATACATATATATACATATATATATATATACATACATATATATATATATATACATACATATATATACATACATATATATATATATATACATACATATACATACATATATATATATATATACATACATATATATACATACATATATATATATATATACATACATATATATACATATACATACATATATATACATACATATATATATATATACATACATATATATACATATACATACATATATATACATACATATATATATATACATACATATATATACATACATATATATATATATATATATATATATATACATATATATACATACATATATATATATATATATATATACATACATAAAAATACATATATACATATATACATATACATACATAAAAATACATATATACATATATATACATATATACATACACATATATACATATATACATACACATATATACATACATATATATATATATACATATATATATATATATATATATATATATATATATGTATGTATATATATATATATATATATATACACACAGTGTATACACACATATATTTATACAAAGCTTGGATGTGAAGCTTAAATAAAGGTACGACATACACCTGTTGTCACTGTGGGTATGAAAACAGGGAATAGGTATGTCAGTGCGTCTAACGCGCGAGCAACAGCCAGATACTGCCAGAGTGGAATCAGAGAGTGGAATCAGCCAGAGACTACGACCCCACATATCACCCTTGTGGTGTCACAAGGATGTGAAGCAGAGGATGTCGGGACAATGAAAAGAAATTTGCAAGACTGTGGATGTGGTGTACATGAGTGAGGTTCAAGGAGCACTGCTCTATGACTTGAATGGGGGCGGATTTTGCTGGCAGTTGAACGAGAAGGTGACCCCCTCCACCTTTGTGGTGAACGACGTACCACCTGCTAGTATTGTCGTGTACCCACTCAGCCCCAACGCCGAATGTACGCGTGATCCACTCGATCAGGTACCACCTTGCTTGTGGACAACGCACCCAAATGACGTAGGACGAATCAAAAGCGTGATGCCTGTCAGGATTATGGTGGATGAATCAAAGCCATTGCCTCAAAAACGTCAATATCCGTTGCGACCATACGCCAGAGCCGGTGTAGCACCGCCGGTCATTCAATCTTTGTTGGATCAAGGGGCCATAGTTTGCTCTGTTAGTGCGTGTAACATGCCTATTCTGCCCATGAAGAAACCCGGCAAGGAGGCATGGCAGATTGTGCAAGATTTGCAAGCGATAAATAATTGCGTAATACCAGCTTGCCCGGTGGTCCCGAACCCGATCACTATACTTTCAAGCATCCCATGTAATACAAAGTTCTACTCTGAACTGGACTTGTGTTCAGCGTTCGTATCCGTACTTGTACATGAGGACTCCCACTATTGCTTTGCATTCATGTGCAGAGGTCAGCAATATGCATGGGCTGTTTTGCCACAATGGTACACAGAGAGCCGAACTTTGTTCTCACGTGCTCCACATGAAGACCTGAGTGATGTTGAATTCCCAGGAGACTCAGTGATGGTACAGTACATTGATGACCTCCTGATATGCTCTGTCTCAAAGGAAGTGTGTGAGCAGGACACTTGTGCTACTGACAGCGTTAGCAGAGAAGGTCACAAAGCTTCGAAGGACAAACTGCAGTTCTGCAAGAAAGAGGTGAGCTACCTGGGACATATTCTGAGAGAACCTATGATACGTTTTTGCCCTGAATCGGTGACGGCTATATGAGCACTCCCAAAACCAACGACCATTAAGCAGATGACATCTTTTCTTGGAAGCACGGGTTACTGTCACCAGTCGATTATGCATTAATAGCGTGCCCTCTGTTGGACATTCGTTTGACGAGCCGCCCAAACCCTTTGGAGTGAATGCAGGTGGCGGAGCAAGCTTTCACGACACTGAAGAATGCTCTTGCATCAGTGCCAGCCCGAGGACTGCCAGATTATGGGAAACCTTTCTTCCTCCACTCACATGAGACAGGAGGCTTTGCTCAGTCCATATTGACACAAAAACTTGGGGAAAAAATGTGCCCGGTAGCATACCATGGCACCAGGTTGGATCTGGTAGCATGAGGGTTTCTGACCTGCTTATGAGCGGTGGCGGCAGCTTTGTGCGCAGTCGAAGCCACAGCTACGATAGTCCTGGGCCACCCATTAATCCTCCTCGTTGAGAACGCAGTCACAACAGTCCTCCTGAGAGCAGGAACACAACATCTTTCAGCATCACGGGCGACATCATACGAGATAGTACTACTAACGCTGTCAAACCTTAGCATCCAGCGTTGCCTGACATTTAAACCTGCGTCATTGTTGCCAACAGCTGAAGATGGCGAACCCAATGACTGTGCTGAGATAGTGGTGCATGTGCTGTCACTGCGCATTGGTCTGAAGGACGTCCCACTTCCGAATGCAGATTTGGTACTGTATGTCGACAGATCGTCATCAAGACCATTCGACGGTTCACTATGAACAGTATGCGCAGTGTGTACGGATTGCGAGACGTGGGAGAGTGGAAAATTACCAGGCACTTATTCAGCCCAGCAGGCAGAGATTTTCTCTTTCACCAGAGCTTGTTGCTTAGCAGAAAACCAGGAAGTAACTATTTGCACAGACTTGCGCTATGCATATGGCGTTGTCCATGAATTTGGTGCCCTCTGGCGGGAGAGAGAGGATTTCTGACGTCTTCGGGAAGCCAAACTGAGATTTGATAGCCATTTGAGGTAAGGGAGGGGGTGGAGGGGGAACAAACACCAAGAACAGATTTGACCAGATGAAACTAGGATTTGTAAGAGGGAGACAGGTTTGAGAGGTCAGTCTTGAGAGTAGAGAGATATTGTTTTCTGGCTTTCCTGAGGGTAGACACACACTTGTTCCGAGCTTGGTGGAAGGAACTGAATTTGCCTTCAGTTGGATTAGCCTTCCAAGAGGCAAAGGCAAGTTGTTTCAGGGCAACTGCCTCACCACAAGATTCAGTGTGCCATGGATGGGAGGAACGGTATGACAACTGAAGACGAGATGGGATAAATCTGTGCATGAAAGAGAGCAGTTTACTTTGGAAGTATTCCCAGGAAGAGTTGAAGTCAGAGGCAATAGAGATGGGAGACCAGTCCAGATGATTGATGGCTGCTTGAAGACCATGCCAGTCAGCCTGAGTGAAATACCACACTCGTCGATGCTGAGGAGGCTCTGAGAATGGCCAGAGAGATATCCACTTTACCAAGCACATGATCAGAAGAACCGATTGGAGCAGAAGAAGAGCATTAGCCATTTGCAGGAAGGTTTGTCATAACCAAGTCTTGAAGAGAAGATGCTCCGTTGACCGATCCGGGTCGGGAAATTGACAGATTGTGTCAGTCCCAATGAGTCGCAGAAGTCCTTTGCTGAGATGCCATGGCTGGTGAGAGAGGTGTCGTGAAATTGTGACTAAATCTGAACCTAGGTGACAATGCAACTTCTGTCCACTGCGCGGCAGTTATAAGAATTCGGACATCCAGCGCAATGATCATTCCTGTGACATTTACTGTATGTTACGTAGGTGCTTAAATAGATGGTACGTACAATCACTTTGTTCGAGGCTTGCTCGTGCTCGTGTGTGAGCCCATTACTGATCCAGATGAATGCTGAATATCGATATGATGTTCGCTGGTTTTCTTACAGGTATTGCTAGGGATCTATTTCGATTAACCTCATGAACTGAGCCAATGTTGTAACTCTGGTTCTTACAACAAGAGGTACCCACACCCAGCCAGCTGGCATGATGACAGTTGAAGTCGCCACACATGAGGAAGAGAGAGTTGGGATGAGTGGATAGAAGTTGGTCCATATTGTCAGACAGCGAAATGTAAATGGTGTCATCACTGTTTGGAGGATGGTACAAAACACATATGAACACAAGCGTTACGCCTAGGTCCCCCGACGGGGAAGTGATGTGAGTTGACAAAGTGGAAGACGCAGAAAACATGCTATGATATGATATTTCGCTCACAAGGTTCAGACATACATGGCGGTGGCCATATTGGATTTTGACCTGGTGACCCAATTTTCAATAGCGTTCTTCCTTTTGCCAAGATACACCCACACACCAGATTAGAAGTTGGTACTTCGCTGATTTTTCAAGATATTCCGCTCACAAGTTCAGACGTACATGGCGGTGGCCATCTTGGATTTTGATGTGGCGACCCAATTTTCAATACGGTTCTTTCTTATGCCTAGATACACCCACATACCAGATTAGAAGTTGGTACTTCGCTTATTCTTCAACATTGTTCGCTCACAAGGTTCAGACATATATATGGTGGTGGCCATCTTGGATTTTGACGTGGTGACCCAATTTTCAATGGCTTTCTTCCTTGTGCCTAGATACACCCAAACACCAAATTAGAAGTTGGTACTTCGCTTATTTTTCAAGATATTCCGCTCACAATGTTCAGACATACATGGCGGCGGCCATCTTGAATTTTGACATGGGTTGCACCCACACACCAAATTCGAATGCGGTCCTTCGCTTACGCACGCATGCACGCATGCACACACGTACGTATGGACGGAGGGGAAAACCAAAGTCCCCCTTTCGCTCCGCGGTGCGACGGGGGACAAAAAGGTGGGAACGGAGAAGAAGCCGAAGCCAGAGGTACTCCTGGGGGTAGGGTGGATAGAGGGCAGTGCAAGGAGAGTGAGGAAGAGAGTTTTTGATAAAGATAGCAACCCCACCACCAGGACTAGGCTCAGGACTATCATACTGGAGGAGGGAGTAACCAGGAAGAGATATTAAGGAATCAGAGACATCTTGAAGGAGGAAAGTTGCTGTTCAGCAGATAAAGTCTGGCTTGTCAGAAAGCAACCTGTATGGAGAGATCGATGAGGTTTGAGCGAAGGCCCTGGATGTTTGAGGTCCATACCGTTAAGGAAGAGGGAGGAGGAGCATCGGGTGCAGGACAGGGGAGGGGAGGTGCAGGGCAAGATGAAGGGTGAGAGGGGGAGGTAGGGAGAGCTGTTGATAGTGTGTCAGGGATTGCAGAAGAGTTAGGAGAAAGGGAAGAATGAGGAGGGCAAAAGGTTTGATGGTGATGGGATGTGGCACAGTGAAGGGTTTTTTGAGGGGGACGGGGGGTAGAGGAAAGTAGAAGGTTGGAGGAGGTGGAGGTTGAATTTTTTTTGAAGTGGAATGATTTGAAGAGGAAATTGAAAAAAAAAGCCTTTTAAATAGGAAGAAAAACAGAGTGTTATAATAAACCACTGAATAAAACTGCAGGGGAAAGTTTAAACGTATTTAAATAATATTTAAACAAAACCGTGAAAAACAATCTGGGAAAAGTCCCTAAGTGAGGATGTGGATTTGAGAAAGAAGGAGAAAGGGTTGAGTGAGTATGGAGGAAACGAGTTGGAAAGGCTGGATAAATAGGAGAGAAAGGGGGCGGGGCACAAGGTGAGACGAGGGGGCGAGAGAACAAGCACGTGTCAGCGATGAGAGAAAGAATTAATAAAGCAAATGTTTTTTTGTTTTTTTTGTATTTAAAACGTTTGACAAAGGGTAATATGTTCGTGGGAGGTAGGGGGGGAATAGAAAATCAAAGAAACAAGCAAATAGAGCAAAGGAAAGAACTTATACAGACTCTCCTCGAGTTACGACGTAGGCGACTTACGACGACTCGCACGTACGACCGTCACAAAAATCTCAGTTGCTCCTTGTGCCTCTCGCTGACATCCCTTACGCTCCATCGCCTATAAGTGTGTGTATGCCGTTCTGCCATCATCATGTCTTGCAAGAGGAAGAGTGCATCCACTGATGGATCAGAGAAAAAGAAGAGGAAGGCGATCGACCTGGAGTTAAAGATGAAAATAAACGTGCAGCTCGAGAACGGTAAAAGCGCGGCCGCCATCTCACGTGACTTAGGCAGTTGGACAGAGAACCATCAGCTTGTGCTTTTCTACGCCAGGGCGTGAGCACTCGGGTCGAAAGTGTAGATGATGCGAATAATTTTCATGTCATGCAGGTAGGCCTGTGATTTATTTTCAAATGTGACACATCGTATTTTACTGTAAGCATACATCTCTGTCAAGCTCAAACAGTGAAGGTAGGGATAACTGGATTACTGATAGAACTTTGGTGAACGACTGAGTGTAACATTTCTCCAACATCAAACAATGGTTTAACCTCCATCGAGGCAGCATCTCCATCGGGAAACTCCAAAGAAGGTGCTTTTTCCCCCCATAATTGTTCCTCAACCTTACCTGTATGCTCACGGTTTATACAATATCTCGGCTTATTGACGAGTGAAGAGGAAGGCGATCCTGGAATGCACCTTCTCTGTCCTCTGCCTCACCACTGATGGATGACCTGCCATCTTATTTAAAGGACTGGTTTGTGTTTGTTATAGGGTACTTTATCAATTCTTATTGCAGTGCCACATTATTTCGGTACCTCATTATGTACCTGTATTTTTGTAAGCTTTTTTTTGTACAGTAAAACGCATTGTAATGTCATAAAGTCTTTTATTTCAACCCTTTTATTTATTTTACTTATTGTACAGTGTATGGATTGGATTGGATTGTGGGATTTAGGCTGTATGACATTTAACCAATGATGCTATGGCGGAATACGGACTTGGAAATATGTAATAAGTAATATACAGGGTCCGTCAGGGAGGTGTGACGATTTTCAGAAAACTCGTACACAGTTATTTTTAGTCGAATTTCAATTTTTTTTTTTTTTTAAGACAACATATATAATGCCATTTAATACAGTAACAAAGACATTTTAAAAATGTAATTCATGTTTGAATTGGGTATAACAATGCAAGTGGGGGGTGTAGCGCTTGCGTGATGGCTGTTGGTTACTCGTTGTTAGGCGCCATTTCAGTAGCCATGGAGCTGTGGACGATTGAACATCGCGTCTTTGTTGTTGAGACATTTATTCAAACGGGTAGTTCGGTGGTGCTTACACAGCACAGATTTCGTACTCACTTCAATGTTGGTCGACGTGGTGCCGTTCCGTCTCGAAACACAATATTGAAGTGGGTAAAAAACTTCAGGACAACTGGATCTGTGAGGCCGGGAGCAGCTCGGGGAGGTGATCGAACCGTTAGGACCCCGGAAAACATCGAAAGGGTTCGACAAGCTGTGGAGGCCAGCCCTCGTCAGTCAGCGGTACGGCACGCTCGCGCTCTACGGATGTCAGTCGCGCACTGTGACAGTCAACTCACAACGTTATGTTACGATGTTGCGCGAGTTCTTACTGCCTGAATTGAGACGACATCGCATTGACCTCCCTACAGTTTGGTTTCAGCAAGATGGGGCTACTTGTCATACCTCAAGAGAATCAATGGCCTTATTAAGAGAACATTTTCCAGGGCACCTCATTTCAATCCGTGGGGATGTGGAGTGGCCCCCTCGATCGCCAGATCTTTCACCCTGTGACTATTTTTATGGGGTTACCTGAAAGCTAAGGTTTACATTGAAAAACCATGCACTCTTGAGACCCTTTCAGATGCCATCACCAGAGAAATTCGAGCTATTCCACTTGCCATGGTTGAAAGGTCTATGGACAACTTTTCCGCGCGTCTGCAAGAATGCTTGGACAAGAACGGCCGCCATTTAGATGATGTCATTTTTCAAACATGAATTACATTTTTAAAATGTCTTTGTTACAGTGTATTACATGGCATTATATATGTAGTCTTTAAAAAAAAAAAAAATTGAAATTCGACTAAAAATAACTGTGTACGAGTTTTCTGAAAATCGTCACACCTCCCTGACCCTGTATAATAAGTCCTTGAGAGGCAATTCGACTGACAACTACTTCGACTTATGACCTGCTTGTCGCAACGTAACCTCGTCGTAACTCGAGGAAAGTCTGTATTCACAAAATACCGACGGGGGCGGGGGGTGGGGGGGGGGGGGAAGGGAGCCCCATGCACGAGGTGCGACAAAAAACGACTAATTACACACAAGTTTGCAATAATTACAAAACAAACGAGACACACAATAACACACGCAATAAAATAACCAAGTGGAAACTCGACAAAGACGAATGGGAATATACTCAAACTTCGATGTTGTGGAGAGATCGAAGCAAGCCTCCTTGCTCCTTCCTCGAGGGACCGGAAGTGCAACGCAGTGTTCAACGCGGTGTTGGACCAAGTACTCAGAAATATCCCAGAGGGAGTGGGGGTGCGATTGGGAACAACATTGGTGCAAGCTCTGGCATTTGCCGATGACCTGATCGTATGTGCAAGGACATCACCCGGTCTCCAAAGGTCATTCGGCAAAGTACAAGAATGTCTGGTTGGAGCTGGATTGGAATTGAATGTGGAGAAGTCTGTTACAATAGCTGTTGCTGGAGATGGCAAGGCCAAGCGGTTCGTGAAATTTTTGCTTAAAGACTTCATCTGTCGTTTCGGGGTCCCTTGCAAAATTTCTTCTGACTAAGGAACACACTTCACAGTACAAATTGTCCAGGAACTGTATAAAGCGATGCAGATAAAGCTACATTTTCATTGTCCGTACCACCCACAGTCGGCAGGGGCAGCAGAACACCAGAATGGTCTGCCAAAGAACAAATTGGCCAAAATTTGTGCAGAGACCAATCTCATATGGCCAGACGCCATACCACTAGCACTAATGGCCATAAGAGCCATGCCAAACAGAATAATGGGCATGGCCCCACACAAAATCTTCATGGGAAGGCCAATGCGGGTACCCTACTCACCTTCCCTAATTATCAAGGAAATGGACATACACCAAATGGATGACATAATAATAATAATAATAATAATAATAATAATAATAATAATAATAATAATAATGGAGTCTTATATAGCCCCATCAAGCAGACTAAACGACCCTCATGGCGCTTTACATGAGCATGCGAACGCACACACACCGCACACACATACACACCTTCACTCTTGCCCTATTCCTCTCCCTCCCCATTCAAAACCCACAGATGTGTACTCCCCCTCCTCCTCCCCTCCCTCCCCCACACATGTACACAGACATACTCTCGATCTCTCCCACCTCAAACCAAAGGGAAAACAGGACTTAGACTTTGAAAGACTTGTGAAACAGATAGGTTTTGAGGGAGGTTTTAAAGGCAGGAAGAGAGTCAACATGTCAAACAGAGGAAGGAAAGTCATTCCAGAGCAGAGGTGCAGCAAAGGAAAAGGATTTCTCGCCAAACGACTTGGTGCTGGTGCGCGGCGGCTCTAAGGTCATAGAGTCATTGCTTGAACGAAGCCGTCGCCGAGGTTCATAGAGAGTGAGCAAATCGGAGAGATAGTGAGGTCCCGTTCCACACAATGATTTAAAACATAGTGTGCAAATTTTGTATTGCACACGAGCAGAGACAGGCAGCCAGTGTAAAGATTCAAGAAGCGGAGTAACATGGTCAGACTTATTCGCCTTACAGACAAGACGAGCGGCAGAGTTTTGAACCTTTTGTAACTTATCCAAGAGAAACTGAGGGCAGCCAGCATACAAATAATTACAATAGTCTAGCCTTGAGAGGACAAGGGCACAGACCAGTGTTAGAGCAGCTTGAGGAGTAAGAAAGTGGCGAATGGATGCGATCTTTCGCAGCTGAAAGTATGCTGATTTGCAAGTTTGAAGTACTTGCTTGGAAAATGTCATGTTACAGTCGAAAACCACACCAAGGTTCTTGGCCGACGAAACAAAGTTTATATCGGTTTCACCAACATGAATAGTGGTAGGAAGTGAACATTGTAGAGGACATCTGTGCGATCTTACAATCATTGACTCTGTTTTAGCATCGTTCAGCTGAAGTTTGTTTTGGGTCATCCATGCCTTCACGTCGGCAATACAGCCTTCTAACACTTCAACAGTGGGCATGATTTGTTGAATCGTGCTTCCTTTGTACAGCTGATTGTCGTCCGCAAAGGCGTGGTGATCAACTGAATGTCTGGCAACAAGATCAAATAGAGGCTGAGTGTACAAAAGAAAGAGGATAGGTCCCAGAACTGAGCCCTGGGGAACGCCAAAGGAAAGCGGAGAAGGGGCTGATTTCTGGCCATTGACAACAACTGTTTGCACTCTATCAGTAAGATAGGACATCAGCCAAGAAAGGGGAGTACCAGTTATACCAAATGTGATTTCAAGACGACGAATTAAGACACTATGGTCAATCATGTCAAAGGCGGCAGACAAGTCCAAAAGAGCAAGAACGGAAACCTTACCACAGTCAAGAGAGGTCAGAAGATCATTGGTTATTCTTAGGAGAGCGGTCTCGGTGCTCTGGCCTGGTCTACATGCTGACTGGCGAGAATTGAAGATTATTTGAAACTAGATGGTCATTCATCTGTGATAGCACAATTCTTTCTGTGATCTTTGACAGGAAAGACAGGTTGGAGATAGGACGGTAATTTTTCATGTCGTTAAGGTCAAGGGTGGGCTTTTTAAGAAGTGGTTTAACAAGAGCTTGCTTAAAGAGAAGCGGAAATGAACCCGTAGTCAGAGAATCATTGATAACTGCAGTAATAAATGGGAGGAGGGTGTCCAAACACTCAATAAACAAATCGGTGGGAAGGGGGTCAAGATCACATGTTTTTGTGTTTGACTTGAGGATTGTACATTTGACAATTTCCTCAGTAACAGGAGTAAACGAACTAAGAGGTCATCCGTGAAAGCAGTGTTCAGCATCATTGAAGGAAAGGAGTGACTGCTTGTCAAGATTGTTTCTTGTTGACTGAATTTTATTGTGAAAGAAATGCAGGAAGCATTGGGGTAGTTCGTTTTGAGGAA
The DNA here is from genome assembly GCF_964187855.1 of Myxine glutinosa. Taxonomy (NCBI): domain Eukaryota; kingdom Metazoa; phylum Chordata; class Myxini; order Myxiniformes; family Myxinidae; genus Myxine; species Myxine glutinosa. Next base: position 59,420,741 of record NC_136265.1, read on the forward strand.
ATACAGTGGGAAGAATGGATTTATTTTTGGTGGCAAACAGGCGGTTGGTAATGCTGAACAGTTGCTTGCAGAAGGAGCTCCTAGTAATCCGATCAGAAATATATGACGTTTTTGCTTTCAGAATGATTTTTATGACGAGTCTTTTAGCTATGTTATACAACTGTTTATGGACTGTGAGGCCAGTCTTCAGCCACTGTCTCTCGGCACGTCGTCGTTCCTTTTTGGCAGCCCTGACTTTGTCGCTGACTGCGCTGAACCATGGAGTACTCCTGCGTCTGGGAACGGCGCGCCGTGTCGCTGGAGCATGACAGTCCAATGCTGTGCGGAGGCAACAGTCGAGGTCTTCTGCAGTGACATAGGAACGGCCAGAGAGACGGGTGTGAAGGTCCTCTTTAAAGGCGGAACGGTCGATGGCACGAATGTTGCGGGCGGTGATGAAGGTGGGCTGAAGACGAGGAACAGCAATACTAAGGTGGCTGGTGACACAGAAGTGGTCCGAGGCGATAGCACAGGTCACTGACGTGGACTGCACCAACTGATCATCGCATCTGTGCACTAACCAATCCAGGATGTGTCCTTTAACGTGTGTAGGTTGGGAGACAGACCGAGACAGACATGATGTACGCCTTCTGGATCGCATTGACAAAAACTGTGGAGATGATCCATTTCCAGGTGCAGGATGCTTTACTGGAACCTGCCAAGAACAAGTGCCACTCTTTCAAACCTGGGGACTTTGTTTACATTAAAAACTTTAAAGTGCCCTGCAATAGGGGTGGTCGGGCCACACCAAGTGCTACTCACGACGCATACCGCCTTGAAATTACAAGGCAAAACAACCTGGATCCATGGCTCCCGCTGCAAGAGAACGAACGAGGGGCGGCGGTGACGACCCAGCATGGAGCTAACTTGCTTTTATGCAATTTCATGGTTTCTGCTGATTTTTACGTGCGTTTTCACTATTTCCTCGATTTTGATTGCTGTGAAGATTGAAAGACATGCTGCTAAACACCGCACTTCTCTCCAACATGAAGCGTAATTACACTTGCTGCCTAGCAACAGTGATACCTATTTCACCCACATGATGCACAACCATACACCTGCACCTAAACAACATGTGCACCAACACCCATATTCACACGATGTTGACACTCGCATTCACCTTTCTCTCACATATGAAAATAAGACACAGCCCCTTGTAAATAACGAAACACACTCTCCACACCAAAGGGGGTTAGGGAAAAACGGGAAATAGGACCATATGATCAACACCTACCTCCGAACGGTCTTTGTGGTGTCGGAGTCTGTATCGTGAACTATAAACTCACACCAGACCGATATAAAAACGTATATATTGTTTTGAATTTTGGGTAGGGGAATACATAGATTAAGGTAGATCTGCATAGGTATCATGCTTCGTCTGTCGAGTTAGAACAATCTTGATGTAATAAGTTATGTTAGCCCGGTTTGTCGGATCAAGTGTGTACCTGTGATCATACGAGGATTATCCGGTGATAGGTAGAATAAGGACCAAGATAATTCCCCTGTATGTGAAACCTCGGTGATCATACCTGTGTCCCGTATGGCAATGCACTCTTATAGACATTAGCTTGATCCATTAGGGTACCTGTTACATGCTCCTCCCCAAACCCAGGTCACGGTGTACCTCCGAGCCCCGAGAGGAGTCACGGTAGAAAGATGTGCTATTCTGTATGTCAAAGATCAATGGTGAAACCACACCAATTGTTACCAACAAACAAGTATTGTATTAAGGTCACACAAGAATAACAGTACAACAACAATAGTAATCAATTGTACAACCAATATATATTTCCTATGATGGTACCATAAGGTTCGTACAATATAACTCACTGTGCTCCAAGTGAGCGAAAAGAAGAACATTCCCAATGTCTCTATTCCGGCATCAAGCCAAAGTCGATCCGCTCCAGTGATCGTCAGAACGATGTCTAATCGAGACCAGAATCCCGTTCGGATGACAGTCACAGTCACGCTGCCAAAGCTGCGCAAAGGCGCCCTGAAGGCGACCGGGAAATCACACCCTCGGGTATGGACGTTCCACGGCTCCCAATTGGCGAACCGCAGATTTCCCACTCAAAAGCCACATTACACACACACACACCAGATTAACGTCTGAATGCGGTGAAAATGGTTGAAGCGAAGTAAAAAATCTTGAGCGAAGCGCAAATCCTGCGCGAGGTAAAAATGGCCGACGGCCCGTTCTCGTGGCATAACGGCACTCCGATGATTCTCGTCGGAATCAACCGCAAAACCCGCCACGCAGGTCTATCTGTCACAGCGAAAACAACTCTGTCGCAGGAATCCCTTTCCCAGGAAACCCAAAGTTCGCACGTGACCCTCGTTCGCCAACGTTCGCTCAGGACCTTGAAGCAGCTCGGCTTCTTGTCCGACTTACTCGCTCCGCCTTCGCTTCCTCCTCTTCCTCTTCATCGTTGTCCGGTTCCGGTTTCATTTAAAACATGAACTTTTTTACCTTTTGAAAATAGTAATCTCTATTTCCCTTAAACGACAACAATAATAGTACATGGAATCTAAAATGTTTACAGTGGATGAAAACCACAACAACGGAAGTGACGAATCCGTAACACACACCATTAATTAAATCCCCCTCTGCCACAAGACGCTAAAACTTACAGGAAGAACAGGCAGGAGGCCAGTCCGGGGCACCGCCGATGGGGCCGTAGTCAGCCACGTCACCAGCTGCCATAGCAGGCAAACATCGACCAGGCAGGCTGAGAGCCACGTCCAGGGAGAACTCGTGATTGGCCAGGGGAGGGGCAAGCAAAGAGCAGGCCACCGATTGGCAGAGCAGGGAAGGACGTGTGATTGGTCGGAGAAGGGACAAAAAGCTTCCCCGTGATAGGGGGTAAGGAAGGTGAAGGAGCGACACACTGATTGGCCACCAACCGATGACACCACGGCCAATCAGTGCGGAAGGCGCGAAAGGTGACGAATAAACAACGCACTGATTGGGAGAGATAGAGAGTGACGTCAGAAGATGATCAGCAAAATGACTGGCTCCGGTGTCGGCGCCAAGCAGGCCTCAAGGCACCCTTGTCCACTAGGTCTCGATAAGGTCCCCTCCACACACTGCTGGGCCACTGAGCCACTCGCTCGCCCCGGTCTCGCCCGCTCCCGTGGCAAGCCTTGCTCGCACACGAACGCCAGGGAGGAGAATCAACGGTGCTCCAACGTCCGTCGACAAGCAGGAAATTGTGGATTGCAAGGGAAGAGGTCCAAACGGGAGAGAAAGCGAGGGCAGAAAAGGGTCCAAACAGGAAGGAAGCCAAAACGAGAAGAAGAAAATGTCCACGAGCGAGTCGTTTTATTGCTCGGCGGGTCTCTCTTCTCTCTCCCAACCAGTGCGTTGTTTCCTTGTGACCTTTCGCACCTTCACACATTGTAGTGAAATTATACCAAGGTGAACCCAGGGGTGCCGTCAGAAGGGGCCGTCTATAAGACCCGGGACAACCGGGGCGTGCGGACACTTCAGCGGAACTCACTGTGACATTATCCAGTAGTTTGAATGGTATGTACGCCCCCAAATGCTGCGCTGACGATGCTGCGCTAACCATTGTTATATTGCAACTTCCATTGCTGCTCTTGAAATGCTCTGATTTAATACCTGTTCCATGTATGTATTTTTACAGGATGTATTGCCGATCTAAATGATATTAAACCTACCCAGAGGTCAAGTCGTGTCTGAGCTTGATTTTCACGACATTTAATATCATTTATTTCGCCGAATGGCTGACCACAAGATGATCGTGGTGCCGATTCTCGGAGCCGACCCTCAAGCTGAAGGATCTGCATCGGAGTTTGTTCATTGGCTCAACACGCTGCAGAATTACTTTGCGGCTCACGAGACCGAGCCAACCGCTGCGATAAAGCTGTCCGTGTTACAGTCCAAGGTCCATCACACTGTTTTCAAGACCATTTCTCGATTTGGGACGTACGCTACGGCCCTAGCCGAGCTGAAGCGCCTCTACGTAAAGACACGGAGCGCTGTGCACGGCCGGCATCAACTCTCTCAGCGAAGACAACAACCGTCTGAATCGATCGATCGCTTCGCGCAGGAGCTGCGCTACTTGTTGGCAGATTGCGTGCAGGACGTCCGGACCCACGAGCAAGTGCAGGACGATTTGCTCCGAGATTCATTTATTTCCGGAATTAGATCTGGAGTCTTGCGGCTCTGTCTCTTGGAGGTCGCGGAGCTGACATTTACAGAAGCACTACGGCTGGCACGCGTATACACAGATGCCCGAGAACAATTGACCGCATATGATCACCCACGAGTCGTGGCGGGGGCCTCGCAACACGCGCGACCTGAGAGGGCTACCGCCGAGGATACGGAGGAGGACCCGACCCCCACGACGGCCGAGTCTCTGGGTGCTCTGGAAGCGGACTCCGCATCCGGCCTCACTGCTGCCGCCGCTGCCAGGCCACGGCCTGCCCGGTATGCAAAGTGTTATTTTTGTGGAAATCGGCAGCATCCTCGCTCTGAATGCCCGGCCCGAGAGGCGACATGTCACCTCTGCTCCACCAAAGGCCATTTTGCAAAAGTCTGCAGAAAGACCGCTCAGGGCACGCATTCCCGAGCGACCTTGAATGGGCTCATCGCGGAGCCAACGGAACGAGCGCCGGACGGGGCGCCATGCACAGCTTTGAAGAGCCGCTCTCCTCCTCGCGGGCCTCTGGCTTCTCGCCCGACCTTGGCGAGATACGCCGGGCCGCCGAAACAAATGGCGCGAACGCGACCGGTCACAGAGCGTCCAACCTTGACTGGCTTTCGAACGCCTACTTCAAACAAGCGACATGCACCTACTTTGGAAATGCCTCTCAAAGTGCGGCAAACGCAGCACGTGGCTCGAGCGCCATCTGATGGCAGCTTTTGCGAATTACATGCACCCACTTTGGCATGTCGATCTGCAGATGGCAGAACTCTTTCTCACGTGGCTCGAGCGCCATCTGACGGCAGCTTTTATGAATTACATGCACCCGCTGTGGCATATGACTCTGCAGATGGCAGAAATCTTTCTCCCGTGGCTTGAGCGCCATCTGGCGGCTGCTCTCACGACCACCCCACACCCACTCTGGCAAATGAAACTACCGATGAGCCAACTGACTTCAATGCTCCTGCTGAGGCCCGAAGGATTGCAGCCGGCGTGGGATCCACCCGCGAGGCGCGATCTTCTCGCCCGGCCGGAACTATACCTGCCGGGTCTGCCGGCCTAGCGCAGGCCTTCATTCCGCTCACGGTCGCGGGCGTTTTTGCGCAAGCTTTGATTGATACGGGATCCACGGATAGTTTTATTGATCAGCGACTCGTGCATCAACATGGGTGGCCGGTTCTCGGGACAACCCGCCGGATCTTCATGGCATCTCAGGGACTTCGGTTGAGCACTAAAGGGGTGTGTCGATTGAAACTTGTGATAAATGGACGCACGTTCCCGGACGTGTATCTCATGGTATTACCGGCCTTATGCGCTGACGTTCTGTTAGGACTTGATTTCCTTAAGCGGCATGGACGTTTGGAAATAGACTTCGGAGGGCCGGACACGCTCGCTGTGTGCGCCCTCGCTCAAATGGACATGGAGCCACTCTCACTGTTCCCCAACCTGACCACTGATTGTACCCCTGTAGCCATCAAATCGCGGCGCTACTCTCGCGCGGACGCGCAATTCATTGCGGAAGAAACGGCCCTGCTCTTGAAGGATGGTATCATAGAACACAGTAGGTCACCGTGGCGGGCCCAAGTCTTAGTGGTGCGGAGTGAGGCCCACCGCAGGCGAATGGTAATCGACTATTCGCAGACGATTAATCGTTTTACACAGCTGGATGCCTACCCCTTACCGGGGATGGACGCCCTGGTACGCCAGGTGGCCCTGTATTCCGTTTATAGCACTCTCGATCTGCGTAGTGCGTATCATCAAGTCCCCATCTCTAGGGCTGATCGCGTCTTTACAGCCTTTGAATCGGGTCAGCGGTTGTACCAGTTCACGAGACTTCCCTTTGGGGTAACGAACGGCGTCGCTTGTTTTCAGAGAGCTATGGATGACCTCGTTGCGAAGGAGAATTTGACCGATGTCTTTGTCTATCTGGACAATCTTACGGTTTGTGGGTATGACCAGGCGCATCATGACGCTAATCTAAAACGCTTCCTCGAGGTCGCGCGGAAATATCGCTTAACCATGAATGCGGCGAAGTGTCAATACTCTCTACGCACGGTAGACCTTTTGGGGTACACCGTGACCCATGGCTCCGTCTCTCCGGATAAGGAGCGTCTGCGCCCTTTGCTCGATATGGCTCCGCCTAGCGATCGGGCTTCGCTGAAACGCGCTCTAGGGCTGTTCGCCCACTACTCAAAGTGGGTGCAAAATTTCTCCGCTAAGCTCCACCCCCTCGTGGCCTGCGACACTTTCCCCATGGGCCCGGCCGCCCTGGCGGCCTTCGAGGGCCTTAAAGTCGACATTGCTGGCGCCGCTGTCGCGACGATTGACGAGAGTGCCTCTTTCGTTTTGGAGAGTGATGCCTCGGATCATGCGAAAGCGGCGACTCTCTCCCAAGGAGGCCGCCCTGTGGCTTTCTTCTCGCGGACTCTCACCTCCGCCGAGCGGAGGCATTCGTCTGTCGAAAAGGAAGCGTACGCGATCGTCGAATCAATTCGGCGATGGCGCCCGTATCTGCTTGGGCGGAGTTTCCAAATCATCACGGACCAACAGAGTGTTGCGTTTATGTACGACACCTTACATGCTCAGCGCGTTAAGAATGAGAAAATCACCCGTTGGCGTATCGAACTCGCCGACTTCTGCTACACCATCAAATACCGCCCGGGGAAGGATAACCTGGTCGCTGACGCCTTATCGAGGCCGGCCACTTGCGCGGGGGTCGTAACTTTGGAGGGGCTGCGCACTTTGCACAGCACTATGTGTCATCCCGGGGTAACGCGCTTCGCGCATTTTGTGCGCGCGGGCAATCTGCCGTACTCGATGGAGGACATCCGCCGCATCTGCCGTGATTGCGCGATCTGTGCGGAACTCAAACCGCGTTTTTATAGCCCCCCTCTGGGGACACCCGTTAGGGCTACTAGACCGTGGGAGCGCTTGGCGATGGACTTCAAAGGGCCGCTGCCGATGTCGAGCAACTCTCGCTATCTGCTCACTATCGTCGATGAGTATTCCCGATTCCCCTTTGCTTACACGTGCGGGGATATGTCGGCTGCCACGGTTATTCGGTGCCTGCAGAATTTGTTTTCTATGTTCGGGTATCCGGCCTACGTGCATACCGATCGGGGTGCGGTGTTCCTGTCCCAGGAAGTGAGGGGCTACTTGCTCCAGCATAATGTCGCTTCGAGCTACACCACCCCGGCCCCAGGCAAATGGACAGATCGAACGCTTTAATGGGATTATATGGCGGGCCGTCTTGCTAAGCCTTCGGACCCTCGGCCGAGGCCTCGATAAATGGGCGTGGTCGCTGCCTGCCGCTCTAAACTCGATCCGGGCTCTCCTATGTACTGCCACCAACCAGACTCCTCACGAACGACTGTTCCACCACCCTAGAAGCTCCGGCAGTATCCAGTCTTTACCCAGCTGGCTCGCTGAACCGGGGCCCGCCTATCTCAAACGAGCGGTTCGCACTAGCAAGTACGACCCCCTTGTTGATAAGGTGCAGGTCCTCCAGGCTAATCCCGAGCATGCCCGCGTGTTAACGGCGGATGGCCGCGAGTCTACTGTCTCCGTACGCCATCTCGCCCCATGTGGGGACGACGACAGGGATATCGACGAACCAGTCTATGGGCTCTATCGAAGCTTCCCCTATGGAACTACCACTGTTACTCCCGTCGTCCCCCGCCCCCGTGCCCGAAGGTGCAGGGGCGCCCCCTCCGACTCCAACCTCCGGCGGCTATTCCGACGCAGGGGACTCCGGGCTATGGGACGCCGTGCCCGGTAGATTCCGAACACGAACTGGCAGGGAGGTTCGCCGCCCCGACCGCTACGGGTGGACCGACTGATTTGGATTGACGTGACCCTTTGGATTATTGCTGATGCTTGCTTGCAAACTGCCAAGCGGTAGTATAGTTTTAACGGCGGGGAGAATGTAGTAAAATTATACCAAGGTGAACCCAGGGGTGCCGTCGGAAGGGGCCGTCTATAAGACCCGGGACAACCGGGGCGTGCGGACACTTCAGCGGAACTCACTGTGACATTATCCAGTAGTTTGAATGGTATGTACGCCCCCAAATGCTGCGCTGACGATGCTGCGCTAACCATTGTTATATTGCAACTTCCATTGCTGCTCTTGAAATGCTCTGATTTAATACCTGTTCCATGTATGTATTTTTACAGGATGTATTGCCGATCTAAATGATATTAAACCTACCCAGAGGTCAAGTCGTGCCTGAGCTTGATTTTCACGACACACATCACTGGCACTTCTCCTTCAATCAGTGCGTAGATTCTTGGTGGTGTTTTCACGCCTTCCGCACTGATTGCCCGTGGGGTCATTGGTCGGTGGCCAATCAGTGTGGCACGTCTTTCACCTTCCTTACCCTCAATCACAGGGAAGCTTTCTGTCCCTTCCCCGACCAATCACACGTCCTTCCCTAATCTGCCAATTGGTGGCCTGCTCTTTGCTCGCCCCCCCCTCACCCTCCAATCCCCCATCCCCCCCCGACCCCCCCCCCCCCCCCCGTCAATCAAGCGCCTCTTGGGCGTGGGTCTCGGCCTGCCTGATCGATGTTTGCCTGCTATGGCAGTCATTGTGATGGCGGGGGATTAATTAATGTGGTGTACTAATAGGGCTAACTAATGCATATGAGTGTGTTGCCATACGGGACACTGGGATTACAGGTTTCACACATGCGGGAATTAGCTTAATCCCTACAACTATTTGACATACGATCATCCTTGTATGATCACAGATATACACTTAATCCGACAAACCGCCTTTTTTCCGACAAACTTAATCCGACAAATCAAACAAACTTATTACAGATTAAACCTTCATTAATCTACAACGTTGGGACATTTAATTTGTCCCTCGACAAAAGTCAATGAAAAAATTCTCAGATCTGAATCCGGATCCAGATCTTGACAAAAATCGAATCAATATGTTCAAGGCACACTTCCAACCTGTACACCAAGTTTCGTCCAAAATCCGTTCAAAAATGAGATATCCAGATATCCAGAGGGGTGAAAATTGGTTATGTTCGACTTCTCTGGTGTGATGGAACGACCTTGAATATGTGTATTTTTCTGTGCAACCTGTATTTTAAATGAAACAGGTATCCCTGTCTCAATCACAAACTATAACAGCACTCAGTAGAGAGCATACCTCCGCCTGGTTGGCCATATCACTCAATGGTGAAGAATCACTTCAAAAATTAAAGAATTCTCATATCCGAATCCATATTCAGATCTTCACCAAAATCGAATCGATTCTTCCTTGTGACACACACAACCAGTCCACAAAGTTTCGTCCAAATCCGTCCATAACTTTTTGAGATATCCTGCTATGTATCGTTTTTGGCCCAATCTCCCAATGGTGAAGAATCACTTTAAAATTCGAGCAGCTGGATGTGAATCCGAATCTTCACCAAAATCTAATCACTTCGTCCTTGTCACATACGCTACCCCTCTGCCAAATTTCGTCCGAATCCGTCCACAACTTTTTGAAATATCTTGTTCACAAACGGACAAACAGACGGACAAACAGGGGTGAAAACAACCTCCATCCACCTTTTGTGGCGGAGGTAACAAGCCATTTGTGTGAAGACTATTTAAATGGACCTGTTATTCTGAAAGGTTTGAAATAAAATTATTTCATTGTGAAAGAAAATGAAACAAGTAAACACAATGTGATGTGATCTATTGAGAGCCTGGCTTACCTACAAGCAGCTGAGCATATTTGCTTGGCTTCATGGGTGGAGAATCACACGGTTCCTGCTTTACATGATCATTGCTCAAAGCATCCTGGGAAGCCTGAAGAAGGTTGTTTTGGAAAGATTCTGACTTCACTACTTGAGCTTCACCTGGAAACCATGCGACAACAGTTCATCACAATAGAGGAAAGGATAAACAAGCAAATTGAAACCAAAACAATCATTCTTAGTAGTGGGGAGAAAAGCATGGGGTCTCCAACAGACAAAGACATTTTCCGACTTCCCGAAAGAGGTCAACAACAAATGGCCAAAAAAAAAAAAAAAAAAAAAAAAAAAAAACCGTGAATCTGAAAAGGCAGGGTGGTCAGGAGATAGAGGAAGTGCATAATGAAATGACAATTTGGTGTTCTCGCTGATGCAGAATAGCTGTGTGCATTCCATTGCCTTATAAAGATAATTATCTGAACTCTTAATTTGTGTCCTGGGATTATTATCTCTGGTTCACAACACACCTTTGCTAAAAAATAAAAGTCTCAAACATTAGCCACGGTCTGGTTAAACAAGTGGCCACTTTTGATCATCACCTTTTTACTCCTACTTCTGCAGATGGTTGCACCCTTCAAACCCACTCTATAACCAGACTTATTCTCTTTGACCACTCCTGCATTATAGCCATGAAATTTCACGAGAGAGCGTTGGGTAAAAAAGGTGGGAAAAATAGTGTAGTGAAGTGTAGTGAAGAAGAAGAACCCACCTCAATGTAAATAAAGTTCGGCTGACTGTCCGGGTATGAGCGTTTATGTGTCTCCATATGGAGGAGTGGAGTTGTGTTATTTAGCTAGAGCTTATGGTTAATAATACCCCTGTGTGTAAAGGGCTCTTGTAATTTCACCCTTCATTTTTATACTCATCAAAAAGCCATGCTACAAATGCTTCATTCACCCACAACACCGGGAGGGCTAGCAAAAACCTAAACATTGGCCGATGGACCGCAGGGACGTGGGACCTGTGAAGCACACCAAACCCTCGTTGAAACCGGAGCGAAGTGGCTGCATGACACTGAACATTTATTTTCGTTTATTTTTCCCTTGTTTGTATCTTTGAGTCTGTGTGGAAGGACCCTTGTTTAGAACTTTTGGTTTACCCCACCTTCCCTGTTACTTTGCATTATTTAAATAAACTCCGTATTGATTGCATTTCTTTGTCGTGCCTGTCTTGTTCGTTTATTCGTTTGTGGGTCGAGGAATAAAACCCAGTGTGTTTCTTGTCCGTTCATTTAAGGCCTCGGGTCCTCCCCCGCATGTGCCAAAGAGATAATCAGCCACGTTCAGCTTATACGCCTCGGAATTTAAAGCTCGTTTTGGCCATCCTTCACCCTGAGGTGTTCACTACAGGGTTGACATGACAACTACAGGGTCGACAGTACAATATAGTGAGGGGATATGGTGAGGGTGTATCTTGTAAAACCTTCTGCAGATGCGAGGCCAGGTGGTGGCCAGGTGGTGGTGGCCAGGTTGGGCACAATCGCATCAAAAAAGCGTTACGTTGTTTCAAAAGGCATTGCCGCAGTGTCATTTTGCTTTGCTTTATTTAAGTGAATACACTTTGGCTTTGGTTTAATCGGGGGAGGGGGAAGGGGGTTGTCCGGTGCATAGATTCCCGGCAGGGGCTTTTGTCGAGGTTTTACAGTTTTATAAGGACTTCTTGTCTCGGAATCTCAAGGTCTCGAATGTCATTTCTTCCACTCTGAAATGGTGACCCTGGTGTGATTCAAAGGAATGGACTCGGAATTGCAAGTACGCAATGAGTCGCCGGGAACAAACAGCGAGTGTACCCTTTAGACACTCAGCAATCTTCATCAGCGGCAGAAATGAAGCATTGTTGGCATTCCTTTTCGCATTTTTGGCTCCTTCTCATTGGAGTATGCAATGACGTCAAGAGGAATTTTATGACAGCCTCCAATGAATGCCCCACACATGACTTTGAAGACCGCACTCAAAGCATATGACTCTCTGAGTACTGCTGCTTTTAACAACTTCTTTGAACTTAGAATTGAGGAGATCGAAGACCCACAACTACTGCAACACCTGCAGCAGCTTCTCGGTGACTGCACTGCTACATTTGACCAGTTGCTCCTTCCTGAGTTTTCTTGTAAAGTTTATCAACACACATCCGCATGAGAATTGCAGCTAATGCAAAGCTCGCACAATCCACCGCTACGGATCTGGCTGATCATCTCATGGACAGACCGTGGTTAAAGCAATATCTCCAGCAGAGCACATCATACAACTACAATCTGAAACAGTACACCACAAGAAGCTCGCCCTGGAGCTCCATGCTGTGAAACACCAGTCATGCCCAACATCATGTACCCCTTCAAGAGATGGAGAGAAACACCATACCTTGCACGACCATTTGCCTTCACCTTCGTGAACCCTCCGGATTGGTGTTTGTACCACGTGATCTTCGGTGCAAATGTTCATCATAGAAGAGGACAGAGCTCTTACCCTCCACAGGGAAATGATGCCGCCATCAACTAAAGATGACGACTTCACCTGTGCCATACATCAGTCACCTTCTCTTCCACATGGATCATACTAGGGTACGTACTTTCTTTTCTTGTAGACACAGGGACAGAGGTGAGTATTGTTCCACGATCTGCCACTGAACGGCAACAAGAATATTCATTGCATGTCACTGACAAGAGTGCTATGGCTACTTATGGAGAACATCTCATCGAGCTGAATTTGAGTTTACGTCAGTTATTTCTGAAGGTGTTTACTATTACCAACACCAGATACTCTACCCTTGGTGCAGCTGCATTGTATTATTTCAATCTCCTCATAAATGTAAAACGTTGTCATCTATTCGATGCCCCAACACAGCTTAGTGTCCATTGTGTCCACTTAGTGTCCACCACTTAGTGTCCACTGTGTGTGTAAAGCATCCACTGTGTCATCACTGAATATCGCACGTCTTCCATCCACACTGATGTGCCCTTTTCAAAAAGTACCTGGTGATTCCCTTATATTCATTCTATTGTACTGCTGCATTCCATGGTGCCACAGTCTTCTCCAAAGTTGACCTCGTTCTGGCATACCATCACATTCAGATGACATCGCGAAGACAGCAGGCACCATGCCTTTCGGCCTGTTCAAACTCTTTGAATGCCGTTAGGCCTACGCAATGGCGTTCAAAGCTTTCAGTGTTTTGTCAATCAGGGACTCTGGGGATTACACTTCCACTGTGTCGAGATAAGAGCCGATATCGGAACCGTTAATCGGAACAGGCAGATAGCTGCCATTTTTCGGTAATCTGCATTAACAGATCGGAGTCAATCCAGAATACAGATTACCCATTACAGTTGTGCCTTATACAACCAAAAATCGAGTAGCTTTCACCCTTTTTTCGGGCGAATTTCAATAAACAAATAAAACAAGAAGACGTCATGCAGAACACGATACTTGCAAAATCCATCCCTCCCCAAAATAAAAAGTTGACATAGATGCATCAAATTGTCCATTTCATCAAGGCTAAAATTGACGATCATAATCAAAGCTCGGGTCAATCGGATTTAAATATACTAGGGCATGCCCGTACGTGGGTGCCCGTTCCTTGCCAAAAAAAAAAAAAAACGCTACCCGTACGCTCTACCCCGCCCGTACGCCCGTAAACAAAAAAAACAACGCTCTTCGCTTCCGCCCTTCGCTCTGACTGAATTGGGAGAAATAATGCGCATAAGAAATCGAGAAATTATTATTTTCTCCGGAAGAAATCGAATTACGAACCGTAATGGCGCACGCGCTCGGCTCGGCTCGCTCTCACATCGGCCACGCCTACGCAACAACGCGTTCTGTGATTGGCTGCCGGAAGTGAAGTCTTCACTGTCCGGAAGGTCGCAAATCGCAGTTACGATGAATCGCAAATTAGTTTTAATTAGTTTTAAAACATAGTTTAACGCCAACATAGTTTGCCAACGTGAAATAAATGAATACGCTCTCAAATGTGCCGTCCGAGGCAGAGTCTGTTCGCCACGTTCGGCACACGTGATAGCTCGCTGCTCTCTGATTGGTTGAATCGTTTTTTGGACATAGCTCGGTAACTACTTCTCCGATTAATATGAAACCTTGAAAAGGCACATCCTCGGGTCCCCAGCAATATACCTGGCAAGTTTAAAGTATATCGGACCCGTGGTTGTCGAGAAACAGCGGTCACAGACATACAGACATACATACATACATACATACATACATACATACATACATACATACACACAGAGATTACTGAAATTATAGATAGATGATTTTTCAGATGAAAATTGATGATTTTAGAAGTTTTACATTGAGTTGACCTTTGACCTTTTGACCTTAAAAATAGTTGGTTTCCCAATTTAATGACAATATGCAAATGCTGTTCAGTTTTCAAGTCAATCGGATGAAAAATGACAATTTTAGAAATTGACCTCAATACGACAACATTGTTTCAGTCATTTGTGGAGGTCTTAGAAATCTGGCTCAAAATGCCTACGTTAAAATGACAGAGAATAACACCAGTCTATAGAATGTCTATGCACACATAAACGTCTGTAACTGGAACATGCTAAATGTTCATGTGGTTCAGACCTTTCTCTTGAGACGTTGAATCATCCTCAAAGTCAGATTCAACCTTCACTTTCACAATCAAATCTGAAAAGAAAAACATCTTTCGATGATGAGAAAAAACAAAACAAAAACAAAACAAGGTTCAAAGCTTTGGCATTGTATGGACAGGAAGATTTGTCCTTTTATGTCTAATTTTTTTTTTTTAAGGTTTATCCGTCCAGCTACCTTGCATCACATACCTGTGTGTACACAGCAGGATAACATACCTGGGATTTTCATTTACAGCAATACTAAATCAAGTGGACGATTACATGAACATTGGGAAACATAATAACTGCCCGATTAACTGTGTCATAAAATCCAAGGTTTGCTGATTGATTGATGTCTAACTGTCAGACAGTTGGAGTCCAAACTTGAGTTTATTACAAAGATAAAATACAAGCCACAAGTAAACCCACCTGCGTGGGTCAGCACTGTGCTGCATCCTGATTTACTCGACTCAACTCCACTACATTCTTCTCTTCTCTATTCCACCATACTGCACTCTGTTCTACACTACACTACACTACACACTGCACTACACTACACTACACTACACACTACACACTACACAACACCACACTACACTACACAGCAACGCAAATGGTGACTGGCTCTTGACTGAAAAAAAAATTTTTTTTTTTTGTATACATAATCGAGGTTCGTGAAAGCTAACATTTATCGCACAAACAAATCAAACAGACAAACAAACAAAGTATATAAAAAGTGGAGTGGTAGACAAGATGGGGAGAGAAGGGGAAGCACATAAAAACAACATTTTAGAGAAGGGACATCGGGAATGTGTGGGAGGGAGAGGGCTTGGGGGGAGGCAGCATGGGAAGGGGGGGGCGGGGGTGGGAGAAGTATAAACACAAGGACACCAAGGACTTCCAGGAAAGAAGTTGGTATTTCAAAAAAGTGGATGGGGGAAGATAAGAGATGGTGGTGAACCGCTGTTTTAAAGACCTGGAGGGAGGAGTGACATTGAATAGAGTGAGGGAGTTTGTTCCAGAGGCGGGAGAAAAGCGGCAGAAAGGAGTGAAGGTGAGCAGATAGTCTTGATTTTGGCATTTCACCAAAGAGGGATGCTGGCAGATCTTTTGCGACCTGCAGGAGTATTTGGGGGACAGAGCACAGACAGGGCTGGGGGGATAGGGGGGGCGGGCTAGGACAGAGAGGAGTAGGTAGAAGACAAAAAGACCACCAACCTGCATGCGGTGAGTGAGTGAAAGGCCCTCAGAGTTAGTTTCATCGCGGGATGATTCCAATAATTCTGAAAGCTTTGGTTTCAACAGCGTGAAGCCGAGCTAGGTGTGAGGCAGGAGCACCAGCCCAGAGGGGAGCGCAGTATTCCATTGAGCTGCGGATGAAAGCCTTGTATGTGGTGAGGAGCTTAGGTGTGCCAAGGAACGATTTCGCATGACGGAGGATGCCCAGTCGGTGACTGGCATTGGAGGCCAGCTTGGAAATATGGTTTTCCCAGGAAAGATCATGGCAGATTGTGAGACCCAAGAGCTTGAGTGACAGAACTTCTTGGAGAGGATTGTTGAGAAAGTAGATGGGAGGGTTGACCAGGTGGTCTTTTCAAAGAGACATAGTAAGAGTGTAAGATTTGTCAGGATTGAAAGACGTGTTCCACTTGTTTGACCAGTCTGATTTTGTCCAGGTCTGCAGAGAGTGAGGAGGCTGCAGACTGCCGATCTGAGGGATGAGGAATGGAGCGGCAGAGAGTGGAGTCATCAGCAAAGAGATGGAGAGGATTTTCTCGAGAGTCGGAGAGATCATTTATGAAGACCAGAAAAAGCACAGGGCCCAGAACACTGCCTTGGGGAACTCCAGTCTGAACAGGAAGGGAAGATGAGGGAAATCCATTCAGCACCACATGTTGACTATGACCAGAGAGGAAGTTCGCAAGCCATGCGTGGAGATTTCCATGGATACCATAGGAGAAGAGTTTGTTGAGCAGAGCGGGGTGCCAGACCATAACGAAGGCACGTGATATGTCAAAGGAGACAGGTCCAATTTACTGTTTGACATTGAGGAACTCCATCCATTGTTGAGACAGCAGAAGCAGCATGTCCAGAGCAGAGTGATCAGGTCTGAAACCAAATTGATGATCAGAGATCAAGCCATTGGAGAGGAGGAAGGTTTGATATCCGAAGTAATGATGGATTCCATGACTTTGCTGATAATTGGGAGCAGGCTGATTTGTCTGTAGTTGTAAGGATTTGTTTTTGCACCTTTTTTGTGTAAAGCGTTAATGTTGGCTGATTTCCAAGGTGATGGCAGATGTCCTTGAGCAAAAGAGAGGGTGAAGAGAACAGAGAGAGAGAGGGTGTGAAAGAGCGGCAAAGCAGGATTTTAGGACCCGTGGGCTAATGCCGTCTGGCCCAGTTCCAGAATCAGAGTCGAGGATTGACAGAAACTTCTCCACCTTGTCAGGAGAGAAGGACACGGAGTCCAGGAGCAGCTGCGTACGACTGGCTACGGTGGGTACAGAGAGAGACGGGTTTGGGACACAATAATTTGAGGCAAACAGAGTTGAGGCATTCAGGTTTTTCACGTGCAGAGACAGCTGTGTAGCCATTTGAGGTAAGGGAGGGGATGGAGAGGAAACAAACACCAGAAACAGATTTTACAAGACGCCACCAGGATTTGGAAGAGGGAGACAGGTTTGAGAGTTCACTCCTGAGAGAAGAGAGACATTGTTTCGTGGCTCTCCTGAGGGTAGACACACACTTGTTTCCGGACTTTGTGAAAGGAAATGAGATTGCCTTCCTTTGGATTTTTTTTTTTTTTTTTTTTTTTTTGTATACTGAATCGCGGCTCGTGAAAGAGCTAACATTTATTTCACAAACAAATCAACCAGACAAACAAAATATACAAAAAGAGGGAGCGGAAGACAAGATGGGGAGAGAAGGGGAAGCACACAACCACAACATTTGAGAGCAGGGAGAAGTGTGGGAGGGAGAGGGCTTGGGGGCAGGAGGCATGGGAAGGGGAGGGGGGGGGAAGGGGTATAAAACACAAGGGGACCGAAATTAGTGGGGGTAGAAAAGATCAAGGTTTTGGATGGGGGAGGATAAGAGATGGTGGTGAACAGCTGTTTGCCTTCCAGGAGGCAACAGGAAGTTGTTTCAGAGCAACTGCCTCAACACAAGATTCAGTGTACCATGGACGGGAGGAAGGGTGTGACAACTGAAGACTAGATAGGATAAATCTGTGCATGAGAGAGCAGTTTACTTTGGAAGAATTCCCAGGAAGAGTTGATGTCAGAAGCAGTAGAGATGGGAGACCAGTCCATATGATTTATGGCTGCCTGAAGACCGTGCCAGTTGGCCTGAGTGAAATGCCATACTCATCGACGCAGTGGAGGCTCTCTGAGAATGGCCAGAGAGATGTCCACTTTAACAAACATATGGTCAGAAGAACAGATTGGAGCAGAAAAAAAGCAGCAGACATTTGCAGGTAAGTTTGTCATAACCAAGTCGAGAAGAGAAGATGCTCCATTGACTGAGATCCGGGTCGGGAAGTTGTCAGATTGTGTCAGTCCCAGTGAGTCACAGAAGTCCTTTGCTGAGGTGCCATGGCTGGTGAGAGAGGAACCCACACCCAGCCAGTTTGCATGATGACAGTTGAAATCACCACATATGAGGAAGAGAGAGTTGGGATGAGTAGATAGAATTTGGTCCATGTTATCAGACAGCGAAAGGTGGATGGAGTCATCACTGTTTAGTGAACAAAAGGTGGGAGCGAAGGGGAGGCCATAGCCAGAAGTACTCCTGGGGATGAGGTGGAGAGAGGGCAGTGCAGGGAGAGTGAGGAAGAGTTTTTGATAAAGATAGCAACCCCACCTCCAGGACGAGGCTCAGGTCTATCATACCGGATGAGGGAGTAACCAGGGAGAGATATTAAGGATTCAGAGACATCTTGAAGGAGGAAAGTTTCTGTTAAGCCGATTAAGTCTGGTTTGTCAGAACAAACCTGTATGGAGAGATCTTGAGCGAAGGCCCCGGATGCTTGAGGTCCATACCGTTAAGGAAGAGGATGGGGAAGCATCGGATACAGGACAAGGGAGGGGAGGGGTAGGGGAAGATGAGGAAGAGGAGGGGGAGGTTTAATTGAGCTCTATGTTTTAATTTCTGTAATTAATAACCAATCTCAAAAGTTCCTCCCACACAAACCACTCATTGATGCGAGATGGTTTTATATCGAGAACGAACGGGAAACAGTAACTGGCACACTCACATTGTCGATATTTATCATCGTCTTTCGAACTTGTGACAAAAAAGAAACACCCAGAAAAAATGTCCACTCGCTCCGCTCGGCGATGCTGCCCGTCTCAAAGGAAGGATCCGAGCAGGACGGCAATGAAAAATAAAGAATGAAAGCTGCAATGCTGAGAGGATGGGGGCGTCCATTTAGGCAGAAGGTGCTCTGCACCTCAACCAAGGGGGGTGGGTGGTGAAAACCAACTAGCAGTACCAGTGTTCCAGTACAGCTGCGGAATAGTAAACTGGCTGCAAGCGAATATAAAAAAAACTACTAGATATCAAAACAAGGAAACTCCTCACGATCCACACTCCCAAGAATCAGTGCATCCCTAGAATGTACCTGCCACACGGGTTTTTCATCGATTATGGAGGTAACAACCAATCAATAACTAACTAACTAACTAACTAACTAACACACACACACACTCAGTTCCAAGGGCTCAACTCGTAGTTAATAATGACTCCAATAATAATCGATTGATTAATAAAATCAAACACGACAGTAAACTCATTATTGTATTGAAGTTTTAAAATGATTCAAGAACTAGAACAACGAGAACTGGCGCTTCTTGAATGAATTTTACTTGTTAACAGCGAAACTCGTCCATTAATAACGAATCTGCTCTGAGGAATAAAAATGTCTGTTCGAGCTCCGATTACAACGAATCACCGGCTGAAAAGATCGACACGATCTTGCACGAGGGAACCCGATCAGGAGATCGACACGATCTTGTACGAGGGAACCGGATCAGGACATCGACACGATCTTGTACGAGGGAACCCGATCAGGACATCGACACGATCTTGTACGAGGGAACCCGATCAGGACATCGACACGACCTTGTACGAGGGAACCAGATCCGTACATGGTTTGATTCCCACATAAACTATTACCGTACATAGTGCACAGCACGGGCCCCGCACGGGAACAAGAACGTCACGTACCGGGTCCGAACTCCTTATCCGCGGCATATTCTCCCGGACCGAGCAGGTTCCTCCCATCGGAGACCCTCGTGGATCCCGGAGGGTTCACCTTGTGTTCCTCACCGGAAAGATCTCCGTTCATCAGACACAGCTCGGTGTTTGTAACTTCGGGACAATTCATTCTGGTACAACAGAACTGAGGGACAACGAAACAGGGAAGCACGTGTTCTGCTTCCACAGTTTCCACTTCTTCTTCTTCTTCTTTTTTAACTCTAACGGCGTTTTCATCGTTTCTCGGATCTCCGCAGACCACGCCCCAAATGTAATCTGGACGCCTCGTGACGAAGTTCGTTCCCGAGATATTTAAACAAGTTTAACAACGACCTTGCGGTTCCTGTCCTCGCACTGTACAAGTTTAAAAGTTGGACATTCGGACCATTTCGTCCTGTTTCATATCAGTAAGAGTTTCCAAAGAGGTTCCGCCATGTTTTCTTGTTTATGTGAATCCCAGATGTCACGTGATTAGGAGGAACCCAGGTTCAAATCCCGTGTACCACATGTGTCTATTATCTATGTCCTCCTGTCCTTGTAATTCGTGTAAATGTGCACGAATGTCTCCGAAACTTCTGCACACAATGGAAGTGTAATTAATTAATATATGGAGCACAGGTGGTGGGGGTTGGGGGTACAGGTGTAAAAAATATCGTCGATATTTCAATACGTAACAAGCACGGTACTCCGTGGAGAGCATACCTCCACCTGGCTGAACAGTTTACCTTTTGTATCCACTGATCGACCGGATCTGGATTCGGACCTGAACCAAAATCGAACAGAAGTAATCAATTTAATTACATTTTAAACAAAATACATCGCTGGATCCATTTTTGGAAGCATTCTGTTGTCCGATTATGACGTCACAACCGTGTACATGGTGACGCGGCTAGCTGGATTCCCGGTGTCCCCCTTCACTCCCCTTGTCATTAGTAGTACTGCAATATGAGTAGGGGAGACCAGGGCTATGTGTTACAGGGGTAATTTGTTACATCAGCGAGATCAGCCCGGAGTGTTTACACCAAGTCACATCAAATACTCCGGAACCACGTGGGGTCATTCATTACATTCTAAGTCCATAATCAAGTTTTATTTCCTAAATTAACATAATAAATGTGTCTTACTGCAAAGATCAATGTGTCAATATCGTTCAGACGTTCCAGAAAAGGAGAATGAGAATCACATTATAATCGAGCAAACATACATGGTTTATGTTTGTTTGTATATTTGTGACCAAAACGTCTTCTTCTTCTTCTTCAAATTAAAATAACACCCCAAAACACCATCCATGAACTCTTAATTACGTACTGTTGGAATATACCTTTTGACCCTTTAAACTGATGAGACCCCCAGCCCTTTGACTTTTACGACCCTTTAAGTCCCCCAAGACCCCGAAAGAATCAAAATCTATCTATAATTCCAGTAATCTCTGTGTGTCTGTGTGTGTGTGTGTGTGTGTTTGTCTGTGACCGCTGTTTCTCGACAACCACGGGTCCGATCTAATTGAAACTTGCCAGATATATTGCTGGGGACCTGAGGATGTGCCTTTTCAAGGTTTCATATTAATCGGAGAAGTAGTTACCGAGCTATGTCCAAAAAACGATTCAACCAATCAGAGAGCAGCGAGCTATCACGTGTGCCGAACGTGGCGAACAGACTCTGCCTCGGACGGCACATTTGAGAGCGTATTCATTTATTTCACGTTGGCAAACTATGTTGGCGCTATGTTGGCGTTAAACTATGTTTTAAAACTAATTTGCGATTCATCGTAACTGCGATATGCGACCTTCCGGACAGTCAAATGAGGACGTCACTTCCGGACTTACGGATAGTCATAGTGACGACGTACTGATGCTGAACGTGGCGAGCAGACGCTGTAAGGTACGATCGATTGTAGTACACGTTTATAATAACTCTGCCGATACAGGCCCGATTAACTGCAGCGCCATCCGAGCTGCGGCGTCGGGACGATACATTCATTGTACGGTCACATCACGCACTTACGGGCACGCCCATGGGCCCATGGGCACGCCCATGCATGCATGGGCGAAGACATTTTTTTTTTTTTTTTTTGGCAAGGAACGGGCACCCACGTACGGGCACGTCCTAGTACCCTCAAAGACAGCAAAGCCCCAAAATACCCCGAAAACCCAATAACCCCAAAAAGATCCCAAGGATCCAAAAGACTCCGAAGATCCAAAAGACCCCAAACAACAAAAATACCCCAAAGAGCCTTAAAGACCCAGAAGGCCCAAAAGACCCTTAAGACGCCCAACACCCAAACACTGTGAAGTCCAAAAAGACCCAAAATACTGCAAAGACCGAAAAGACCCTGAAGTCTCTAAAGACCCCGAAGATGCAGAAGACCCTTAAAGGCCCAACTTACCCTGAAGACCCAAAGGCCCCAAAATACCACAAATGCCAAAAAGACCCCGACACCTTTTGAGATCCATAACACCCCGAAGACCCAAAATACCCTTAAATGCCCAGAGGATCCACAAAACCCTGAAGACCCAAATGTCCCCAAAGATGGATAAGGCATCAGTCTCCCAAGCTGGGGATTGTGGGTACAAATCCCATCTGGCTTGAATATTTTTTCCCCTTTCTTTTTAAAGTCTTTTATATCGTCTTGAATAATGAGAAAATAAACATCTACAATGAGCAAATGCATTTTGTTCGCATTTAAAACGTAATTATTCTTAAACCTGAATTTCAGCATCATTATTATGAGTATAGCACCACATCAAATTGCTAATTGTATGGAAATCAAGAGAGGCGCAAAGCGCCCCTTCCTTTTTTAGGGACAGTTTCTCTCTGTGCAACTTTAACATGAGGACTGAAAATTAGTTTCTCGGCTTCCACTGGTATATTGTATCAATAAATATACACATATACACATTTATACCACTTTAAAATATTTTTTAAATAAATACAAATTCTAACATGCTGGCGTAATGGCCTAATGGATAAAGCATCAGACTCCTAAGTGGGGGATTGTGGGTTCGAATCACGTCTGGCTTGAATTTTTTTTTTTCCCTTACTTTTTCAAGTCTTTTATCTCATCTTGAATAAAGTCTTCTATGATGAACAAATGCATTTTGTTCGTATTTAAAATGTATCTTGTGAAAAATCCCAGGGGCAAAGAAAAGGCCCCTTTTGTATGGTATGTGCCATGTGGTAAAGTAGAGAAAAGAAGGGACATTCCATAGCTTATGCATTATAGAAAATGTCGAACAATAGACAAGAAGGGGAATGCAAAAAATCTCGTGTGCATGCTGGACTACCCTTGTGTTCTGAGGAGGAACCAAGTAATGCTCCAGAAAAGTTCATAGAAAGGGGTGACATCTGGCAAAAAAAATACATTTACTTCTTCATGCAGGTGTATGAATCAAATAAAAATTTTACAAACACGAATGCACATGATTACAGTTTTATTTAAAATGCTTACAAATAATAGAACAGCAAGTACTGTTTCCAATATTTATTGAAGATACGGTACAGTACAGCAAGATGGAACATTTGATGATGAATGATGAATGATGAATGATGATTATTATTTAAAATCTCGTGAACTCGATGAACTCCTCTGAAGAGGACACAGGTGAGGGTGCTGAGGAGTCGTGCAACAAAGGAGATGCAGGTGAGGGTGCCGATGGTGTTGAGGTGAAGGGGCCGGAGCGCAAAAAAAATGGGTGATTGTGAGCTGTTTTGCTCAGTGCTGCAGATTTCTGTGCACCTCTTTGTATGGTAGCAGAACATCATCCAAACGACTCTTGAACCGGAGGTAACGCTCTATCATTGGGTCGGCATCTTTCAACCTGTTAGCGACTGAATTCATATCCTGCAGAACATCAGTGAAGAACTTGAGGGTCAGGTTGGGCAGAGCCACCTCTTCCTCCTCTTCAATGACCTCCCCCTCCTCCCCCTCCTCCTCCTCCTACAACTGCCCCTCCTCAGAAACCTTAATTATGGCCTACAAACTCCTCAATCATCTCTTTACCAAACATGCGAGATGATGATCTCCTCCAATTCCTCAGGATGCATGTTGTCAAAGTCGTCGCCTCCCATCTCCCATGCCAATCCTGCAATTGTCCACCTCTCTTCCATGGTGTTGGGAAAGCCTCTGAAGTCATTGACTGACTGTGGCCATAGATTGTGCCAGCAAGCATTGATGGTGGAGGCTTTGACGTCATCCAGAGAGTCCTTGGTGGTGCTGATACAGTGCACGATGTTGAAGTCCTTCTAACATTTCCTGACGCCAAGTTCAGGGGGTGAGTTCAATAGCATCCAAGATGCGATGGAAGGTGCGGCAGGTTTAATATGTTTTCAACGTTGAAATCCCACTTTGGTTGCATTCGCGAGGGGTTGTTAGGTGGCAGGAAAAAGACCTGAACATTGGCATGGGACACCTTCAGCATCTCTGGGTGGTCAGGAGCATGTGTCTGCCTGGTACATGTCCACTTGAGAGACAAAACAGTTGTGGAATCAATCCATAAAGATGCACGCTGTTAACGATGCTGTTGACAGAAAGAAGAGAGGTCGACAAGGAAGAGTTTGCTTGTTTTTGCCCACGAGAGGATGTGGAATTATGGAATGACACATCATAAACGGCTTAATCCTGCAGTCCACTTTGGCATTGGAGCAAAGGAGAAGAGATATCCGGTCCCTGGCAGGCCTGAATCCCATGCTGTCCTCTCACTTTGAGATGAGCTTCCTCATGGTCCGCTGAAGCACACTCGCCTGCGAGCTTTACATTGCAGAGACCGTAGCACGGCATAAGTGGGCAAACCATCCGCTACCGACATGAGTTTTTTCATACTGAAAAAAACGTGACTTGTACTTTCTCTTTCTACTCCACAAAACCTCCATTTGTCAAATTTGCTCAATCACGCAATTTTCTTAAAGGCACAAGTGTAGTGTCCTTGGTCTTGGGCATTTATGATTACTCGTTCTCCATCCCAATTAATTTGACCTTGTAGCCATACCAAGGAACCTTCCTCTCTTCTTTCTGTCAAGCTCTTTTTTTATTTTACTTCTCTTTTGTCATTCTCCCATTTGGCAGAGTATCTGCTGATATTATTTTTGTCCTTGTTCATTGTTTATTTTTTATTTTTTTTGCAATCATTAGAGCGGCATTTGTTTCTGCTTTGTTTTGCTGTGCAGTGTCTGTCATTTGCACCTGCTTTTGGAAGTTTGTTGCTGAATGGATTAAGGATACCTTTTCTGGTTTGATGTTTTTGTTTTCTTACTCATGTACAAATCACATTTAATAGTCTGTTGAGCTTTTCACATACACCGCTAGTCCTACACACGATGTTCTATGCACTTGATTAAGCTCCATCAGACCACCTCCTCCTCGTCTTGGCAAGTAAAACGTCGTATTGCATTGGTTTTTGTATAATAGCTTACAAATCGTTAGATGTGAACTTGTTTTGGAGTCCGAGTTGTGCTCTCCGATTGTGGCCAGTTTATAATCGCACAGCTATGATGGAATACCGATACAGCAAATTGGTTTATAGCTTTGATTTTGTTCATTTGAGAGAGGGATGACTTCAGAACTAGTGTTATTCTGCATAGGTTATTTTATGCATGTTTTTTGGGTTGAACTTGGGTACGTTCTTATATTTCAAAATATTTTTGGGATGCTTCATTTTCTAGTTCCTGTAATGTTGTCCTTTCATCGATTAATATATTGTGTGTTCTTTTTGTTTTACTACATAAAAATGTGCATTTGGCGCATTTTTCAAGACCAAATTCCATTTGAATGTCCTCCGAGTAACGCTTTACTTATTTCAGTTGATCTGCCAATTTGTTATCATTCGGTGAAAACAGTTTTAGATCATCCATGTGCAGTAGATGTGTCACCCCTTTAGGTTATTTGGTCATTTTTCTTTTGGACATGAGATTATATTCGTGTCCTTGTTCATTGATGAGGTTACTCAGTGGGTCCAGAGCCATTCAAAGCAGGAGGGGGTGGGGGGCAGGCTGTAAGATACCATGCAAGATCTCTACTCTGTGTACTCTGTGATGTTGAGAAAAATATGATGAAGAAGCAAATGCCTTGCTGCGTACAAACACATTTAGGGCTTCTCTGATGTGTGTATTCTTTGATGATCCCTTAAATCTGATGGTCGAGTAAAGGCTTTAGAACACACAGAATACTTGTGTGGGTTCTCTCTCGCATGTATTATTTGATGATCCCTTAAATGTGTTGATCGAATAAAGGCTTTTGGACACAAAGAACACTTGTGTGGCTTCTCTCCCGTGTGCTGTCTTTGATGAATGTGTAAAGTTGATGATTGAATAAAGGCTTTAAGACACACAGAACACTTGTGTAGGTTCTCTCCTGTGTGTATTCTTTGATGCATGCGTAAAACTGTTGATCGAGTGAAGGCTTTAGGACACAAAGAACACTTGTGCGGCTTCTCTCCCGTGTGCAGTCTTTGATGAACGTATAAATCTGATGATCGAGTAAAGGCTTTCGGACACAAATAACACTTGTGAGGCTTCTCACCTGTGTGTCTTCTTTGATGAACGTGTAAATCTGATGATCGAGTAAAAGCTTTCGGACACAAAGAACACTTGTGAGGCTTCTCACCTGTGTGTGTTCTCTGATGATCCCTAAAATCGGATGGTCGATTATAGGCTTTAGGACACAAATAACACTTGTGAGGCTTAACTCCCTTGTGCTGTCTTTGATGAATTTGTAAATTTGATGATTGAGTAAAGGCATTATGACACAAAGAACACTTTTGTGGTTTCCGACTTCCTTGTATATTCTTGAGGGTCTCTGTACAGCACTTACGAGACATGCTGCGAAATGTGGCAGTATCTTGAGTAACTGTTTGTGTCATGTGACAATTGAAAACTTGCGCGTTGACCAACTGGGAACAGTTGGACCAAGAATCCAGTTTCATTTGTTTCTCTGTAAAGACAAGTCACAAAACGCAATAATTCACAGAAATTTGCCCATATTCGATTCGTATTTTTCAAGTTAATTTGAACATTGTCTTTATTTAAACATCTGTTTGGGAGAGAGAGGGTCCAGTTAGGATTCAAAAAAGGAAGAATTTTGGAACTGGCCAAATGAATGAAACAATTACTGAGGACACACAAACTACCTTCACAAAGGTTGTGGATCTGGGGTGAATTAACGGGGGTAGAAAAGATGAAGTTTTTGGATGGTGGAAGATAAGAGATGGTGTTGAACAGCTGTTTTAAATACCTGGAGGGAGGAGAGGGATTGAAGAGAGTGTGTGAGTTTGTTCCAGAGGCAGAAGAAAAGAGGAATGAAAGAGTGAAGGTGAGCAGAGAGCCTAGATTTTGGCAGTTTAACCAGAAGAGGGTTGCTGGCAGATCTTGTGTGTCCTGCAGGAATATTTGAGGGACAGAGCACAGACAGAACAGGGGGAGCATGGTCGGAGAGGAGTTGGTAGAAGACAGAAAGACCACCGACCTGCCTGCGGTCAGAGAAAGGCCCTCAGAATTAGCTTCATCGCGGGAGATTCCAATGATTCTGAATGCTTTGGTTTCAACCACGTGAAGCCGAGCTAGGTGTGAGGCAGGAGCACCAGCCCAGAGGTGAGAGCAGTATTCTATTGAGCTGTGGATGAAAGCTTTGTATGTGGTGAGGATCTCAGAAGTGCCCAGAAAGAACTTCGCACGATGGAGGATGCCCAGTCGGCGACTGGCTTTGGAGGCGAGCATGGAAATGTGGTTTTCCCAGGAAAGATCATAATTTTCTATTGTTTGGCATTTTCTGCAAGCTATGGAATGTCCTTTCTTTTCTATACTTTGCCACATGGCACATACCCTTGTATAAAAGGGCCTTTTCTATGCCCCTGGCATTTTACCCAAGAATATGTTTTTCCTTCTCATTCTTCTTTGTTATTCTAGCAACATAAACCCCATAATCAAGTGAGTTCAGCGAATCAATATATGCTTTATCATCTTCACTTTGTGTGTTCAAAGGTTCATCATAATAACCTGAAACACGATTCATGGCTGAAATGTAATATCCATCTTTTGTGATAAGAACATTAATCTGGGGGTTAATTTAACAGTTGGTCGAGCAGAACCTAAGAATATCAATTCATTGTTATGTATTGTTATGTCTGGGGGTAAAGCAATATCTAAAGCCAGGTAGATCTGTATAGGTAGGTATTCGACTGTCACGATAGGGAATCTACCTTCTAATAAGTTCTGTGTGTTTAGGCGGTTTGTCGGTTAAGAAGTATACCTGTGGACATACCAGGATGTTCGAGTGTTAGATAGAGTAGGGATTAAAGATAACAGCCCCTGTGTGTCAAACCTGGTAGCCAAACCTTTGTCCCTTATGGCAATGCACACCAACATAGACATTTAGTTAGGTCCCTAGCGCAACGTTAAACAATTCCCTTCCCTGACAAGACTTTGGAAGAAAACAGGCAAAAGGAAACCAGGCCAGGACACTGCCGATGATGGCCGCCGCCAACTACACCTCCGGCAGGCCGAGGAACATGGAGTAGCACGTGCTATGACCACGCTACATGCCACAAGCTATCACCATGCTACGGTCCTGTGATTGGTCAGCGCGCCAGGCGCGAACCTCCAGCCACCGAGTGCGAGAGGCGCGAAGCTGGAAGGTTCGGTGGAAGTCGCTGGTTGGTAGCGCGCCAAGGCTGATGTCACCGGCAAGGTTATATCAGCGCGCCGAACGACATTTTAGAGAGAGCACATCCGGTTCTTGTTTGCTCAGCCCTTCCTCTTGGACATCCAGCACTTCGTCTTGCGCAGCACGCTCTCTTCGTCTTGGCAGACCGATCGTGACTGGAGATCGACCTTGTGTGGAGATCGCTGACGGTGCTTTGGGCCGTGTGGTGCTTTTGAGGCATTGGACGCATGGTGCTCGGTGCTTTGGAGCTTGGTGCACGGACCTCGTGAGCGGCGAGAGGCTTGGAGCGGGGCCTGGTGGCACGCAAGCGGGGCCGTGTTACACTGCAAGACGACGAGACCAGATAAGGCCGCACGCCACGCACACCACATAACGAACGTGTTATTTTCGTGATTCAGTCCCCTATTTGTGTTTGAGGTGTGGTGTGTGGGATCCCAATTTAGGAATTTTAGTTAATATAGTGTTTCCCTGTCCTGTCCTTTTATTTAATAAACCCTTGTATTATTTTCCCCTTCCATTCAAAAGCTTGTGCCCGTGTCGAGTTAATTTCCTTGCAGGATCGAAGCTGCAGTCGGCGCGCTCCAGGTAAGCTTTTACCGCAGCTCCCACTTTCCTTCTTCCTCCCGCGTGACCATAGCAAAATCCGTATTGGCCGTCACCTCAATTAATGCCGTTGTCGGTCCATCCGCGAGCCTCTGGTATTAACGACAGCATTAATACCTTTTCTTTGACAAGATAGAACATTGCTGGTTCTTCTGTTGGAATGAGACCCGCTATGCTTTTTGAATCCGCCGAATATTCATCGTTTTGAAGAACCTTCACAATATAATCAGGAGGTTGATTTACCTTTTCCAGTTGTAATAATCCCTCATCATCATATTCTAATTCACCTGATACTCCTTAAACCCTCTTGCTCTTTATTGTGCGTTCATTTTCTGTATTTATTTATTGAAAAATACCATTTAATATTTCATCTTGTTTCACAATCATATATTTATATTTTCCAGTCATATGTTCCATATACAGTAAAACTTCCTCCAAAGCGGCTTCCTCGAACGCGGTTTCCAATTTACGCGCTGAATTAAATGCATCAAAACCTCCCCAACGCGAGGGTGTGTTTCTCATTTACGCGATCGTGGCTGGTGTCTTCCCAAAGATTTAGATTATTCTTATTCCTTGTTACTGTACTGTACTTTACTTAACCCTTGTACACACAAGGCAGGTGTTATTAGGCTGAATACAAGGCTAAAACGACCCCCCTTGTGTGGACAAGGGTTAATTAACATTTAATTTATACATACGATGATACGAGTCGCCATCTGCCATCATCGGCAATCGCAGTTTGATTTTATATTCTGGATTAATTGCGACAAAAACGGCCGGCGTTTCCCCAAATATTTTATTCTTTTTCCTTAATCCTTATTACCTTGCTTAATTACTATTTAATTTATATACACGCGCGACATGAGCTTCCACCTGTCACCATCTCCAAACCTGCCACCATCAATTGAGCTTACGTCGATCATTATGGCTCCCACCCAGATCATTATGATCATTATGGCTCCCATCGTCGATCATCATCACCCAAACCTCCAACAACCACCTCACAATAAGGTGAGTTATTTTGCAATAATACAGTACTATTATGATACTAACACTTATTTTATTGTATATTTAATAATGCTGCACCATTCCATACAAAGAAACATGTAAAAAAAAAAAAGCAAGAATGTCTGTTTTAGGGTCACTTTTTTGGGAGCCTGGAACATATCCCCAATTTCCCCATACCTTTTCATGATTCCTCAAACACGAGGTTATCCCAGAACGTATCCCCCGCGTTGGAGGAAGTTTTACTGTACTCCTCAAATTCCTTTTTCCTACATAACGTAGAACAATTGTCTCTCGAAAAATTATTTATATCTATTGAATTTAACTTGAATAAAATTAATGTATTGGCATCGTTTCTTATTGAGCAACGGGGAAGTTGAAAGAATGATTGACTGAGATAAATACAATTACAAGAAGAATGCCGCCCCCTTGTATAGTAACTATCCATAACCGTTTAGTTTCTCTCATTAACACAATCAAAGATAACGAGGTTCTTTTTTTATTTATCTAAATCTTGGGGCGAAGGTATATCATCTGTATTATCGCTGAGAATACAAGTTATGGGTTTTGATTTCCTTTTACATTTCTGTGTTTCACAAAATAGTTGTATCATATCTTTCATGTTATAATCATTTAGTTTGTTTTGATGTTTGAATAAACCGATTAATATCTTCTTTTTGAAGGCCGGCATTAAAACTTTGTGATAGTCGTTGATACTCGGGTTGAAAACTTGACATTGTGAAAATTATTAAATTATCATAATCTAAAAATGTAGGACTAAGGAGCATCTTTAAAAGCAAACGGGTTTTCCCACATCTGCTTGAACCAACTATTAAACAACCTAATGAATTTGGAAGATTTTTATGGTTGTTAAATTTTATCTTATTTTCCCAAACGGGTAAAAAAAAAAAAATCATTCATTTATATATTTGGAAAATAAGTCATTAAATTTTTTACAGGCTTTTTTAGAAACTTTTATCCCGAGTTTAGGTTTAATTTCAAGATAATCCATTATTTTATTGATGTAATATCTTGTGTTGATATTTCCCTGAAAATGACAATCGTGAATAATAAATCAATCCTTGAAACTTTACCCTAATTTTATCAATCTCTTCCGTTGTAAGAAAATGAGCATCCTCAACATCATAAACACCAATAGCAGTGTGAAAGTCTTCTTTAAATAAATGCTTGACATCTTCAGAAAAATAAATATTCATTTCTCTTATTAATCTTGGAAAGGAACTCATTTTTGGTGTAATTTTGAGACATTTATGTTCCTTTTTATATATATATTTTTTTATCATAAATTAGAAGATAATCACAGAATATACATTGTTGATGACCTTTTGACTCCTACCCTATCACAAGCCAGACAATTCTCCAATTTATCGTGGGGAGTATCGGGGAATTCAAGAGGTTCAACATCTGGTATATCGTTTAGATTCATCATATTTATATAGTACGTTTTAACTTCAAATAAAATACATCTCCACTGTAATCAGTGCTTTCATAATCATCATCGATAGAACTACTTTCATAACTATCGTTTGCACACAAACTCTCAGCATCATAGCTGTCTTCTGTTCCAATAGAGATACTATCATTACTATCGTAATACCCAAAATTTTCAACTGAATAACGACTCATTTATTAAGGGGGAAAAAACATCTTGAAAAACTCAAATCAAAGTTAAAATTAACCTCCAACCAATAATTTAATTTCAAGAAGAAAATTTTATTTCAAACGAAAAAGTATCTATAAATTACCATGAGATTTTCATCAAATTGTGTTATTTGAAGTAAAGTTTTACTGCATAAATATGGTGATTACAAAGTATTGCGACGTTTGTAATCGTGAATATAAATATTATAACAAACACCTTCAAACCCACAAACACATATTCAATCTTTTTCAACAAATATCTCCACTTGAATAGGAAACAAAACATCATGCTGTTTGCTCTAAGGATGAACTAAAAGTCAGTTATAAGAAGAATGAAGAGGAGATACTTGGATACTCTATTAGAAATAGTGATTGAGCTTTCAGAGAACATAAAAAAATGAGGATTTTTCAATTAAAAAAACCAGCACCTTCATCAATAGTTAAGAGCATTGAGATGGTTAAACCTGCTATTGAAACACTTGTAAAAGATACACTAACTGAGACGAAAACACAAGTTCTCTATGGGAGTAAACTTATCATTGACAAGAAATGATGAGGAAATATGTGAACCATAAATGAGAACAAAAACTCTCACTTTATCACATAAAGTGAGAGTTTTCTTGAGAGTTTTCCAAGATTTCTTGTCATCTGGTATTTATAATCAACTTGAAAAACAGGAACAGGATATTGATAGTACTGTTGTAGGTAGTGGATTCAATATTGGAGAAGTTTTTTATTTGGATATACACATTCTTAAGTCATCTCCTCTTGAAGCATCTTCTTACATTGATTTACCGAGAGAGATAAAACTTGAAAAGGCAATTGTTAATATTCAGAATAATGATAACAAATGTTTTATTTGGTCTGTTCTTGCTCATCTACATCTACCAAAATGGAAACCTGAAAGGGTTGGACATTATAAGAAATGTGAGAATACGTTAAATGTTGAAGACTTTAAATTTCCAATGTCATTAACAGATATTCATAAATTTGAGAAAATGAATAATCTATCTGTTTTATGTATATGGATTCACAGATACAAACGAAGCTCAGATATGAAAATTTTCAAATAACGATAAAAATGATTAAACACATTGACCTTCTGTGTTATAGTTCGGAAGAAAATTCAAATTATGCTTACATAATTTTTTTTATCAAGATTGACCACATCTCAAGTCGTTACGAGAACTAATAAAACATTCTCGTCAGCGATGTCTCAACTTCTTTCATACGAAAGAACGATTAAACAAACATTCAAAATATTGTAGTAATCATAAATTAACCTAATCAATATGCCAAAAGTAGGTTCAAACATATCATTCAAAGATTTCAACAAATCTCGAAAATATCCATTTGTGATATATGCTGATTTTGAAAGTATCCTTGAAAAGATAGATACTGCTTCTCCAAATCCAGATCAATCATACATAAATAAATATATATAAAAAACATACTCCTTATGGTTTCTATTATTATATCAAATCATCGGTTGGTGACTAACACAAGTTAGAACTTTATGGAGGGGAAGATGCCTCAGAGGAGTTTGTAAAACGACTGGAAAAAGACTGTGTTAGATTATCTAAGATAATGGGAAAACGTATAAGCCAATGTCCTTAACAAAATAAGAGAAAAGGAAATTTAGGAAAAATAATATCTGTCATATTTTGTGATAAGAAAATTAGTGAAGGTCCATAGGTCGGAGACCATTGTCATCTCCCTGGTAAATATAGAGGTCCGGCTAATCAAAGTTGTAATCTCGATTTTAAACTTCCCTCTTTCATTCCAGTCTTTCTTCACAACAATGCTCTTTGACACACATCTATTTATAAAATAATTGAGTAAAACCAGTGGAGACATTTCAGCCATTCCTAACACAAACCAAAAATACATTTCATTCACAAAAACAATTCATACATCTCCAATAACATATCAGATTTCTTGACAGATTAAAATTCATGTCAAGTCCATTATCTGACTTGGTAACAAATATTTAAAACTTTCAAATCTTAAATCATATTTTTCAATTCAAGAAGAGAAAGAACTCCTATCACAAAAGGGGATATATTCTCATGATTCTATGGATTCATTTGAGAGGTTTAAAGGAACACAACTTTCCTCCAAAGAGAATTTCTTTCATGAGTTAAATAAAAGTCAAACAACTGATAAAGTTTATACACAAGCACAAAAATGTTTAGAGGAAGTTTAATACAATGAACCTCGGGGAAAATTTCGATTTGTATCTTAAAACTGATGTTCTTTTATTGGCTGATGTATTTGACACTTCTAGAACCGACTGTCATAATAAAAATTCCGATGGTTTGGACCCCGCTCATTTTTACACAGATATTGATATGCTTTTGATGATAGAGAAGGCAAAAAGAGGAGGAATATCTCAAGTATGTTCAAAGAGATACGCGAAAGCAAACAACAAAATTAATATCTTCCTAATTATGATGGGACATAGTTCTTACTTGATGTATTATGATGCTATCAATTTGTATGGATGGGTTATGTCTCAAGCTTTACCCTATGGAAAACTTAAAAGAGTAAAAGAAAAGAATTATAAATTTTTTTTTTACAAGACATCGCTATATCTTCTCAAAAATAATTAGATAAAGCTAAAATTTCAGCTGCCGCTTCCGCTCCGGTCTGGAGAGGACGCTGGCGTTACTTGTTCGCCGCTTCTCCGACTGGGTCATTGTATATCGTCTGCTTTTCTGGTGGTCGTGGCGGATTTTTGGCCGTTGGGTCTGCCCTCTGCTCGGTCCCGGCTCTGCTTCTGGCTCCGCCTGCCCGGCTCTTCCACCGTTTCCTCAGGCCCGCTCCCGTTGTTTGTGGCCGTTGTTTGCGGCTGTGGCTGTTTGCCGCTGCGGTCTTGGTTTGCTTGATTAGCGGATGCGGGCGTTTGCCGCTGCGGCCTTTGCTGTCTTGATTAGTGGCTGCGGTCATTTGCCGCTGCGGCAAGGCCTACTCGTCCTCCTCAACCTTGGCCTCTTACTCGTCCCTTCACTCCTGCCTGGCATGGCTCGAAGGTACTCCGCCGCAAGGCTTCTTCTGCTCAATACTCACTCCACCCCATCATGCATCTCTGCAATCAAATCCCACGGACTCCTGCG
Source organism: Myxine glutinosa (assembly GCF_964187855.1). Taxonomy (NCBI): domain Eukaryota; kingdom Metazoa; phylum Chordata; class Myxini; order Myxiniformes; family Myxinidae; genus Myxine; species Myxine glutinosa. The sequence goes on from NC_136265.1 coordinate 59,455,585, forward strand.
ACGACCCAGATACATTCATAGAGGCTCCGCTCATAAGTTTGTTGATTTACAAACAGGTCACTTCATTCCCGTACTCTGGTCGGCTCAGCGCACTCCCACTCATCGTCCCAGCGCACCTGGTCACAGCAACGCACACGATCGCACCTCCTGTCTGCAAACCCTGGCTAAATCACCTGAGTTCATCCCCACCGTACAAAGCAACATCAAGCTCACCCTGTTCAATACCCGGTCCCTCAACAACAAAAGCCTCATCCTGAACGACTACATTCTGGAAGATAAACTGGACTTTCTCTGTCTCACTGAAACCTGGCAACAACCTCTGGACTACTTCTCACTCAACCTCACTACACCCAATGGATATTCTTCCATCAATAAACCACGCTCGGAGGGCCGAGGTGGTGGAATTGCCGTAATTCACCAACAGGACATCAAGACCAGCCTCATCTCCATCTCATCTGCTCCATCATTTGAACACCTGGCTTTTAAACTCTCTGGTCACACACAGTCAGTCATGGCAGTCGTCTACCGCCCTCCCAAACCACACCCATCATTCCTGTCTGACTTCTACTTTCTGACCCAGCTCTGTTCCCTCTCCCCCTCAATCCTCCTCCTCGGTGATTTCAATATCCACATGGACTCCACCGACTCCACAATAACCACCGACTTCACTGATATACTCACCTGCTTTAACCTCACTCAACATGTCAACTTTCCTACCCATAACCGTGGGCACATTCTGGGCCTTGTCTGCTCTACTGGATTAATTTTGCACCATCTCTCTGGCTCCGACCTCACCCTCTCTGACCACTTAGCCATCACTATGACCATCAACATCCCCACCCCAGCACCAATGCATTATCGCACTATCAATTTCCGTAAGCTAAACGCTCTTTCACCTACCTCATTCTCATCCACCCTCTCTGAAAAAATGTCCACATCTCCCTTCGTTGACCTCCACACCCCTTCTGACCTCACTGACTACTACAACCACACTCTCTCCTCCTGCCTTGACCAGCTTGCGCCCATGAAAACCAAAACAGTTTCTTTCACCCATTCTGCTCCCTGGTTTAACCCTGAACTCCGCCTGATGAAAACTCGTGCTCGCCAACTTGAAAGACTCCGCAATAAAACAGGTCTCACAATTCACTCCCAAGCCTACAAGGACCACCGACAACACTACAAAGATGCCCTCTCCCACGCCCGCTCTGCCTACTACTCTCAAATTATCCACTCTAGCTCTGGAAACCCAAAAGCACTCTTCTCTACAATGAACAAACTCCTCAGCCCCCTGGACACCACCACCCAGTCATTCAGAGTAGACAACTGCATCTCCTTCCTTTCATTCTTCCAAAGCAAAATTGACAACATCTACAGCAGCTTAACCACCACCGCACCTGCTCCCCCTCAAACCACCTGCCCCCCCTTATCCTGCCAACCCCTGTCTCAGTTCTCCCCAGTCTCCCCTACTGACCTCTCTGAACTCCTCATAGGAATGAAAACTGCCACCTGCACTCTTGACCCCATCCCCTCCAGCTTTGTCAAGGCCTCCCTTCCTGCTCTCTCTCCACTTATCACTGCAACAATAAACTCCTCCCTGTCTACAGGCATCGTCCCACCATCCCTCAAAATTGCTGCTGTTACCCCCATTCTGAAAAAACCTGGACTCAACCCTGACACCCTAAACAACTTCAGATCCATCCCCAACCTACCCTTTCTGTCAAAAGTTTTGGAACGCGCTGTAGCCACTCAACTTAAACATCACCTCTCTGCCAATAACCTGTATGACACATTCCAATCTGGATTCCGCTCTAACCACAGAACTGAAACTGCTCTCCTCAAAATCACCAACGACCTTCTCCTCTCCTCTGACGCTGGAAACCTCAACATTCTCATCCTGCTTGACCTCAGCGCCGCCTTTGACACCATCAATCACACCATCCTGCTCACCCGACTTGAAACCACCTTTAACATTACCGGCACTGCCCTCTCTTGGATCAAATCATACCTCTCCGACAGACGCCAGTTCATCTCCATCAATAACTGCAAATCCCCCACTGCTCCCCTCCCCCAAGGTGTCCCCCAAGGTTCAGTTCTTGGCCCCCTCCTCTTCATCCTGTACCTGTCCCCCCTTGGTCACTTAATCCGCCGTCATGGTCTCCAATTCCACTGCTTCGCCGATGACATCCAGCTTTTCATCTCCACCAAGTCCATCTCCACCGCCACCCACTCTATCTTGACAAACTGCATCACTGAAATAAAATCCTGGCTTCAAATCAACTTCCTCAAACTTAACTATTATAAATCTGAAATAATCATCATTGGCCCAAAAACGCTCACCAAATCCACCCATAACTTTGCCCTCAACATCAACGGTTTCCCAGTATCCACCTCCCCTCACATCCGGAATCTTGGCATCATCTTTGACCAAACCCTCTCCTTCGACAAATACAATAAACAGATCACAAAGACAGCCTTCTTTCACCTGAAAAACATCGCCCGTCTCCGTCCATCCCTCTCCTCCACGGCTGCAGAAACCCTCATCCACGCCTTCATCACCTCCCGTCTGGACTACTGCAACAGCCTCCTCTTTGGTTCACCCTCAATAATCATCAATAAACTCCAATACATTCAGAACTCCGCTGCCCGTCTACTCACCCATTCCCGGACCGGTGACCACATCACCCCCATCCTTTACAAGCTTCACTGGCTCCCCATCCCCCAGAGAATCCAGTACAAAATCCTCCTCTTGACCTACAAAGCCCTCCATAACCTGGCCCCATCCTACCTGACTGACCTCCTCTCCAGACACACTCCCACCCACAACCTCCGCTCTGCTGGTACCAACCTCCTGACCTCCCCCCCCCCCCCCCCCATGCAGACCAAATTCAGATCCTGGGGGGACAGGGCCTTCTCCATCGCTGCTCCCACCCTCTGGAACTCACTACCTCACACCATCAGACTCCTCCTCACTCACCACATTCAAAACATCACTCAAGACCCACCTGTTCAACACTGCATTCAACATTTAACCCACAGCATTTAACCCCTGACTATCTCTTCTCCGTCTCCTTCTCCTTCCTTTTGCTTTGATTATTTACCTGTTGATTTTTTGTCTTTTTGCACTTGTTTTTTTGTACTCTGTCAAAGCGTCTTTGGGCTTCTTGAAAAGCGCTATATAAAATAAATGTATTATTATTATTATTATAAAGTTGGGTATTATTTTAAAATATCCAGAAGAACTCCACAACAAACACAACGACCTGCCCTATGCCCCTGATAAACAAAGTTCAAGAAAAGAATGGCTTTGCAGTTATCAACAATCATTTCTTACTACAGGCAAACCAAAAGAAAAATTACTTAATACATTATATAACAAGCATTCTGAGTATTGCGCTGCAATACATGTCCCCTACCAAAGTTCAAAGTGCCATAACTTTGTCAAAAATGATCGAATATGCAAATTAATGCACGGTTGATGCTGGTTTTCAAACTTGATCTGAGGTATGCTGAGACACGTGTGTCACGCCTCGCCTCGTTGATAAGCCCGCAAGGTCGCTCCGTGGAGCGGCCTGCACGTATTGCACTGTGTGAATTATATAAATTATTACCAACTCACGGTCTGAGGTACTAGCGATTCAAGAGATATCCATTTTTTTATGGCACATTGGAGAAGCCAATGCGACGTTTCTTCTTCCTCAGCTTGTCACAACTCTGTCAAATGCGATCGAGTTTAAAAAGTCAGAATTTGACCAAATCTGTTTTATTCGTTTGTTAATATACCTCAGCTATTGACAAATCTTAAATTAGAATTTTATTTGAGGTTAAAATGACCGCGACAGGTCGTGTGCAACGATGCTTTCAGTCTGTACATGTGATAAATAATTAAATCCGCACACTTGATGCCTCTTCTTCTTCACGCAATAACAACTTCTAGCTTCCAGACCGTACATCCAATCATCTTGAAATTTTGCACACTTGTTACTCTTCATGATTTCTACTATAGTATGAAGTTTCACGTCGATCAATAAAGCGATTCAAGAGATATACATTTGTTAAATATTTTCGTTTAATTAACGATATCTGCCAAACCACGTGACCTATCACAACTTCCAAAAGGAAATTTTAGTAGACTGGCATGTTGAACAGAGCTGTGAAGTTTCCCCTCGATTGGATCAAAAATGAGGGAGGGGCTGCGTTTTAAAGGTTCATGCTTAAAAACGTCATAACTCTGAAACCATGTGATGCATGACGTCATGCTCTCTGACTTTTTTGTTCTTCAAGGATATGCGATTCTGCCTGCAAAGTTTGGCCTCGATCTGTTCAGCCGTTGCAGAGAAAAATGGGTTTTCGTGTTTTCACGAAAAACAATATGGCGGCCGAACCACGTGACCTGTGACGTCATAATTACCATTAAAATATTGTACAGACCGAGTCCCTCCTATGGTGAAAATTTGATCTCAATCGGTCCTATTATTGCAGGGAAAATCTTTTTTAAAGGAAATTAAAAATTGAAATGGCACTGAGTGAAGGATCATCAGAATTATAAGAATTCCCAAAGTTCAAAGTGCCATAACTTTGTCAAAGATGATCGAAACGTCGTGAAGTTCGAACTTGACCTGTAACTTATCATGAGGAAACCACGTACCAAGTTTGAAATCATTAGCATTAAGAGTTTAGAAAAAAAGTCCGGAAAACTGTTCCTTGCGTGACGGACTGACGGACTGACAGACTGACAGACTGACGGACGGAGGGACGGCGTGCAAACCTATAGTCCCCTCCGGTGTACACCGGTAGGGGACCAATAAGAAGTTATAAATATCAATTACACACAGAAAGACGAACAAACAAGTCATGGCCTTTACAGACACTCAACAACCTTCATCGGTGACAGCGGTTTCCTTTAAGCATTATTAACTCCTTGTCACCAGGAGTATGCAATAGCATTGAGAGGTATTTTACAACAGCCGCATATGAATGCCCCACACATGACTCTCTCTGAGTGCTGCTGCTTTTAACAACTTTTAGAACTTAGGATTGAGGAGATTGAAGACCCGCAAATACTGCATCACCTGCAGCAGCTTCTCGGTGACCACACTGGTACACTGGACCAGTCAATCCTTCCTGAGTTGTCTTGCTAAGTTTATCAACACACATCCGCATGAGACTTGCAGCTAACGCAAATATCGCACAACCCACCACTGCAGATCCGGCTGATCATCTCATGGACAGACCGTGGCTAATGCAACACCTCCAGAAGAGCATGTCGTACAACTACAATCTGAAACAGTGGACCTTAAGAAACTCGCCCTGGAGCTCAATGCTGCGAAACACCAGTCATGCCCAGCATCGTGTACCTCTTCAAGGGATGGAGAGAAACACCACACCTTGCACTACCATTTGCCTTCACCGGTACCAAGTGATCTTCGCTGCAAATGCTCATCAGAGGAGAGCACAGGGCTCACACCATCCACAGGGAAATGATGACGCCCTCAAGTAAAGGTGACGACTTTACTTGTGCCATACGTTAGTCACCTTCTCTTCCTCATGGATCATACTTGGGTACTTTGTTTTCTTGTGGATACAGGGACAGAGGTGAGTATTGTTCTGCCATCTGCCACTGAATGGAAAAAAAAAATCAACAAAAATATTAATTGCATACCACCAACAACAGTGCTATGGTGACATATGGAGAACATCTCCTCCAGCTGAATTTGAGTTCACGTCAGGTATTTCTGTGTGTGTTTACTATTGCCAACACCAGATACTCTACGCTTGGTATGGATGTATTGTACTATTTCATTATCCTCATAAATGTCAAACGTTGCCATCTATTCGATGCCGCAACACAGCTCAGTGTCCTCGGTAAAGCATCCACTGTGTCGTCGCTGAATATCCCATGTCTTCCATCCACACTGATGTGCCATTTTCAGAAGGTACCTCATGAGTCATGACTTCCCTTCTATTCATTCTATTTTACTGCTGCACTCCATGGTGCCACAGTCTTCTCCAAAATTGACCTCGTTCTCTCATACCATCACATTTCGATGACATCGTGAAGACAACAGGCACCATGCCTTTCGGCCTTTTCAAATTCTTGGAATGCCATTCGGCCGACGCAATGGCGTTCAAAGCTTTCAATATTTTATCGATCAGGAGCCCTGGGGATTACACTTCCACTGTGGAGATTAGTGGTGAGCCAATATCGGAACCTTTAATCGGAACAGGCAAATATCAGCCATTTTTCGGTGATCTGCACTGGCAGATTGGAGTCAGTGCAGAGTGCAGATGACAGATTACAGTTGTGCTGCATACAACCAAAAACTGAGTAGCTTTCACCCTTAATTCGGGCGAATTACAACAAACAAATAAAACAAGAAGGCAGAACACCATACTTGCAAAATCCATCCCTCCCTAAAAGAAAAAGTTGCCATTGATACATCAAATTGTCCATTTCATGAAGGGTAAAATTGACGATCTTAATCAAAGTTTGGGTCAATCAGATTAAAATTGATGATTTTTCAGATGAAAATTGATGATTTCAAAAGTTTGACCTCGGGTTGACCTTTGACCTTTTGATGTGAAAAACATTTGGTTTACCAATTCAGTGAGGCACTATGCAGTTGCTGGAAGTGACGATTTTTCAGATCAAAATCGATTTTGGAAGTTTGACCTTTGACATTTTGACCTCAAAATAAAGTTGTTTCCCATCTTAGTGACACAATATGCAAATGCTGTTCAATTTTCAAGTCAATCGGATGAAAAATAACAATTTTATAAATTTGACCTCAATATGACAACATTGTTTCAGTCATTCGTGGAGGTCTTAGAAATCTGGCTCAAAATGCCTGCGTTAAAATGACAGAGAATAACATCAGTCTATACAATGTCTATGCACACAAAAACGTTTGTGACTGGAACACGCAAAATGTTGATGTGGTTCATACCTTTCTCTTGAGACGTTGAATCATCCTCAAAGTCAGATTCAACCTTCACTTTCACAATCAAATCTGAAAAGAAAAACATCCTTTGACGAGGAGAAAAAAACAAAATTACAAGGTTCAAAGTTTTGGCATTGTATGGACAGGAAGATTTGTCCAAAGCTAACTACCATGTTTCCAGGATCGTAGCCATGTGTAAAACGAGAGTGTACTGTATAAAAAACAACTAATTCCACATCGAATCACAGGAGTAATTAGCATGAACATTGCAGCAAAGAAATACATCGGCCAACAGTCTCTCATGATGAAGTTATGACTGTCGTTTGGTCAAGACCGATGAGAAAGCTCAGTTCACAAAACAAACAAGCATAGCAATCCCATTTTGCCCTGGAGAAATACTAAGTAGAAATATAACATGGAGATTGTTGTCATTCACACCTTTGTCAAGCGATGAGGACTCGTCCAAGAACTCGGACTCCACCTTCACAGCCAAAATAAAATCTGAAAAATAAACATCGCATGAAACATAAAACATCAAACAGAGTGGCTGTTCAGGTAGTAAACTGGAATAGTGACAGGATGTTGAGTGGTTGCGAGTGGGAGTATGTCAGGCTGGGAGGGTGTAAGTAACTGAGTACCTCAGCAATCGGCACTGGGACCATTATTTGTCTCATTTCCGGAGGAGACGAAAGGTTTGTTCTCTGTCTGTCTGTCCGTCCACCTGTGGTTTTCTGCACTTTTTATATACCCGTCAATCCTTAATTCCCTTCCCAATGGATCCCTGGTGTTGGGCTAGCGGCTAGGGTGCCGGCTTAGGATCCTAGGATCCTGGGTTCGAATCTCGGTCGATCGCCGAATTAATGCCAGGGGGGTTGACTCAGCCTGTCATCCTTCCGAGGTCGGCTAATTGAGTACCAGTTCACTGGTAATTCCCTGTTTGTCGTTGAAGGCGGCAAAAAGGGTTGGCGTCAGGAAGGGCATCCGGCCGTAAAACATTGCTTCAAAAAGGGGACCAAAAAACAACAACTACCACGGTCCCCGAAAAGGCCAACCCCCGCTTTGCGGGGAAAAATGGCCTCTAAACGGTGGTTTTTTATATACCCGTCAATATATTTAACTGAAACTTAAAACATGGGTTTATTAACGCACAGGTTGTAAACCTGGTGCGTTATAGCGTTTGCCTGGGAATTTCTGTCTCTCCAAAAGTGAAGCTCCAACAGTGTAGACGTTTCTGTCGCTCAGATGTGTAGACAGTTTCTGTCGCTCAGATGTGTAAACATGACGTCATCAAATCTATATTTAGGCTAACCATGGGCTACCCCTTTGGCTGGTACGCGGCCGCTCGCTAGTACATAATATAGGATATATTTGTTATATGTTATGTTATAGGATATATAGGATATATGTTATATGATATAGGATATATATAGGATATATATGTTATAGGATAGGAATATAGGACCCAAATGACCCAGAGGACCCAAATGACCCAGAGGACCCAAATGACCCAGAGGACCCAAATGACCCAGAGGACCCAAATGACCCAGAGGACCCAAATGACCCAAATGACCCAAATGACCCAAATGACCCAAATGACCCAGAGGACCCAGAGGACCCAAATGACCCAAATGACCCAGAGGACCCAAATGACCCAGAGGACCCAAATGACCCAGAGGACCCAAATGACCCAAATGACCCAAATGACCCAGAGGACCCAAATGACCCAGAGGACCCAAAGGACCCAAATGACCCAAATGACCCAGAGGACCCAAATGACCCAGAATTTCTGTCTCTCCAAAAGTGAAGCTCCAACAGTCTTGACCAAGACTCCAACAGTCTTGACTGAAACCAAGACGCATCCACTGTAACACATACTGGATTATTCACTAGGTGCTGGACACTACGAATGCCAAATACACAGGACTTCTGTAGACAGTCCTACTTTGGTGTTGTTGAAATGGACCAAGTCAAGGACTGAGAATCTGGGTACTTATACCGTGCCAATATACTGCTAAGTTGGTGCAACACATCCTGCAGTATCCTGCTGGACACTACGAATGCCAAAGAAACAGTACTTCTCTAGACAGTCTTATTTTAGTGTACTAGCTGCTGGACACTACGAATGCCAAACACACAGTACTTCTCTAGACAGTTCTAATTTGATCTACTGGAGTATTGACTAGGTGCTGGACACTACAAATGGCAAACATGTATGACTCACTGCATTAAGACAGCTTTTTGTTAGCAGCTGTGGCAGGACTCACTACATTAAGACAGCTTTTTGTTAACAGCTGTGGCACGCTTGATGGCGCAACGTGTCTCTTTGAGTGCTTTTCCTACATTTACAATCATAGCACTGTCATCTTTCTTCGCCAGTAGGTTTTTTCACTCAAAGGCTTAATGGTTAACAATATAATATTGTAATAAACACCCAGAGCAGAAAATATGATTTTGTAATATGTCATTTATATTCTTACAAATGTCATTTTTTGTACAAATGCCATTTTTTGTACATTTAATAAATTTTTAAGATTACAAAACTATTTGTTTTGTATTTATGGATGTTTAAATCAAAAGAAAAGTACATAATGTGAATACTAGTAGCAATTTTACAAAAACCATGGCATAATTTCAAATCTTGACCCGAGATGATAATTATGCTACATCATAATTTCCATGTGCCAACCTGGGCGGAATCCAAGTGGATTCACTTGTTATGACAAGTTACAGAACAAATTTGAGTTTCGTGGCGTTTCACCAATTTTCCACCGAGTTTGCCCTTTTTGCTCTGACATTAATGGGGAGCAGAAGGAGACATGTATTACGAAGCAATTCTCACTCTTATCGTTGTAGATTAAGTGGGACAAATTCATTTGTTTTGATCATTTTGTCATTTGTTTCATTATATGCAATGTCTGATTTTCACTCCATTGGATTTCTATGATGAGACAATCATGAAAATAAATGTTGAGTTTTGAAAATTGGAGAATTTCTTATCAAGTGTTCAGAGTGTTTGTGTTATCTATATTATAATAGCCGTAGATGATTCTGTCTGTCTGTCTGTCTGTCTGTTGGGCGTCTGTCCGGGGTGTGGCTTACTCGGTTTGCAGAGTAGCTCCACCCATAGCTCCACCCATTCTGGGAGTGGCTTCATATAATTATAAACAAATATCCACCATTTTATTAACTCGCATAGTTTGAGGCCTGTTTTGTAGGCCCGTGGTGTCTTGCTCTCTCTCCCAGTTTTATTTCAAATCAAATTCGATATATCATTTCATTTTTCACAGTCGCTAACATAGTTTTAGACTCGGTTGAAAAAAAACGGGAAGAAAATCCAATGAAAGTTGCCGTTTATAGAACGAAATGAATTCTCAAACGCCTGTAACTTCAAGGCCATTGAGTCTCTCTCACGCCTTTATCTCCAATCTAACTCACCATATGATTTCATTTTTATCGATGGTTTTAGACTCGGTGTCAGCAATAATTGAGAACATTCCACACACGCGGGAAAATGCAGAGATATATTTTTAAAAATCACGTCATGGTGTATCATACACCGCCCAACATGACACCGACGGCAACGTGTCGATACATATTAAAAATTCGATATATCATTTCATTTTTCACAGTCGCTAACATAGTTTTCGACTCGGTTGAAAAAAAACGGGAAGAAAATCCAATGAAAGTTGCCATTTATAGAACGAAATGAATTCTGAAAGGCCTGTAACTTCAAGGCCATTGAGTCTCTCTCACGCCTTTATCTCCAATCTAACTCACCATATGATTTCATTTTTATCGATGGTTTTGGACTCGGTGTCAGCAATAATTGAGAACATTCCACACACGCGGGAAAATGCAGAGATATATTTTTAAAAATCACGTCATGGTGTATCATACACCGCCCAACATGACACCGACGGCAACGTGTCGATATATATTAAAAATTCGCTTTTGCTTTTCCGTTAAGATATATTACTTTTTCGTTTGATGACAGTCGTCACAAAAACGTCAACAATGATGCCGACATATATTTCTTCGTTTTTATTTCATTCAACATTATTAGCCGGAAGTAAAATATGTTTCAGGAAATTACCGAGAGATATTTCTTCGTTTTTTTAAATTAGTTATGTGCGCATACACTTTAAATAGGTTTATTTGAAATCTTTAATTTTCCACAATATAATTTACTTGCCATTTATCATTTGATGATTACGAGACAAATTCCTCTTGAGGATCGTGACAATTCATGCGCTGCGTGGAAACTTCTATTTCCAAAATGAATGAGACGATCGATGAAGAACGCAGACTTGAACAGGATGTAGCAAGAAAACGAATGAGACGGGCGAACGAGTCCATCGACGAACGTCAATGCAAACTTGCGGGGTCACCCGTGGGAATCCCACGGGCATGGACGTGTGTGACATTTCGACATATTGAGTTCGATGCTGCACATTCATTTTTACATAATGGTTACTGGCAAGTCATCAGATCCAGAAATGGTGTAATGAACACAATTTATTTACGCGCAAGCAAGAAAGCAAGACGGGCCGATTTCCGATTCCGACGGGCCGACGGGCGAGACGGGCCGATTTAGAGCAAGAAAAAGAACGAGACGGGAGAAAAACGAGAGAAACGAGACGGGGAAAGGCGATTGGAGAGGCGAGTGAGGAGCGATTGGAGAGGCGAGTGAGGCGCGATTGGAGAGGAGTGTGAGGCACGATTGGAGAGGAGTGTGAGGCGCGATTGGAGAGGTGTGTGAGGCACAATTGGAGAAGAGTGTGAGGCACGATTGGAGAGGAGTGATTGGAGGGGACTGTGAGGCGCGATTGGAGAGGAGTGTGAGGCGCGATTGGAGAGGAGTGTGAGGCGCGATTGGAGAGGAGTGTGAGGCGCGATTGGAGAGGAGTGTGAGGCGCGATTGGAGAGGCGTGTGAGGCGCGATTGGAGAGGCGTGTGAGGGATTGGAGAGGAGAGGAGTGTGAGGGATTGGAGAGGTGAGGGATTGGAAAGGAGAGGAATGTGAGGGATTGGAGAGGAGAGGAGTGCTAGGTGGAGAGAGGAGAGTGTCAGGTGGAGACATGAGAGTGTCAGGTGGAGAGGAGTGAGGGGTCACATATTATGTGAAATAAATAAATTGTGTTCATCACACCATTTCTGGATCTGATGACTTGCCAGTAACCATTTTGTAAAAATGAATGTGCAGCATCTAACTCAATATGTCACACACATCCATGCCCGTGGGATTCCCACGGGTGACCCCGCTAGTGAAATAATAATATACCATTTTAAATGAAAATGTAGATTTAAGTGAAGCAGGCACAAGTTCATTCAATTGTACTGCAGTAAAAGGTGGTTTTAAAATGAATGTTAATTCCTCAGTATCCTCCAGTGTGTCAAAGGCAGCCGAGTGAGGCTGGGCTCTTATGGGGGATATCAAGGTCACAGCCTCTTGGCTTTCTGGCCTGTGCTTGGAGAAAAGGAATGTGCTGATATGGGAAATAGAGGGGGGGGGGGGGCTTTGGTCCACACGGGTTGGTGCAGATGGGGCTGTGTTTAGGCGAAATGTCTGAGTTATACTTGCACAAGAAAGAGACATAGACTGGCGCAGAGGTTTGTTATGGAGCAAGCTGAACCGGACCAAGGCTCTGCCATTCAATGTGACAACAGAATGCAGACATTGACATGGCAGACCTCTTCGTTGACATAGTCTGAAACATGTAAAACATAATGAGGGCTTGCATCGCATTCAGGAGAGCAGGAGACGGATAGAGTGTGATGCAACACCAAACGGACATGTAATGTGATGTGATGTAACACCAAACAGACAACTCGTCTTGCACACAGCCGAACTACTCGCCTGGCACACATAACAGCATGAGCGAGGGAGGTTGTTGAGATTATGAGTGAGGGAGGTTGTTGAGAGAGGGTTCAGCTGTGTGCTGTTCATCCTGACAGACTGCATATTCAAACCAGCGTCCAGTGAAAAGGGACACGAGTGTTGTACGAGGACACCCATGGGTTCCACACTTCAAGCCCTAGTTCACGAACAAGCTGAATCCCTGCGGAGCCTGGTCGTCTTACCTAATGGTGTGTATTTGACGAATGCTGCCTTGCTGGGGTGGTGGATACGACGACCAGACAATAACCTCCTCTCTGGACGCAGAGACGGAACTGAGAACACTTCCTGATTTCCCTCCTCACTCTTCATTCGTTCCTCCTCACTTCTCTTTCCTCATTCTTCAGCTGACAGTATGCATTGGGTTCTTCACAAACATGCACTTTCTATTTCCGACATCTCTCAACTTGGTCTGCGGACACAGGAGTCTGATGCGTACTTATGCGAGACCAAGCTCACAGAGAGAACTTGCAACGTGACTGGCATGGTCGGAATTCAACCTGCACAACCCAGCTGGACAAGATAGTTTGAACGTGTGAAGTGCCGACCCTAACCATCTGTAACCTGAAGTCTTAGGTATTACGAACTGGTTACTGGAGATAAGTTGGCAACCATGAAAGTTTGAATCAATGCTGGACTACATACAAATCTGTGAAATGTGTGTTTTATAATATGGGGGATTTTAATAATTGAAGGTTTCTTTTCATCAGTATTAATTAGTTTAAGTATTTTAAAGGTAGACGGCAGGGATTAATAAATATTGTTAAGTGAATCACCTTCTGCCTCGAGTCGTATGTTGGTTTCACCTGAATTGTGACAGACTGGACATATTATTGTCCGCAAATCTTTTTTACCATGCTCCCCTCGGGGTAACTGGCACACTCACATTGTCGATATTGATCATCGTCTTCAAACTTGTGACAAAAAAAGAAACCCACAAAAAATGTCCACTCGCTCTGATCGGCGATGCTGCCCATCTCAAAGGAAGGATCCGACCAGGATGGCAATAAAATAAAATAATGAAAGCTGCAAAGCTGAGAGGAGTGGGGACGTCCATTGATGCAGAAGGTGCTCTGCACCTCAACCAAAGGGGGGTGGGTGGTGAAAACCAACTAGCAGTACCAGTGTTCCAGTACAGCTGCGGAATAGTAAACTGGCTGCAAGCGAATATAAAAAAAACTACTAGATATCAAAACAAGGAAACTCCTCACAATCCACAAAATGTTGCACAAAAATCAGTGCATCCTAAGAATGTACCTGCCAAGGAAAGAAGGAGGTGGTGGCCTGATGGAACTCAATCAAGTGCACAGAGCAACGACTGTAGGATTAGCAGAGCACGTGAAAACTCAACTGACTACTGATTACAATTTGTGTACAAACATGAACACAACAAATCAGAAAAGGTATCTCTCACTCATTCACCTTGCATACATAACTTCCAAAAACAGGTGTGATTAGAGGATGTCACACCCCAAACTGAAACAGCAACAAATAAAGCCCCAACGATTGCAAAATAGACAAAAGAAAAACACAAGATAAAATACCAGCAGATATATAGCGACAACTGGGAGAAAGACAAAGGAGCAGGAAAATATACATTTGGTATTACAGCACACTCCATATATATACATATAAAAGAAAGAGTTGGAGGGATTGGGGATAGAAAAAAGGAGGATCACTGGAATGACCAAGAGGTCAACTCAACAGGGATGGAGAACTAATCATTATTAATCCCCAAGAACAAGGACACCACACCAATGGATTTAAAAAGATGGCAGGACTGAGTCAAACGCACAAGTTTTGTGATTTGTTTGTGAAGTAAATGTCAGCTCTTTCACGAGCCTCGATTCAGTATACAAAAAAAACGCACAAGTGTAGATGTGAAAACTCATATCAGAACAGCTGTACATTCAAAGGTACAACAAGGTATGTAGAGTAATCCACTGGCTCATCTGCAGAAATTTCGATATCCTATTTCCACAAAACTAATGGAAAGATGAACCAAAAGGAATCATTGAAAACAAGGACATATTGTTCACGTATGACCTGATGATCCCATCCAGAACTAGAGAGGTTCCAGGGAACCTGAACTCAACTGGTCTATATCAATATGGTTAGAATATGCATAATAGAACGACAAACTATATAGTTTATATGTGCTAAAAAAATATATATATATGACAAAAATAGATTTTTCAATATGGCCGCCCTGCCGCACCCATTTTTGGGCGTGCAACGCCCAAATGCAATCACAAACTAGTTTATGTCTGAAAGATGCTGCATAACAAGTTTCATCAAATTTAATCAATATTTGTGACTTTTAGAGCGTAGAGGTCGAATTGTTTACAAACGACAGACGGACGACGGACACCGGGTGTCGACAAAAACTCAGCTGGACATAGTCCAGTTGAGTTAATAAACATGGAAAACAAAGCACTGGGACCAGACATAGTACTCAGGAACAAAAAGGAACAGACAACATTGCTGATTGAAATATCAGTCCCCAGCGAGTTTGGCCTAAATTATGCAGAAATCAAGAAAATTACCAAATACCAAGACCTCAACGATGAAGTGAAACCTGGAAGAACCTGGAAGCTGAAGAGTGCTAAATTGTACCAGTGATAATTGGATCAGCGAGAATGATGAAGAAGAACCTTATGGAGATCTTAAAAACCATCCCTGGGAATATTACCACAAACAAAGTACAGTTGGAGGCGGCTGTTTGGGGCTCAGTGACGATCCTGAAAAGAGCCCTCGGAACAAAACTCTGAGAACAACAAAACTTCACAACTTCGTCCATGAATCGCAATTCTTCACCGAACGGGGGGGGGGGGGGGGGGGGGAGGGGAGGGGAGGGGAGGGGAGGTGGGGGGAGGGGAGGGGAGGTGAGGGGAAGGGGGGGAGGGGGATAAAGGGGAGGGGAGGGGAGGGGAGAAGGGGGAGGGGAGGAGGGGGAGGGGAGGAGGGGGAGGGGAGGAGGGGGAGGAGGAGGGGGAGGAGGGGGGAGGGGGGGGAGGGAGGGGGGGAGGGGGGGAGGGAGGGGGGAGGGGGGGAGGAGGGGGGGGAGGGGAGGGGAGGGGGGGAAGGGAGGGGGGGAGGGGAGGGGAGGGGGGGAAGGGAGGGGGGGAAGGGAGGGGGGGAAGGGAGGGGGGGAAGGGAGGGGGGGAAGGGAGGGGGGGAGGGGAGGGGTGGTTTGGATACTTCGAGTACTGGGAGATCTTCGTTTAACCTTAAAAAACCTAAATTATGGAGATAACAACCAAGACACAGACAGACAGAGAGACAGAGACAGACAGACAGAGGGACAGAGAGACAGAGAGACACACACAGTCCGTTCCGCAGGCTCAACTCGTAGTTAATAATGACTCCAATAGTCGATTATGTAATGAATAAAATCAAACTCGACAGTAAACTCATTATTGTATTGAAGTTTTAAAACGATTCAAGAACTAGAAGAACGAGAACTGGCGCTTCTGGAATAAATTTTACTTTGTAACAGCGAAACTCGTCCATTACGAATCTGCTCTGAGGAATAAAAATGTCTGTTCAAGCTCCGATTACAACGAACGGGATCGATTCACCGGCTGAGGAAATCGACACGATCTTGTACGAGGGAACACGATCAAAACATCGACACGATCTTGTACGAGGGACCCCGATCAGGACATCGGCACGATCTTGTACGAGGGACCCCGATCAGGACATCGACACAATCTTGTACGAGGGACCCCGATAAAGACATCGACACAATCTTGTACGAGGGAACCCGATCAGGACATCGACACGATCTGGTACGAGGGAACCCGATCAGGACATCGACACGATCTTGTACGAGGGAACCCGATCAGGACATCGACA
The DNA here is from genome assembly GCF_964187855.1 of Myxine glutinosa. Taxonomy (NCBI): domain Eukaryota; kingdom Metazoa; phylum Chordata; class Myxini; order Myxiniformes; family Myxinidae; genus Myxine; species Myxine glutinosa. The sequence goes on from NC_136265.1 coordinate 59,472,277, forward strand.
CGATCTTGTACGAGGGAACCCGATCAGTACATCGACACGATCTTGTACGAGGGAACCCGATCAGGAGATCGATACGATCTTGTCCGAGGGAACCCAATCAGGACATCGACACGATCTTGTACGAGGGAACCAGATCCGTACATAGTTTGATTCCCACATAAACTATTACCGTACATAGTGCACAGCACGGGCCCCGCACGGGAACAAGAACGTCACGTACCGGGTCCGAACTCCTTATCCGCGGCAGATTCTCCCGGACCGAGCAGGTTCCTCCCATCGGAGACCCTCGTGGATCCCGGAGGGTTCACCTTGTGTTCCTCACCGGAAAGATCTCCGTTCATCAGACACAGCTCGGCGTTTGTAACTTCGGGACAATTCATTCTGGTACAACAGAACTGAGGGACAGCGAACCAGAGAACCACGTGTTCTGCTTCCACAGTTTCCACTTCTTCTTCTTCTTTAACTCTAACGGCGTTTTCATCGTTTCTCGGATCTCCGCAGACCACGCCCCAAATGTAACCTGGACGCCTCGTGACGAAGTTCGTTCCCGAGATATTTAAACAAGTTTAACAACGACCTTGCGGTTCCTGTCCTCGTACTAAACAAGTTTAAAAGTTGGACATTCGGACCATTTCGTCCTGTTTCATGTTAGTAAGAGTTTCCAAAGAGGTTCCGCCATGTTTGCTTGTTTATGTGAATCCCAGGTGTCACGTGATTAGGAGGAACTAGGTTCAAATCCCATGTACCACATGTGCCTATTATCTCTGTCCTTGTAATTCATGTAAATGTACACTCATGTCTCCTAACCTTCTGTACACAATGGAAGTGTAATTAATTAAAACATGGAGCACACAGGTGGTGGGGGTTGGCGCGCAGACCATGCGCTGGGTATGTGGGGTCCTCCTGGAAACCTCACGTGGGGGCTCTTTCTATTGGAGGGCTAATAATATGGTGACAGCTCTTCAAGTGAAGAATCGATTCATACCTCGGTTTTAGAGGGGGTTGGCGAAGCATTAGAATGACCAGTTCTGTCTGTCTCTGCGCGTATCAGCCTTTCCACACTATCATGGGTAATGTATTGTCATATCTCGGCTGTGCCTGCACCAATTGTAACCAAACTGGATAGGATGGTGGTGTGGGTCAACCAGAGTGTGATATGTGGCCAACAATGAACCAACTTAAATGTCAAGGTCTTTAAAGGGTGAAAATCACATTTCTAACAATAACTCTGGAATGAATAATCAGAGAAAGAAGTGGGTTTTTGCATTAAAGCCCATCAAATCGATGAATTAAGGCATCAAATCAAATCTGACTTAGGAATTGACTGCCAGGTTCCATTGGGATACGAAAATAAATATGTGGAGAAGAGCATCAAACATGCATGCGGAGAAGAGCATCAAACATTTATGTGGAGAAGAGCATCAAACATGTATGCGGAGAAGAGCATCAAACATGTATGCGGAGAAGAGCATCAAACATGTATGCGGAGAAGAGCATCAAACGTGTATGCGGAGAAGAGCATCAAACATGTATGCGGAGAAGAGCATCAAACGTGTATGCGGAGAAGAGCATCAAACGTGTATGCGGAGAAGAGCATCAAACATGTGTGCAGAGAAGAGCATCAAACATATATGCGGAGAAGAGCATCAAACATTTATGCAGAGAAGAGCATCAAACATGTATGCGGAGAAAGAAGAGCATCAAACATGTATGCGGAGAAGAGCATCAAACATGTATGCGGAGAAGAGCATCAAACATGTATGCGGAGAAGAGCATCAAACATGTATGCGGAGAAGAGCATCAAACATGTATGCGGAGAAGAGCATCAAACAGGTATGCGGAGAAGAGCATCAAACAGGTATGCGGACAAGAGCATCAAACATGTATGCGGAGAAGAGCATCAAACATGTATGTGGAGAAGAGCATCAAACATTTATGCGGAGAAGAGCATCAAACATTTATGCGGACAAGAGCATCAAACATGTATGCGGAGAAGAGCATCAAACAGGTATGCGGAGAAGAGCATCAAACATGTATGCGGAGAAGAGCATCAAACATGTATGCTGAGAAGAGCATCAAACATGCATGCGGAGAAGAGCATCAAACATGTATGCGGAGAACAGCATCAAACATGTATGCGGAGAAGAGCATCAAACATTTATGTGGAGAAGAGCATCAAACATGTATGCGGAGAAGAGCATCAAACATTTATGCGGAGAAGAGCATCAAACATGTATGCGGAGAAGAGCATCAAACATGTATGCGGAGAAGAGCATCAAACATGTATGCGGAGAAGAGCATCAAACATTTATGCGGAGAAGAGCATCAAACATGTATGCGGAGAAGAGCATCAAGCATGTATGCTGAGAAGAGCATCAAACATGTATGAGTCATGGAGTCAAAATATAATGTCACACACACACACACACACACACACACACACACACACACACACACACACACACACACACACACACACACACACACACACACACACACACACACACACACACAGATGCTTTACAATTTCATCCTTCTACTTTTCCTGGATGCAAAGTCGTCAATAATGTCATCAAACTTCAGACTTTGTCCAAAGTCCTTTTCGATTGAGATGGTGGTCAGGTGTGACCTGTGACGTTGGGTCTTCAGGGTCTTTTGGGTCACCTGTCCTGTGAGATTGTAGCTTTGTGAGCTCCAGCTTTGAGAAAGAGCGTTCTGCAGATGCAACAAATCCCGGCATCGTCAGTAAAACCCTCAGCCACATGTACATTTGGATAAGTGTCCATGAGGGTTTTTAGTTGTATAGCTCAGTGTTTCTGGTGGAGAACATCTTTCAGGCACCGAGTTGTACAGAACCTTGAGTTCCTCCAGTTCTTGAGTTCCTAAGATCATTGTCACTTAAAGCTTTCGTGGCTGCGATGTTAAATAGAAAGTTGAATTTGTTGGAGAAAGCAACACACCTGCTCAAATCTACTGTCCGGTGCAGTCAGACAAACAAGAAGAACCGTGTTGAAAAATTCAATTTTGAACTTTGCAGACGAACCAGTTTCAGACCCACAGACAGACTCGTAAGAAAAGTGACCATGACACGCCTGGATTAGATCTAATGCAACATCCCACTGCACTTCCTTTGACTGCAATGCCTTGCTGACTCGGTTGATCTGGACAGGTATATCGTACCAGATGACCAGACGTATGAGGAATCTGAAAGTCCCACTTCCTTCACGAGGCCCATTGCCTCGCTGTAACATTTAACATCCTTTCCTTTTTACAATGTCAGCCAAACTCAGTAGAGCAGGAGAGCTGAGCGCCAAGATGAAGAGGATAACGCCACCTCGCGTTCTGAAGGTACTTCCGCAAGATGGAGGAAATGACGTAAAATCGAGTAAACGATTCATAGGTAAGTTCATTCCATTTACTTTTCGGTCGTTAGAAAGCTATTGAACAAGTAATAAAAACATTTTTTTAAATGAAAAAGGATGTGATGTCGGGATGTGAGTGGAAAAAGTATGGAAACAAGAAGAAATGATCGATTTAATAATTGGAACAAAATCAATGTGTTTAAAAGGTAAAGATACAAGTTTCTATTTTAAAAGTCCGTCTATCTTTCTGAATTGGATGAAGATGTTTAACGTGTGGCGGCAGGAACCATTTAAGATTTTAGAATAAAGCGTGACAGACACTGAGGAGTACAAAAACAAAAACAAAAACAACAACAACAACAACAGCTCTGCCACGAAAGGCCCGGTTTTCGCGTGTTTCACTGTGTTTTTCATCCTCGTTGAGAATTGCAGACAGGTATGCCGTGTGGTTGTGAAGTGCAACATGATGTCTATCATTAAACCCTTCAGTGAAGCGATTGGGATCCGGTCAGCATGCAGGATCGTGTTATTGTACATGGTGACGCGGCGAGCTGGATTCCCGGTGTCCCCCTTCACTCCCTTAGTCATCAGTCGTACTGCAATATGAGTCGGGGAGACCAGGGCTATGTGTTACAGGGGAAATTTGTTACATCAGCGAGATCAGCCCGGAGTGTTTACACCAGAGTCACATCAAATACCCCGGAACCACGTGGGGTCATTCGTTACATTCTAAGTCCATAATAAAGTTTTATTTCCGAAATTACCATAATAAATGTGTCTTACTGCAAAGATCAATGTGTCAATATCGTTCAGACGTTCCAGAAAAGGAGATTGTGAATCACATTATAATCGAGCAAACATATTTTTGGTTGTTTGTTTGTTTGTATATATTTGTGACCAAAACGTCTTCTTCTTCTTCGAAATAAATAACACCCAAAAACACAGTCCATGAACTCTTCGTTACGGACTGTTGGAATATACCTTTTGACCGTTTAAACTTATGAGACCCCTTTGCAGCCCTTTGACGACCCTAGAAGTCCTCCAAGACCCATAAAGACTCAAAATACCCCAAAGACCCCGAACACCCAAATAACCCTGAAGACCCAAATAACCCCAAAGATCCCGAAGATCCAAAAGACCCCGAAGATGCAAAAGACCCCAAATAACAAAAATACCCAAAGACCCTTAAAGACCCATAGGAACCAAAATACCCCGAACACCCAAAACACTGTGAAGTCCAAAAAGACCCAAAATACCACAAATACTGAAAAGACCCTAAAATATCCAGAAGCCCCTGAAGACAGCGAAGACGCAAAATACCCCAAAAACCCAAAACACCCCAAATATCAAAAGACCCTTAAAGACCCCAAAGACCCTTAAAGAACCAGAAGACCCCAAAGACCCTTAAAGACCCAAAATACCACAAATGCCAAAAAGACCCCGAAACCTTTAAAGATCCAAAAGACCCCGAAGACCCTTAAATACCCCCAAAGACCCAACTTACCCTTAAATGCCCAGATGATCCACAAGACCCTGAAGATCCAAAATGGCCCCAAAGACCCAAAACACCCTGAAGACCCAAAATACTATAAAGACCCCAAAATGCCTCAAAGACCACAAAGACCCCAAAGAACCAAAATACCACAAATACCGAAAAAACCCCATGGACCCTTAAAGACCCTTAAATACGCCAAATACCCAAAATACCATGAAGACCAAAAAGACCCCGAAGACTCCAAAATACCATGAAGACCGAAGACGCAGAAGACCCATGTAATCATGTTTCAATAGCATGTAATTAATAGATGTACTTCCGTTTCCATAGCATGTAATTAATGGACGTACTGTACTCATATCCCAATAGTATGTATTTAATCGACGTACTCGGGCAGAGTTCAATGGTATGTAATTAATAGACGTACTCACGTATCAATAGCATGTAATTACCCTGTGCTCATGAAGCGAATTGCAAGGTTAAGCATTCGGCTACGTACGTGCGGATGTGTGGCGTGTGTACGTATGGCATTCGGACGTACGTGTCTGCATTTTAAAAATTCATTTTCTCAGCAACCGTTGGTCCGATTGACACGAAATGTTACCATAGGAGCGCCTCCGTGTGTAGAATTGTTTCTTCATAATTATGACGTCATATGTCACGTGGTACGGACACCATTTTGGAAAAATTGAAAAATGTTGCACCTCCATATCTGAAACTGGTCCATGGAAAAAATTGAAACATGGCTCATCGTAAAGAACTCCCCATGGGGAATAAGCTATGTCAATTATGATGTAATCGGTACCTTATTTATGACGTCATAATTCTACGAGTACAACAAGTACAACGCTTGATTCGATCAGTATGAATTGTTTTTTCTCTGCAATTCTTCGTCCAATTGACGCAAAAGTTTCAGCAGAGGAGCACCTTCTCCTGTAAAATATTTTAATGATAATTATGATGTCATAGGTCACGTGGTACACGCGCCATCTTGGAAAAACTTTGTACCTCTATATCTCTGTAACCGCTCAATGGAAAAAATTGAAGCATGGCTCATTGTCAAGCACTCCTCATGGGGAATAAGATGTGTTATATTAGTGATGATGTCATCGGTGCCTTCGTTATTACGTCATAATTCGACAAGTATAACGCTTCATCCAATCAGCATGAATCTTTTTTCCCCTGCAACTGTTGGTCTCGTGGACACAAAATGTTCACCATAGAAGCGTCTCCTCCTGCAGAATATTTTAATGATAATTATGATGTAATAGGTCACATGGTACGTGTCTGTTTGTCGTTGAAGGCGGCAAAAAGGGTTGGCGTCAGGTCAGGAAGGGCATCCGGCCGTAAAACATTGCTTCAAAAAGGGGACCAAAAAACAACAACTACCACGGTCCCCGAAAAGGCCAACCCCCGCTTTGCGGGGAAAAATGGCCTCTAAACGGTGGGTTTTTTTTTTTCACATGGTACAGGCGCCATCTTTGAAAAACTGAAAAACGTTACACTTCTATATCTCCAAAACCGCTCCATGGAAAAAATTGAAACGTGGCTAATTGAAAAGAACTGCGCCTGGGGAAAAAGGTGTTGTTAATGATGACGTCATTGGTGTCGTAATTATGACGTCTTAATTAGACAGGACAACGCTTCTGATCTTCTGAGTCTGATCATTTTGAAATTTGAGTGTGATCTATGTAACACTTATATTAGAGAATATAAATTTATGATGTAATCGCTCACGTAGTCTGGCAGCCATATTGGATCAAAGAGAAAAAAAAAACGTTCAAAACAGAAGAGTTGGCTCGCACCAAGTTGACTGTGCAGGGTAAATATTCTAAGAATACCATCTACTTAATAGACGCATTCACATTTCAATCGCATGTAATTGAAAGACGTACTCGCCTTTCAATAGCATCTTGTTATAAATAGCACCCAAAAACACAGTCCATGAACTCTTAATTATGTAATGTTGGAATATACCATTTGACCCTTCAGACTGCGGAGACCCCTCAGACCTTTGATGACCCTTTAAGTCCCCCAAGGCCCTTAAGACCACCAAGACCCAAAATACTCTTACAGACTGCAAAGACCCAAAATACCCTGAAGACCCAAAAAGACCCAGAACATGCAAAATACCACAAATACCGAAAAGACCCAGAATATTGTGGAAGAATTTCGTGTATGACTCACAGGACTCCAATGACCGGACTCAGGTTTACCAAAAGGTCTGGTTTATTATTCACTTCATTCCATTTACCAAATAATACCGCATTATTCAATGGCTGAGATTAACACTTTTCCATGGTCCTTTTCGTTCGGCTGATGTTCTTCCGCAGCGCCGTACTCGTTCATTCCATCGTTCCGTCGGGCAGGGCTTCTGAGGACAAGTCTACTTTACTCAACGTTTGCTCTCGTTATATCGCCAAACTGGACTTAATCTCCTCTCCGCTAATGTCCCGAGGTCATGCATCGCACCGAGTCCTGGCATCAGCTCGCTCCCCTCCTGCTGTGATTTCCATTTACACAGCAGGGGGGGGTGCTCTAGCCTGGGGCCTTGACCAGGTGTTTCAAGAGATTACATTGTTCATACACATAAAATGTATCTGCTTTGTTACCAGGTTAATTAATAAGTTACCAGGGCCAATCAATATGTTACACTGAGTTACACTTCCACAATTCCCTCATCTTTTTGTTTTTGTTTATATTAACCATTAATCTAAACATCAATATAAGTAAACAATCAATCACTACTAGTAAACATCATTACAAGTATAAGTAAATAATCAATCACTTTGGTAATCAAATTCCCTTAGGCATACACCGTCATCCTGCAAGAATCACAAAACATTTCGTTGGTCATTGACTTCTTCCATATCGTTCAATCTATTGCATTTGCATCACAAATATATTTTCAAAACAACACTTCACCATCACCAAGATACAACAATTTCACTTCATTTTCAAGTTTTGTACAGCATCTGCACCATCTGGCAAAAAACGTTTGCCTCCACACAAATGTTGACTTTGTTTGAAAGGAAGGGCTGATCACTTGTGTTTGAATCCAGGTATGAAGCATTTTCTCCTAATATCTTCATAGCTCCTGCACTACTTCGTGTAGGATTTCGCTGTTGTGGTAACACTGCGGAGTCATAGACTGACCCTTCTCTCCATGTAGCATTCTTGCCACTTTTTTTGCTGTGAACCATGATTGGCCAGCAAGATGTGGAACATGGATGCCGGATGCATCCACACTGATGTTGGGACCATGGTGTTCAGGTCATTCATGGTCCTTACCAGGAGCAACCAGCAGAATCGTGCACAGCTGTTGTGACAAGGGCACAGCCGTTTTTGCAGCTCCATGCTGGTTCCCCGGACGTTGGTGAAGTAATAACATATGTCCCCGCATTTCACAGAGGTTGCAGGTAAAATGTCGTTGTCCTGCAACTTCTGATGTGGTGAATGTTCGAAGTCTTCGAACAAGAGTAAGTGATCGCCTTTCTTTCATATGTTGCAGTGTGATCCAGGCAAATGGTCACATAAATTTCCTTGGTGAAGGTAAGCATTCATCTCCAAGTTACACGGGAGAATGTCTTCATCATTCTTTGAGAAAGAGGGTGTATGCCACGATTAACTTCATTTTTTAGCCACAAATTTTCTTTCTCGAACTTCTTCCCAATTCCGTTAGCAATCCCTCCAAAATGTGATCTCGTCTTATCTTTATGCTCAGTCATATCTGAATCTGCTTTCCGCACACACTGAATCAGATGGGTACATCTTACCATGAAATCAGCATAATCATGTATATCTTCCGACAGTTTCACATTCAACAATTTGTTGTTTTTCCTTAACTCAAAAAGTTATATTCATTTATATGCGTCACACAAATAATATTCAATCAGGTATGTATTTTATTACTAAACTAAGAATAGCATTGTATATGATTACAATCACAAACGGGAATACCTAATTCCCAACAACAATTTTTCCAAACCAACAAATTAAGCATAATGTATTATTACCATAATTCCTCTCCACTTTTTCTTTTCCCTCTTTTTTTTTTTTTTTTTAACAGTGTGTCACTCGTGGTGATATGAGTTCATTGATATTGTAATTGACACAACTCATAACATTGTCGTTATGCCATTATCTTAATTCTACTGTTTATGTCGCCATAAAAGTCTTCCTTTTCTGGTTCCACATTTCTTTCCTCATTTGTCACTTCATGCGTTATCATCGTGTTGTTGGTTACCTTATTCAAACACACCGTCACTAAGGCTTTCAAGCAAGCCACCACTAAAACAATTGCCAATATAACTACTAAACCAACAAACAAGTCTGCTACTCCTTGTATATATTCATATCTATGACATAGTTATATGTCGATGACATTTAACATTATATACCAAACTAACAAGCTTCCTAAAAGGTAAATAAAGAAAATCCCTTAATATGTAACATAATCAGATTATTTGTCTTACCCTGATCCCCCTATCTCCCGGGGTTGAACTCAATCCCCTGATCATGAGTGTAGTTGTGATACATTTTTCACTCATGTGGTGTTAATATCAGCAGGTAATTGTATGTCATGTAGGCAAATAAATGTCACTATTCCAAGTAGGAATATCACATGTTGAAAATGTAATGTTTATCAATGCAAGGGGTGTTAAAATGTAATTCAAATGACTGTAAATCACGACTATCATTTATCTACCACTGAATGTTCTGCTGGGCTGCTAGGTGCAGCCTCATTTTCTGTGGGATCGTCCACCTTAGCCCCATGTGCTTGTTTGCAATGAGGGGCATGAATCCAACTTTCTATTTTGGGTCCATATTTTTTCTATTCTTATCAATCTCCTATGGTTTATCATTTCGTTCCAAGATACCGCAACCAAAGGTTTTAACCAAAGCTCTACCAAACTATTTCCAATTTGAACAAAAATGCCAGTGAAACAATGATTCGAAGGATTAACTTCAAGGGGTCAATAAATTTATTCTATAGCCAGATCTAATTTTCCCATCCAATAGTTTGCCTTGCCACATGTCATATTATAACACCTTAATAAACCTTCGAAAAAATGTTTCCCATCTCAACAAATTTCCTTTTTTACAAATAGCCATGTGTAACTTACGTATTTAACTACAATTTCCTCTCAATTTGTTTGGCCTAACTGGCCGCAAAAGTGGCTGCCAGCATGCAGTACCGTTTTTTATCTACCAAGGAAGTGTTCCACACAAGACCTCTACCAAAATGTTGTTTGTAAAAACAAATCTGGGATTTCTGATTACATGGATGCACACTCTCAGGACATTTTCAGGCTGCTGTTAACAATCCACTACGATGACTTAATTCCTTTACCCACAATCAAATAATTAGTACAAATTGAGGATATTATCCCTATCACATTCTTTTATAGATTCATTATGTTGGATCTAATTTTTTCCAATAATTTTCCACTGCTGTAAGGCGGAACAATAGCTCTCATAAGTCTTAGTAATATCGTACTTAATTTGCCCAGCAGAGAATAATTTATTTACTATCCTTTCTCATCTGTTAACCAGTGACTTTGTTTAAACTCCAGAACTGAAAACCCACAATAGTTCAAACCAGCAAAATTTTCTTTACTCTTTTCCCATATCATCTATGCCTAAAACACATCCATACATACAGCACAATTTATATGCTGATAAAATTCAAGTTTATATATATAAAATCCATGAGCAGAGTATTCTGGGAAGTCAGTGTAAGACCTCTCCCAAATTTGGATGTTTTTGTACTTCCTCATTTCCTTTTATGAAGCTCATATCCATAAATAGATGTTATTCTCATATACATTCTATCAAAAATGGAATCCCAAAATTACTCACAATTTTACTATTAATTAATGGCTGCTCATAACCCAGCACATCAAATTTTTTATATTCCATTTCCCTTGACAAAAGAGATAATGTTCATAATCAAATTATATTTCTATTTTATTTTACGGATTCTCTGGATATTCAATCCCATCCACATATCCCAATCCCATCCACATATAACTATCCATTTCCAGACAGGCACACTGTCGGTGTCAACAATCTTGTAAGATTGATACACAAAAACACACACACACATGCATTATGCATATTTGTTTGCGTTGGAACCATTATTTACAGATCAGATGGGTGTCAATTTTATTTCAATTTCATAAAATTTGTCAATCAAATTCAAAATGCTTATAGACAAATGAACCAAAAGTCCATTCTTAGAAAACCTTTATGATGTCAAATTGAAATTACCCTTTCTGCCTTCACAATAATCTATCCAAATTTTGACTACACACCCATTTGCATGTCAGTCGACCATTGACCTATCAATTGTGCGGAACAATAGTCCGAAATTCCCACCTGATCATCATGTGACTCTTGTTACTTGGTTTGCCAACAATTGCAACGCAATTGTTCCAAACTTTGTAAATTTAAAATTGCTGTGCCCAAAATAGAAGATCCAATTTTGGCATTTGATCAATTAATTATTAATTTGTTAACAAGCAAAAAGAAAAATGAATCATTCTTGCTCTGAAAACTTTTCAGACACAAGAATCATCGACAGTTATTCATGTTTGTCCAGTAATCTAATTTGTTGAGGCCAATCGTCATTTGGGATTTGTCGCAATGAAGGCCTAATCATTGTCTGAGGTATCGGTCAGCACTGGTACCCTTGATCTTGGTTTCTTTGTCCTTGGTTTCTTTGTCCTTGGTTTCCCTGTCGAAATTGTCTTCTGCTCAGATATGGGCATCTCCTTATCCAGTGTCCCATCTCTCCACAGTTGAAGCACCGGCTTCTGTCGTTACCTGGGCTGTGCACCTGTGCACTTGTATTGCTGGGCTGCATCTCTACATCCCTGAGTTGCCACTGCAATCTCTCGTTATCTCCTGAAACACGAAAAAATTCTCTGTACCGTCCTTTTTGGGGAGACAACTGGAAATCAGATGGGACAACTGTCACTTTCATTCCTAATTTCGAGGGCAGTTGTGCATTTGTCTCCTCCACTGTATCCTGTATCCTTTTTATTTTAAATTCTACATCCGTTATCTGTTCTTGCTGTTCCCGTTGTCTGGATTCACCATCCCAAAGATGGAATGCAAGCCAGTCTACCGTTAGATTCTGTCTCTTTCTGGCTTTCAATCTTTGTTCTAATCTTTCCAATCGACTTCGCTCAAATGTACCATCTCTTGGAAACTCCTCATCATGTCCCTTTGTCCACAAATACCAATTCTCGACCTGCCTTATAGCTTCGGCACCATAACGGTCGTACATATGATGTGTACAAGTACCTTTTTTTGGAATCTCTGGTTGTCCTTGTGTATTCTTGTAGGCTCCATTTCCCATTCTGCCTTTTATCAAAGTAGCGTTGGATGTGTTGTAGTTTGTTCCTCTGAAGCTTCACTCGTACCTCCAGGAAGGGTCTCTCCACCTGTTCACACGGTGATTTCCAGAGAATCTCCCTCAGCTGTGGCTTTTGCACAATCCAATCTCACAGATCAGTATTTGCAGATGAGCCGGAGGGTCAGTATGAAATGGGTGAATCCTCAGGTGTCCGCTCTGTTTGACGGGGAAATCACACAATGGTAACCGCACATATATATCTGTATATAAACTCACCACCTTGCTCAATTTTCCCAGGTTGTCTCCACATTGATAATATCTCGCAAAGATATCAAAGCTTCTTTCTTGAGACCGCATTTTCATTAATCAAACAATCAATATATTCAATTCAATTTATTCAGTTCAATTTATTCAGTTAAATTTATTCAATTAAATTCAATCAATTAAATTCAATCAATTAACAATTCAATCAATTATTCAATTTCAATTAATTCATCAATATTCATCAATAAATCAAATTAATCATTTTGGATGACTCCTTGCATAAGCCCTTTCCCCAATGATGTCAGGACAGGTCCATCCATTGACTGAGATCGAATCTCATCGGTCGTCACCTCTGGTTCGTACCTCATGTTAATTGATGAATCACCGTCCTGTCCTAGGGTCATATCTGACATATTTCCCCATTTTGCCTGGTCTCCACAAATTTTCTTTGCAACCACTAAAGGCAACTCATCCTTCATTCGTGAGACAGCCAAAATGGATGGCAGATATTAAAGTTCATTGGGAAAAACATCTCATCATTTTTCTTTTAATAGTATCCAAAATCTCTTGGCAATATAAATTTCGTAAAACTCCTGAAATAAGACTGTAAAATTTCTTCAATCATGCTAAATTTTGAAACTCCATCGCTTGTAATACCCAATTTATCCCATAGGGCTTGAAAGTTCTTTCCCAAGTTCATGCAGCATTCTGCATTTGAACCCTATGATATCATTCATAATAATCATCATGATTTTATAGTCATGGTCCTATCATAATCATCTATTTAAAACGAACATTTCCTTTATCACCACAGCTATGTGGTATAATCAACAATAGAATAAAACTGTACATAGCAACAGGCTACCTCATGGCCACTTAGTATACCTATTGACAATAAGTCATAACAATATCGAATAATCACTGAACAATTCAAAAATCGCTTCCCCTGCTCCAGCCGCAGCATCCGTGATATTTGTTTGCTCATTCACTATTCCTGATTCGTCATCAAGGATCTCCATCATCACACAGCGTACTTAATTCCGCATTCTAATGAGAATTCAACAGGATTTTACGACTCAAAGGAAAAGAACGAGCAGACCTTTTGCAGGATGATCGTTACAAAAATCGTTACATATATTAAAGTATTTATGATGTCGACAATTCATATCTTAATTCTTACAAGATTTTGGTTCTTTGAATAAATCACAGCACCGGGAGAACCAGCTCCAAAAATGGATCTTTGTGTTTATTCAGCACCCTAGTAATTGGTTCTTTGTGTACTAATTACACAGCACCCAGGCCCCGCTCATATGGATCTTTGTGCAGCGCTACACAGCACCTGAGCAAAAGGGGTTTCATCTACATTTTCCCTATCTGGTGTACCATCCGTGATATTTGTCTGCTCATTCACTATTCCTGATTCGTCATCAAGGATCTCCATCATCACACAGCGTACTTAATTCCGCTTTTTAATGAGAATTCAACAGGAATTTACGACTCAAAGGAAAAGAACGAGCAGACCTTTTGCAGGACGATAACTGGAATTAGTCGTGAAAATATATCCAAAATACTCAAAAATAGACACCCACAAAAATAAACAACAAACCCAAACAAACCCAAGGTCGACCATATTACACAATAAATTACATCATTTCAGCATCGTATTGATTGCTGAAATATTCCAGGGTTTATACACACCTTAAAAGAGGTATGTGTGGTGTTGCCCCCTCCCACGTTTATTCCAGGGTTTATACACACCTTAAAAGAGGTATGCGTGGTGTTGCCCCCTCCCACGTTTATTCCTCATTAAATTACTCATTAAATTACTTATTAAATTACTTATTAAATTACTTATTAAATTACTTATTAAATTACTTATTAAATTACTTATTAAATTACTCATTCACTTCACTTACATAGTTTCAGCATTGTATTGATTGCTGAAATATTCCAGGGTTTATACACACCTTAAAAGAGGTATGCGTGGTGTTGCCCCCTCCCACGTTTATTCCTCATTAAATTACTCATTAAATTACTTATTAAATTACTTATTAAATTACTTATTAAATTACTTATTAAATTACTTATTAAATTACTCATTCACTTCACTTACATAGTTTCAGCATTGTATTGATTGCTGAAATATTCCAGGGTTTATACACACCTTAAAAGAGGTATGCGTGGTGTTGCCCCCTCCCACGTTTATTCCTCATTAAATTACTCATTAAATTACTTATTAAATTACTTATTAAATTACTTATTAAATTACTTATTAAATTACTTATTAAATTACTCATTCACTTCACTTACATAGTTTCAGCATTGTATTGATTGCTGAAATATTCCAGGGTTTATACACACCTTAAAAGAGGTATGCGTGGTGTTGCCCCCTCCCACGTTTATTACTCATTACATCGTTTCCATTAAAAAACATCGCTTCTACTGCTCCAGCCGCAGCATTCGTCACTTTGTCTGCTCATCCGATGACCAAAACGAAATAAAGGGAGCTCAACCATTACACAGCGCTTTTAATGGCGCATGCCATAGAAACTCAACGCAATTTCGACTCGGCCAGCAAACGAGCAAATTTTGCAGGATGTTAACTGGAATTAGTCGTGAAAATATATACAAAATACACAAAAATACCCATCCACTCAAATAAACAACATTTATTCCGTTCAACAGAACAAACATTTCCTCTATCATGACATGCATGTCTTCAAAATTATATGACCAAGAGGAAAGTAAAATTAATTAAAACTGCGGGCAGTGATAATCCGGGGACCATACCGCTCCATCCTGATTGGACGAGTGCATGCTAGAGTCGTTAACAACGACAGTCCAGATCCGATTGTTCAAAATTTCAACTCAATCGATCGAAAAATGAACGCAGGGATGCATTTTAAAGGTGCAGTGGCACTAACTGAGTTGCCACGAATATGGCCACGAAATTGCCAATATGGCCATCACAAAATATTTTCCTTAATCAATTGGCTCATAGCATAACCAATCTGCAAGTATTTCATCCGAAGATGTATCTCTCAGGAATTTTAATTAAATAAGTCATTTATAAATCAACGAGTTAATTTATTAAATGATTAATCAATAAATCAATATTTTCCTTGACAGCCACATCCCTTGGTCAGTGTCATGTCCAAATATCAGCTTCCTTACTCAAAAGGTGCCTGAGTTAATGTAATGTAATTACTGTAATAAGATTACTGCAATTACTGTAATGATTACTGTAATTACTGTAATTACCGGAACTGTAATTACTGTAATTACCTCAGGTAATTACTGTAATGTAATTACTGTAATGTAATAAGAAATGTAATTAATTAAATAAGTACGGGTTCCAACAACAAGTTCCAACAACAAGTTCCAACAAGTTCCAACAGCAAGTTCCAACAGCAAGTTCCAACAACAAGTTCCAACAACAAGTTCCAACAAGTTCCAACAAGTGCCAACAGCAAGTTCCAACAACAAGTTCCAACAACAAGTTCCAACAAGTTCCAACAGCAAGTTCCAACAAGTTCCAACAGCAAGTTCCAACAACAAGTTCCAACAACAAGTTCCAACAGCAAGTTCCAACAGCAAGTTCCAACAACAAGTTCCAACAACAAGTTCCAACAGCAAGTTCCAACAACAAGTTCCAACAAGTTCCAACAACAAGTTCCAACAGCAAGTTCCAACAAGTTCCAACAACAAGTTCCAACAACAAGTTCCAACAAGTTCCAACAGCAAGTTCCAACAGCAAGTTCCAACAACAAGTTCCAACAAGTTCCAACAACAAGTTCCAACAGCAAGTTCCAACAACAAGTTCCAACAACAAGTTCCAACAACAAGTTCCAACAACAAGTTCCAACAAGTTCCAACAAGTGCCAACAGCAAGTTCCAACAACAAGTTCCAACAACAAGTTCCAACAAGTTCCAACAGCAAGTTCCAACAACAAGTTCCAACAAGTTCCAACAGCAAGTTCCAACAACAAGTTCCAACAAGTTCCAACAGCAAGTTCCAACAGCAAGTTCCAACAACAAGTTCCAACAGCAAGTTCCAACAACAAGTTCCAACAACAAGTTCCAACAAGTTCCAACAGCAAGTTCCAACAACAAGTTCCAACAACAAGTTCCAACAGGTTCCAACAAGTGCCAACAGCAAGTTCCAACAACAAGTTCCAACAACAAGTTCCAACAAGTTCCAACAAGTGCCAACAGCAAGTTCCAACAACAAGTTCCAACAACAAGTTCCAACAAGTTCCAACAGCAAGTTCCAACAGCAAGTTCCAACAACAAGTTCCAACAACAAGTTCCAACAACAAGTTCCAACAAGTTCCAACAAGTGCCAACAGCAAGTTCCAACAACAAGTTCCAACAACAAGTTCCAACAAGTTCCAACAAGTGCCAACAGCAAGTTCCAACAACAAGTTCCAACAACAAGTTCCAACAAGTTCCAACAGCAAGTTCCAACAGCAAGTTCCAACAACAAGTTCCAACAACAAGTTCCAACAAGTTCCAACAAGTGCCAACAGCAAGTTCCAACAACAAGTTCCAACAACAAGTTCCAACAGCAAGTTCCAACAGCAAGTTCCAACAACAAGTTCCAACAAGTTCCAACAAGTGCCAACAGCAAGTTCCAACAACAAGTTCCAACAACAAGTTCCAACAACAAGTTCCAACAGCAAGTTCCAACAGCAAGTCCCAACAACAAGTTCCAACAACAAGTTCCAACAAGTTCCAACAAGTGCCAACAGCAAGTTCCAACAACAAGTTCCAACAACAAGTTCCAACAAGTGCCAACAGCAAGTTCCAACAACAAGTTCCAACAAGTTCCAACAGCAAGTTCCAACAGCAAGTTCCAACAACAAGTTCCAACAACAAGTTCCAACAAGTTCCAACAGCAAGTTCCAACAGCAAGTTCCAACAACAAGTTCCAACAACAAGTTCCAACAAGTTCCAACAAGTGCCAACAGCAAGTTCCAACAACAAGTTCCAACAACAAGTTCCAACAACAAGTTCCAACAGCAAGTTCCAACAACAAGTTCCAACAACAAGTTCCAACAAGTTCCAACAAGTGCCAACAGCAAGTTCCAACAACAAGTTCCAACAACAAGTTCCAACAAGTTCCAACAGCAAGTTCCAACAAGTTCCAACAACAAGTTCCAACAGCAAGTTCCAACAACAAGTTCCAACAGCAAGTTCCAACAGCAAGTTCCAACAACAAGTTCCAACAACAAGTTCCAACAGCAAGTTCCAACAACAAGTTCCAACAACAAGTTCCAACAAGTTCCAACAAGTGCCAACAGCAAGTTCCAACAACAAGTTCCAACAACAAGTTCCAACAAGTTCCAACAGCAAGTTCCAACAACAAGTTCCAACAAGTTCCAACAGCAAGTTCCAACAACAAGTTCCAACAAGTTCCAACAGCAAGTTCCAACAGCAAGTTCCAACAACAAGTTCCAACAAGTTCCAACAAGTGCCAACAGCAAGTTCCAACAACAAGTTCCAACAACAAGTTCCAACAAGTTCCAACAGCAAGTTCCAACAGCAAGTTCCAACAACAAGTTCCAACAACAAGTTCCAACAAGTGCCAACAGCAAGTTCCAACAACAAGTTCCAACAACAAGTTCCAACAAGTTCCAACAAGTGCCAACAGCAAGTTCCAACAACAAGTTCCAACAACAAGTTCCAACAAGTTCCAACAGCAAGTTCCAACAGCAAGTTCCAACAACAAGTTCCAACAACAAGTTCCAACAAGTTCCAACAAGTGCCAACAGCAAGTTCCAACAACAAGTTCCAACAACAAGTTCCAACAAGTTCCAACAAGTGCCAACAGCAAGTTCCAACAACAAGTTCCAACAACAAGTTCCAACAAGTTCCAACAGCAAGTTCCAACAGCAAGTTCCAACAACAAGTTCCAACAACAAGTTCCAACAAGTTCCAACAGCAAGTTCCAACAGCAAGTTCCAACAACAAGTTCCAACAACAAGTTCCAACAGCAAGTTCCAACAACAAGTTCCAACAACAAGTTCCAACAAGTTCCAACAGCAAGTTCCAACAACAAGTTCCAACAACAAGTTCCAACAGCAAGTTCCAACAACAAGTTCCAACAACAAGTTCCAACAAGTTCCAACAAGTGCCAACAGCAAGTTCCAACAACAAGTTCCAACAACAAGTTCCAACAAGTTCCAACAGCAAGTTCCAACAGCAAGTTCCAACAACAAGTTCCAACAACAAGTTCCAACAAGTTCCAACAAGTGCCAACAGCAAGTTCCAACAACAAGTTCCAACAACAAGTTCCAACAAGTTCCAACAAGTGCCAACAGCAAGTTCCAACAACAAGTTCCAACAACAAGTTCCAACAAGTTCCAACAGCAAGTTCCAACAGCAAGTTCCAACAACAAGTTCCAACAACAAGTTCCAACAAGTTCCAACAAGTGCCAACAGCAAGTTCCAACAACAAGTTCCAACAACAAGTTCCAACAAGTTCCAACAAGTGCCAACAGCAAGTTCCAACAACAAGTTCCAACAACAAGTTCCAACAAGTTCCAACAGCAAGTTCCAACAGCAAGTTCCAACAACAAGTTCCAACAAGTTCCAACAGCAAGTTCCAACAGCAAGTTCCAACAGCAAGTTCCAACAACAAGTTCCAACAACAAGTTCCAACAAGTTCCAACAAGTGCCAACAGCAAGTTCCAACAACAAGTTCCAACAACAAGTTCCAACAAGTTCCAACAGCAAGTTCCAACAGCAAGTTCCAACAACAAGTTCCAACAACAAGTTCCAACAGCAAGTTCCAACAACAAGTTCCAACAACAAGTTCCAACAACAAGTTCCAACAGCAAGTTCCAACAACAAGTTCCAACAAGTTTCAACAAGTGCCAACAGCAAGTTCCAACAACAAGTTCCAACAACAAGTTCCAACAACAAGTTCCAACAAGTTCCAACAAGTGCCAACAACAAGTTCCAACAACAAGTTCCAACAAGTTCCAACAAGTGCCAACAGCAAGTTCCAACAACAAGTTCCAACAAGTGTTATTATCACATTGCAATGACCTCTAAACATTCGTAAACCATTAACACCTATTTTAAGCGTGCCGAATCAGTAAGCATCACCCCTTCTATGAGCCTCGACCAGAGGGTGGTTGTCACCCACAAACACTCGTCGCGAGCTGTTCCATTGTCTGTTGATTCCCATTCTGCTGTTTTTGTCTCATAATCAAGATAAATTTGGAACAGCCCTTAAACTAACACCAAGCAGATCAATTTTTATATTTAAATATAAAATCATTTTCTCATTAATTCATAATCATAAAATCATTTAATCCGTGTCACCCATGCTATTTATCTAGCAAATTTCGTCAAAAAAAACACAACAAGTTTTAGTTATGGCGGGAAAACTGAAAAAAATTCTCTATTTAAAACGGGTGTACACGATTGTACACGTGTACGGACCTTACCGAACCTTACCGACCCGGCAAACAAATCGCCTCATGGTGCACTTCATGAGCCGACTTGCCCGCAGACCAGAGTAAGGCTCTTAACACCCAGCGTATACCGTACGCATCCTCGCAAACACACGAATAATAGAATCATTTAAACCGTTCCATCCGTGACTTTTACCTTGGACGGTCGTGACAAAAATACTTTTACACTCCTTGGATTACCTACGGAATGCAAGTCCCACACACCAAATCCTCCATCTTCAGAATTCATATTTCATAATGGACAGATCCCCAAGACGTCATGCTTACATGCTCACCTTGGCGACGTCCACTCGAAATTTCAGCGGTGCCTCCATATTGTGGAAGAATTTCGTGTATGACTCACAGGACTCCAATGACCGGACTCAGGTTTACCACAAGGTCTGGTTTATTATTCACTTCATTCCATTTACCAAATAATACCGCATTATTCAATGGCTGAGATTAACTCTTTTCCATGGTCCTTTTCGTTCGGCTGATGTTCTTCCGCAGCGCCGTACTCGTTCATTCCATCGTTCCGTCGGGCAGGGCTTCTGAGGACAAGTCTACTTTACTCAACGTTTGCTCTCGTTATATCGCCAAACTGGACTTAATCTCCTCTCCGCTAATGTCCCGAGGTCATGCATCGCACCGAGTCCTGGCATCAGCTCGCTCCCCTCCTGCTGTGATTTCCATTTACACAGCAGGGGGGGGTGCTCTAGCCTGGGGCCTTGACCAGGTGTTTCAAGAGATTACATTGTTCATACACATAAAATGTATCTGCTTTGTTACCAGGTTAATTAATAAGTTACCAGGGCCAATCAATATGTTACACTGAGTTACACTTCCACAAGACCCTTAAAGACCCAAAATACCCCAAAGACCCAAAAAGACCCCGAAGCCCCAAAATACCATGAAAACCGAAAATACGCAGAAGACGCACGTAAACATGTTTCTATTGCATGTAATTAATAGACGTACTCAGTGTAATTTATCGATGTACTCAGGTTTCCATAACATTCAATTAACGGACGTACTGTTCTCATATTCCATTAGTATGTATTTAATAGACGTACTCGGTCAGGTTTCAATGGTATCTTTCTTATGAGAACAGAGCAAACGAACATGGTTATGTCGTCATGTCGTTATGTATGTTTGTTTGTGTGACTAAAACTTCTTCTTCTTCTTCAAATAAAATGAACATCCTCTTAATTAACCTGCTTAATGACGTTCAGATTGCTGAGACCCCTCAGACCTTTGACGACCCTTTAATCCCCCCAAGACCCTTTAGTCCACCAAGACCCCCGAAGACCCAAAAGACCCCGAAGACCCAAAATACCCCAAAGACCCAAAATACCCCAAAGACCCAAAATACCCCAAAGACCCAAAATACCCCAAAGACCCAAAATACCCAAAATACCCCAAAGACCCAAAATACCCCAAAGACCCCAAAGACCCAAAATACCCCAAAGACCAGGAAGACCCAAAAGACCTTAAAGACCCAAAATACACTGAAGACCCAAAACACCCCGAAGACCCAAAAGACCCAAAAGACCCCAAAATACACAAAATACCCCAAATACACAAAATACCCCAAAGACACAAAATACCCCAAAATACCCCAAAGACCCAAAATACCCCAAAGACCCAAAATACCCCAAAGATAACACCCCAAATACCCAAAACACCCCAAAGACCCAAAACACCCCAAAGACCCAAAACACCCCAAAGACCCAAAACACTCCAAAGACCCAAAACACTCCAAAGACCCAAAACACCCCAAAGACCCAAAACACCCCAAAGACCCAAAACACCCCAAAGACCCAAAACACCCCAAAGACCCAAAACACCCCAAAGACCCAAAACACCCCAAAGACCCAAAACACCCCAAAGACCCAAAACACCCCAAAGACCCAAAACACCCCAAAGACCCAAAACACTCCAAAGACCCAAAACACTCCAAAGACCCAAAACACCCCAAAGACCCAAAACACCCCAAAGACCCAAAACACCCCAAAGACCCAAAACACCCCAAAGACCCAAAACACCCCAAAGACCCAAAACACCCCAAAGACCCAAAACACCCCAAAGACCCAAAACACCCCAAAGACCCAAAACACCCCAAAGACCCAAAACACCCCAAAGACCCAAAACACCCCTAAGACCCAAAACACCCTAAAGACCCAAAACACCCCAAAGACACTGAAGACCCAAAAGACCCTTAAAGACCCAAAACACCCTGAAGACCCAAAACACCCTGAAGACCCAAAAGACCCGAATACCCAAAACACCCCAAAGACCCAAAACACCCGAAGACCCAAAACACCCCAAAGACCCAAAACACCCCAAAGACCCAAAACACCCCAAAGACCCAAAACACCCCAAAGACCCAAAACACCCCAAAGACCCAAAACACCCCAAATACCCAAAACACCCCAAAGACCCAAAACACCCCAAAGACCCAAAACACCCCAAAGACCCAAAACACTCCAAAGACCCAAAACACTCCAAAGACCCAAAACACCCCAAAGACCCAAAACACCCCAAAGACCCAAAACACCCCAAAGACCCAAAACACCCCAAAGACCCAAAACACCCCAAAGACCCAAAACACCCCAAAGACCCAAAACACCCCAAAGACCCAAAACACCCCAAAGACCCAAAACACCCCAAAGACCCAAAACACCCCAAAGACACTGAAGACCCAAAACACCCTGAAGACCCAAAACACCCTGAAGACCCAAAAGACCCAAATACCCAAAACACCCCAAAGACCCAAAACACCCGAAGACCCAAAACACCCCGAAGACCCAAAAACACCCCGAAGACCCAAAACACCCTGAAGACTCAAAACACCCCGAAGACCCAAAAGACCCCGAAGACCCAAAACACCCCAAAGACCCAAAACACCCAAAGACCCAAAACACCCTGAAGACCCAAAACACCCTGAAGAACCAAAACACCCTGAAGACCCAAAACACCCTGAAGACCCAAAAGACCACAGAAGACCCAAAAACACCCTGAATACCCAAATGGCCCTGAAGACCCAAAAGACCCAAAGACAAAGAGGAACCAAAAGACCCAAAAGCTCCTGAAGACCCAAAAGCCCCTGAAGACCCCAAAGCACCCAAAAGACCCCAGAGAAGCCAAAAAGACCCAGAGGATCCAAAAAGACCCTGAAGACCCAAAACACCCTGAAGACCCAAAACACCCTGAAGACCCAAAACACCCTGAAGACCCAAAACACCCTGAAGACCCAAAACACCATGAAGACCCAAAACACCCTGAAGACCCAAAACACCCTGAAGACCCAAAACACCCTGAAGACCCAAAACACCATGAAGACCCAAAGCACCCTGAAGACCCAAAACACCCTGAAGACCCCAAATACCCTTTAGATCCAAAAGACCCTTAAATACCCCGAAGAACCAAAATACCCCAAAGACTCTTAAAGACCCAAAACACACCCCCAAATACCCAAATTACCCTTAAAGGCACAGAGGATCCAAAATATCCTGAAGACACCAAAGACTCAAAAGACCCAAAACACACCCCCAAATACCCAAATTACCCTTAAAGGCACAGAGGATCCAAAATATCCTGAAGACCCAAATGGCCCTGAAGACCCAAAAGACACCGAAATGGTAAAAGATGCCTATCCCTCTGAAACAACGTGTGATGAGGCGCGCAGAGCGCACCGAGTCACGCTTGTGTAATTAATAGATGTACTCACATTTCAACAGCATGTAATTAAAAGACATCTGGCAAATAAAATACTGTCCTGTGGAGGGCTCTATTAAGATGTAGCACCCATGGATGACCAATTGAGCTTACATTGAGGTGTTATTCAATGGTGGATTTCACTATGAAGCGCGGGGGGAGGGGGGGAGAGGAAGAAGAAGCGGGAGCTTTTACCTGTGGTCCCGAGCAGTCTTCAAACCTGCAGGAAATAAATCCAAACCGAAGACGGAATTTACAGTCACGTGAAAAAGTAGGTACACCCCATGTAAAGTTTTGACTTTTTCAACATACAGCTATTTGATCTTCATTTCAACAATATTGATAGATAAAGGTGATACAATATAACAAATATCATGAAACATTTACATTTTGTAGTCCTTTGTATGATTTAAATAAACATAAATGCAAATTTCGCATGTGGAAAAAGTAAGTACACCCCTACATTTATCACTACTTCAAATACCTAAAATTAGAATCAGGTGCACCAGCTCAGGTGCAAATGATGAGAACATCGTTAGAGAGGATCTTGGAGGAATCTGTCTTATTTAAACCTCAGAAATTTAATTTAGTTTGCTCTTTGTTGTTGAAGTGTGCGGCGTCACCATGCCAAGATCAAAAGAGCTCTCTGAGGCCTTCATATAGAAGGTTATAGATGCCTACGAGTCTGGGAAGGGATTTAAAAAGATCGCCAAACAATTTGAAATCAATCATTCGACTGTCCGGAAGATTATCTACAAGTGGAGAAGATTCCAAACAACTGCCAACTTGTTCAGGCCAGGCCGCCCCAGCAAGTTCTCTCCCCCGAGAGCAGACCGCAAGATGCTGAAAGAAGTCTCAAAGAACCCCCAGAATGTCATCACGGGACCTACCGGTAGCTCTTGCCACTGTTGATGTCAAAGTGCACGAGTCTACCATTAGAAAGAGGCTGCACAAATTTGATCTACATGGGAGGTGTGCCAGGAGGAAACCTTTTCTGTCCAGAAAGAACATCAGGGCAAGACTAAAGTTTGCCCATGAACACCGAGGCAAAGACCAGCACTTCTGGAACAATGTGCTCTGGACAGATGAGTCAAAGGTAGAGCTATTTGGCCACAGTACCAGAAGACATGTTTGGCGAAAACCAAAGACAGCATTTGACCACAAGAACTTGATACCAACTGCAAAGCATGGTGGTGGAAATAGTATGGTTTGGGGCAGCTTTGCTGCATCAGGGCCTGGGCAGCTCACCATCATAGAATCCACTATGAATTCTTCATTGTGCCAGAGGATGCTTGAGGATAATGTGAGGCCATCTGTCGGAAAGTTGAAGTCCAACCAAAGGTGGACATTTCCACATGACAATGACCCTAAACATACCAGTAAATCCACCAAGGAATGGCTGAAAAGAAAGAAATGGAGGGTTCTGGAATGGCCAAGTCAAAGCCCAGATCTAAATCCCATCGAGATGTTGGGGGGGGGATTTGAAACGAGCTGTGCATGCAAGAAAGCCCTCAAACATCGCACAGCTGAATTAGCCTCGTCCTGCAGGGGGGGGGGGGGGGTTGCTATCATTATAAAAAAACTCTCTTCCTCACTCGCCCTGCACTACCCTCTCTCCACCTCACCCCCAGGAATACCTTTGGCTACGGCTTCCCCTTCGCTCCCACCTTTTGTTCATATGTGTGTTGTACCGTCCACAAAACAGTGATGACTCCATCTACATCTCGCTGTCTGATAATATGGACCAACTTCTATCTACCCATCCCAACTCTCTCTTCCTCATATGTGGTGATTTCAATTGTCACCATGCCAGTTGGCTGGGTGTGGGTACCTCTCTCACCAGCCATGGCTCTTCAGCAAAGGACTTCTGTTACTCACTGGGACTGACACAATCTGTCAATTTCCCGACCCGGATCTCAGTCAACGGAGCATCTTCTCTTCTGGACTTGGTTATGACTAACTTCGCTGAAAATGTCTGCTGCTCTTCTTCTGCTCCAATCGGCTCATCTGATCATGTGCTTGTTAAAGTTAACATCTTTCTGACCATTCTCAGAGAGCCTCCTCAGCGTCGACGAGTCTGGCATTTCACTCAGGCCAACTGGCACGGTCTTCAAGCAGCCATCAATCATCTGGACTGGTCTCCCATCTCTACCGCCTCTGACATCAACTCATCCTGGGAATTCTTCCAAAGTAAATTGCTCTCTCTCATGCACAGATTTATCCCATCTCGTCTTCAGTTGTCATACCCTTCCTCCCGTCCATGGTACACGGAATCTTGTGGTGAGGCTATTGCCCAGAAACAACTTGCTTTCGTCTCCTGGAAAGCAAATCCAATGGAAGGAAATCTCATTTCCTTTCACAAAGCCCGAAACAAGTGTGTGTCCACCCTCAGGAGAGCCAGGAAACAATATCTCTCCGTTCTCAGGACAGAACTCTCTTATCTGTCTCCCTCTTCCAAATCCTGGTGGCATCTGGTCAAATCTGTTTCTGGTGTTTGTTTCCCCTCCATCCCCTCCCTCACCTCAAACGGCCACACGGCTGACTCCGCACGTGAAAAAGCTGAATGCCTCAACTCTGTGTTTGCCTCTAAATCTTGTGTCCCAAACCCATCCCTCTCTGTACCCACCATACCCAGTCATACCCATCTGCTCCTGGACTCTGTGTCCTTTCCTCCTAACAAGGTGGAAAAGTTTCTGTCAACCCTCGACTCTGATTCTGCAACTGGACCTGACGGCATCAGCCCACGGGTCCTAAAATCCTGTTCTTCCGCTCTTTCACTCCCTCTCTCTCTGTTCTCTTCACCCTCTCTTTTGTTCAAGGTCATCTGCCATCTGCTTGGAAATCTGCCAACATCACCGCTTTGCACAAAAAAGGTGCAAAAACAGATCCCAGCAACTATAGACCAATCAGCCTTCTCCCAATTATCAGCAAAGTCATGGAATCCATCATTGCTTCAGATATGAAATCTTTCCTCTTCTCCAATGGCTTGATCTCTGATCATCAATTTGGTTTCAGACCTGGTCACTCTACTCTGGACATGCTGCTTCTGCTTTCTCAACAATGGATGGAGGTCCTCAATGCCAAACAGGAAATTAGAGCAGTCTCCCTTGACATATCACGTGCCTTCGATACGGTCTGGCACCCCGCTCTGCTCACCAAACTCTCCTCTTTTGGTATCCATGGAAATCTCCACGCATGGCTGGCGGACTTCCTCTCTAGTCGTAGTCAACGTGTGGCCCTGAATGGGTTTCTCTCATCTCCTCTTCCTGTTCAGGCTGGAGTTCCCCAAGGCAGTGTTCTGGGCCCTGTGCTTTTTCTGGTCTTCATCACTGATCTCTCTGACTCTCTTGAAAATCCTCTCTATCTCTTTGCTGATGACTCTACTCTCTGTCGCTCCATTCTTCATCCCTCAGATCGGCAGTCTGCAGCCTCCTCACTCTCTGCAGACCTGGACAAAATCACAGACTGGGCAAACAAGTGGAACATGTCTTTCAATCCTGACAAATCTCACACACTTACGATGTCTCTCCGAAAAGACCGACTGGACAACCCTCCCATCCACTTTCTGAATACTCCTCTCCAAGAAGTTCTGTCACTCAAGCTTTTGGGTCTGACTATCTGCCGTGATCTTTCCTGGGAAAACCACATTTCAAATCTGGCCTCCAAAGCCAGTCGCCGACTGGGCATCCTCCGTCGTGCGAAGCCCTTCCTTGGCACACCTGAGCTTCTCACCACATACAAGGCTTTCATCCGCAGCTCAATGGAATACTGCTCTCCCCTCTGGGCTGGTGCTCCTGCCTCACACCTAGCTCGTCTTCACGCTGTTGAAACCAAAGCATTCAGAATCATTGGAATCTCCCGCGATGAAGCTAACTCCAAGGGCCTCTCACTCACTCACCGCAGGCAGGTTGGTGGTCTTTCCGTCTTCTACCGACTCCTCTCTGGCCTTGCCCCCCCCAGCTCTCTCTGGGCTCTGTCCCGCAAATATTCCTCCAGGTCGCACAAGATCTGCCTGCAACCCTCTTATGGTTAAACTGCCAAAATCAAGACTCTCTGCTCACCTTCACTCCTTCATTCCTCTTTTCTCCCACCTCTGGAACAAACTCCCTCACTCTCTTCAATCCCACTCCACCCTCCAGGTCTTTAAAACAGCTGTTCACCACCATCTCTTATCTTCCCCCATCCAAAACCTTGATCTTTTCTACCCCCGCTAATTTCACCCCAATTCCACATCTATCTATAATTCCAGTAATCTCTGTGTGTATGTTTGTATGTTTGTATGTTTGTATGTTTGTATGTTTGTCTGTGACCGCTGTTTCTCGACAACTACGGGTCCGATATACTTTAAACTTGCCAGGTATATTGCTGGGGACCCGAGGATGTGCCTTTTCAAGGTTTCATATTAATCGGAGAAGTAGTTACCGAGCTATGTCCAAAAAACGATTCAACCAATCAGAGAGCAGCGAGCTATCACGTGTGCCGAACGTGGCGAACAGACTCTGCCTCGGACGGCACATTTGAGAGCGTATTCATTTATTTCCCGTCGGCAAACTATGTTGGCGCTATGTTGGCGTTAAACTATGTTTTAAAACTAATTAAAACTAATTTGCGATTCTTTCGCTTTGCGATGCGATTTGCGATTGCGTTAAACTCGCTCGGGCGTTAAACTATGTTTTAAAACTAATTAAAACTAATTTGCGATTCATTCGCTTTCCTGCGCGTTTGTGCACGCGATGGCGATTTCTTTACCAAACTCCGCAAGCCGTTAGCTTTGGACCAAACCATTTCATGTAAATAGAGGGGGGGGATTGTCACCGTACTCGCAAGCCGTTCGCTTTGGACCAAACCATTTCATGTAAATAGAGGGGGGGGGGGGGGGATTGTCACCGTACTCGCAAGCCGTTCGCTTTGGACCAAACCATTTCATGTAAATAGAGGGGGGGGGGGGGGATTGTCACCGTACTCGCAAGCCGTTCGCTTTGGACCAAACCATTTCATGTAAATAGAGGGGGGGGATATACTTTTAGATATATATATAGTACGGGCATGCCCTAGTTTTTGAAATACCAACTTCTGTCCTGGAAGTCCTTGGTGTCCTTGTGTTTTATACTTCTCCCACCCCCCCCCCCCTTCCCATGCCTCCTCCCCCCAAGCCCTCTCCCTCCCACACATCTCCCTGCTCTTAAATGTTGTGTGCTCTCATGTGTTTGTGTGTTTCCCCTTCTCTTGTCGTCCGCTCCTTCTTTTTATATATTTTGTTTGTCTGGTTGATTTGTTTGTGAAGTAAATGTCAGCTCTTTCACGAGCCTCGATTCAGTATACAAAAAAAAAAAAAGCTGAAAGAATTCTGCATGGAGGAGTGGGCAAAAATTTCTCCCAATCGATGTCAGAGACTGGTAGACAGTGTTGTAAGAAACGCCTACTTGAGTTTGTTTCTGCCAAAGGGGGCAATACCACCTTTTGGAGCCAAGGGTGTACTTACTTTTTCCACATGCGAAATTTGCATTTATGTTTATTTAAATTATGCAATGGACTACAAAATGTAAATGTTTCATGATATTTGTTATATTATATCACCTTTATCTATCAATATTGTTGAAATGAAGATCAAATAGCTGTATGTTGAAATATGTTGAAAAAGTCAAAACTTTACATGGGGTGTACTTACTTTTTCACGTGACTGTATGTACAAAAATAATCGATTTATTTTTTGGAAGCCGATAACAAGAACACACCGGTAAATAAATGTTCTGAAGCAGGATCCCTCTTAGCAGACGTATCAACAAACAAAGGAAGATATAAATTAAAAGAACCTTTGTGTTTGTGTTTGCTGGGCTTATCTCTGTCTCGTGTGTCCAGGATTGTCAGGGATCGTCAGGCTCCGAGCGCAGTCGTCCGACGTGGCTCTATGGTTGGCGGGAAGAAAGGCCTCGACGCGCCCTTCTTCGCGCGCTGCTCGGCCAACGTACGCCGCTGCGGCAGGCCTCGCGTCTCCGTGCGATCACTCGCGAGGTCCTGTGCGTGAATGCAGGGAAGGAGGATCGTCAGCGCTCCAACGTCTCTCCACCGTCCGTCGTCGCCCAACAAGCAAGGGTCCAGGGTCAGAGAGCAATGGCAGAGGGCAAGAAGAGAAGAGAGTCATGCGCCTCTGTCCACGTGCGCTGTCTCGCCCCGCCCCCATCATCTCCTGCCTTCCACCTTTTGTCCTGTTCAAGTGACTCATGGTTGTCCCTCAAAGCCCTCTCCCCATTGGTATCTTTGTGAAAATAAGACTGTTCTTCACGGTTCTGTTTAAATATGTTTAAACTTTCCCCTGCAGTGTTTTATTCAGTGGTTTATTACAACATGCTGTTTTTCTTCCCATTTAAAAGGCTCCTTTCAATGTCCTCTTCAACCCATTCAATTTCAAAAAAATATTCAATCTCTTATAATTCTCTCACTACATGCTCTAAATTCTCATTCATTCCACCCCTCCTCCATCATTCTTAAACGGATCGCTAACTTGAAAATCACAATGAACCCAATTTGTTATAAATGTTCATCTTTCATTAATCATCCACTTTCTGAACTCCCCCCTTGCCCCTCCCCTCCAAATCTCCCCCCTTGCCCCTCCCCTCCTAAACTCCCCCCTTGCCCCTCCCCTCCGAAACCCCCCCTTGCCCCTCCCATCCTGAACTCCCCCCTTGCCCCTCCAAATCTCCCCCCTTGCCCCTGAAGATGGGGGTTGGGTTGACGATTCCTGACGAGATTCAAGAGCCGATTTGAGCGAAGTGCCCACTAAATAACATTTATTTTCAGTTT
Organism: Myxine glutinosa; assembly: GCF_964187855.1. Classification (NCBI taxonomy): domain Eukaryota; kingdom Metazoa; phylum Chordata; class Myxini; order Myxiniformes; family Myxinidae; genus Myxine; species Myxine glutinosa. The sequence continues at coordinate 59,502,742 of NC_136265.1, forward strand.
AGTTTCAGTTTAGTTTCAGTTTATTTTCAGAACCAAGTAATGCTCTAGAAAAGTTCAAAGAAAGGGGCGACCTACATCTGGCAAATAAAATACATTTACTTCTTCATGCAGTTGTATGAATCAAAATGGCCCCCATTGAAAAAGGGGGATAGGTTCCCAGGGGTTTGACATTCATCAGGGAAAAAAATTAAATTTTATGAACACGAATGCACATGATTACAGTTTCATTTAAAATGCTTACAAATAAAAACAACAACAACAACAACAGGTACTGTTTCCAATTTTTATTGAAGACACGGAACAGTACAGTATGATGTAACGTTTGATGATGATTAATTATTTAGAATCTAGTAAACTCAATGACGTTCTTGTCTGCCTGGTACATGTCCACTTCAGGGACAAAATAGTTGTGGAACCAATCCATAAAGATGCAAGCTGTTACCCATGCTTTTCTTTTTTCCCTCCAAAATACAGGCAGAGTTTGTTGTTTTTGCCCACGAGAGCACGTCGAATTGGGAATGACATCATAATCGGCTTAAAGCTGCAGTCCCCTTTGGCATTGGAGCAAAGGAGAAGAGGAGAATAGATATCCGGTCCTTGGCAGGCCTGAACCCCCCATGCTGTCCTCTTTGTCACATTGCGATGAGCTTCCTCATGGTCCACTGAAGCACACTCACCTGTGAGCTTTACATTGCGGATACCGTACAACGGCATAAGTGGGCAAACTATCTCCTGCTGACAAGAGTTTTTTTCTTGCTGAAAAAAAGGTGACTGGTACTTTCTCTTTCTACTCCACAAAACCTCCATTTGTCAAATTAGCTAAATCCCACCATTTTCTTAAAGGCACAAGTGTAGTGTCCTTGGTCTTGGGCATTTATGATTACTCGTTCTCCATCCCAATTAATTTGACCTCTTAGCCATTCCAAGGAACCTTCCTCGTCGATCTCTCTTTTTTCTGTCAAGCTCTTTTTTTTGCAAGCTCTTCTGTCAAGGCATAGTATATAATAATTTGCGCCTGTTTTTTTTTTTGGAAGTTTGTTGCCGAATAGATCAAGGATACCTTTTCTGGTTAAATGTTGTTTTCTTCCTCATGTACAAATCCCATTCTCTGATCTCCGCTTGTGTCCAGTTTATAATTGCACAGCTGTACTGGAATACCGGTACTGCAAGTTGGCTTATACCTTTAATTTTGTTCATTGGAGAGAGGGATGACTTCAGAATAAGTGTTATCCTGCGTCGTTACTCTTTGCTGATTAATTATTTTATGCATGTTTTTTTGTGTTGAACTTGGGGGCGTTCTGAGGTTTCAAACTATTTGTGGGATGCTTCATTTTCTAATTCCTGTATTGTTGTCCATTCATCGATTCAGATATTGTGTGTTTTTGTTTTACAACATAGAAATGTGCAATTGACGCATTTGTCATGACCAAATTCCATTTCAATGTCCTCCGAGTAACGCTTTTCTTATTTCAGTTGATCTGCCAATTTGTTATCATTCAGTGAACACAGTTTTAGATCATCCATGTACAGTAGATGTGTCACCCTTCAGGTTCTTTGGTCATTTTTCTTTTGGACGTTAGATTATATTAGTGTCCTTGTTCATCGATGAGGTTACTCAGTGGTTCCAGAGCCAGGTAAAGCAGGAGGGGGGAAAGACTGAAAGATACCTTTAATATCTCTTGTAGAAGCTTTTGTCTGTGCATTCTTTGATGTTGAGACAAACATGATGAAGAAGCAAATGCCTCGCTGCGCACAAACACATTTAGGGTTTCTCTCTTGTGTGTGTTCTTTGATGATCCCTTAAATGTGATGATTGAGTGAAGGCTTTTGGACACAAAGAACATTTGTGTGGCTTCTCTCCCGTGTGCTGTCTTTGATGAATGTGTAATTGTGATGGTCGAATAAAGGCTTTAGGACACAAAGAACACATGTGAGGCTTCTCTCCCATGTGTATCTTTTGATGATCCCTCAAAGATGATGATTGCGTAAAGGCTTTATGACACAAAGAACACTTGTGAGGCTTCTCTCCTGTATGTACTATTTGATGTATCCTTAAATGTGATGATCTCGTAAAGGCTTTAGGACACACAGAACACTTGTGAGGCTTCTCTCCTGTATGTATTATTTCATGTCTCCTTAAATGTGATGATCGAGTAAAGGCTTTAGAACATAAAGAACACTTGTGAGGCTTCACTCCTTCATGTATTATTTGATGTCTCTTTAAATGTGATGATCGAGTGAAGGCTTGAGAACACAAAGAACACTTGTGAGGCTTCTCACCCGTCTGCTGTCGTTCCTGAATGCATAAAACTGATGATCCAGTCGAGGATTTAGGACACACAGTGCACTTGTGAGGCTTCTCTCCCGTGTGCAGTATTTGATGATTCCTCAAATCTGATGATTTAGGAAAGGATTTAGGACACACAGAACACTTGTGAGGCTTCTTGCCCATGTGGATTGCTTGATGTTGTTTTAAAGATGACAACGTTGTAAATGATTTGTCACACAAAGAACACTTGTTCCGACTTCCTTGTATATCCTTGAGGGTCTCTGTGCAACATTTCCGAGACATGCTGCGAAATGTGCGAGTATCTTGAGTAACTGTCTGTGTCATGTGATGATTGAAAACTTGTGTGTTGAGCAACTGGGAACAGTTGGACCAATAATCCAGTTTCATTTGTTTCTCTGTAAAGACAAGTCACAAAAAGCAACAATTCACACCAACTCGTCCATATTTGATAAGTATGGTATTTCTCAAGCTAATTTGAATGTTATCCATAAACATTTCTTTTGGAGGGAGAGGATCCAGTTAGGATTGAAAAAAGGAAGATTTTGGAACTGGCCATATGAATGAAACAGTTACTCAGCACACACAAACTACCTTCACAAAGGTTGTTCCATCATCCTGGACACCGTTTATAACAATCTGAGGTCTCTTCCGATCAATATCAGCTTCTCTGTGCTTCCCATGGCAGTGAACATACTTCGATCAACATTCTGTTGAATCCATACATTGCTCGACCCCTCCACCAATCACTCATCCTTCACATGGGCAAGCAGCATCCTCTTCCCCCCTCTTCATACCTTGACAAAACCACACTTGGAATACGTTTTTCAATCCTAACAATTGTCGCACTCTCTCCGAAAGGACAATGTGCAAACCCTCCCATCTACTTTCTGAGCAATCCTCTTGAAACTCTTTGGTCTCACGATCAGCCATAATCTTTCCTCCAAAGCCTGTTACCGACTGGGCATCCTCCGTCGTACGACGTCCTTCCTCCCATCCACTTACAAGACCTTCATTCACAGCTTGATGGAATACTGCTCTCCCCACTGGCCTAGTGTTGGCTTAGCGGTTAGGGTGCCGGCTTGGGATCCTAGGATCCTGAGTTCGAATCCCGGTCGATCGCTAAATTAACACCAGGGGGGTTGACTCAGCCTGTCATCCTTCCAAGGTCGGCAAATTGAATACCAGCTTGCTGGGATGAATGATCCCGGTGTGTACCCCGGTTTACAATAGGTACACCATATCCCTGTGCATCGTAAGAGGCGACTAAGGGTTGGCGCCAGGAAGGGCATCCGGCCATAAAAAACATTGCCTCAAACAGGGAACCATGATTGTCATGGGGCCCGCAAGGCTAACCCCTGCTCTAGCAGGGAAAATGACCTTAAAACGATCATTCATTCATTCATTCATTCATTCATTCCACTGGGCTGGCTCCCCTGCTACACACCTTGCTCAACTTGATACTGTGGAAACCAAAGCCATCAAGATTATTGGAATCACACGCATTGAAGCCAAATCTATGGGTCGATCACTTTCACATTCCGAATGGTATCATGCCACATTGGAGACAGGTCTATGGTCTCTCTGCATTCTGCATATGGTCTGCAGTATGGTAAGAATAGTTTTGTGTCAAAATAGTGAGGTTAAAACAGTAATCGTGAATAAAATGGAATCCAGAATGCTATCATTGTGCAAGCTATTCATTATTAGGAGAGATGGTGATATTGGATATTGATCTGATCAGAAACTTGAACTGTGGGATACACAACTCAAACTGAACAGGAAATGGCACTCGGCAGAGAGCTCCTCCATGCTGAACGGTTTATGTTTTGTATTCTACTGATAGGCTGGATCTGCAGATGGACTTCAACCATATCTAATTGGCTTTTACTTGTCACCTACCAAGCATATCCACCAGGTTTTCTCAAAACGCATCCATATCTTTTTGCAATATTGGGCCAATATCTCAATTATGAATCTAAATCCAGATTCAAAAATCAATTAAAAAAATCAGATCTGAATCCAGATCCAGGTCTTATTTGTTCTGGGCACACATTAAACCTGTACACCAAGTTTAGTCCAAATCCATCCATAACTATAAGATTTGTGTATAACTATAACATAACTATAAGAGATATGCAGATATCCACAGGGGTGAAAATTGGTTGTGACTTGTCTGACGTGATGCAATGACCTTGAATGTGTTTTTTTTATGTGCAACCTGGATTGTATATGAAATAGGTTTCCTTTTCTCAATCACAATCAAGCCATTTGAGTGAAAACGATTTAAATGGACCTGTTATTCTGCAAGGTTTGAAACAAAATTATTTCATTGTGAAAGAATGAACGAAACAAGTAAACACAATGTGATGTGATCGATTGAGAGTCCGACTTACCTTCGAGCAGCTGAGCGCCTTTGCTTGGCTCCATGGGTGGAGAATCACACGGTTCCTGCTTCACATGATAATTGCTCAAAGAATCCTTGGAAGTCTGAAGAAGGTTGTTTTCAAACGTTTCTGATTTCACTACTTGAGCTTCACCTGCAAACCATGTGACAACAGTTCATCACAATAGAGGTAGGGATAAACAAGCAAATTGAAACCAAAACAATCATTCTAAGTAGTGGGAAGAAATGCACGGGGTCTCTAACAGAAAAACACATTTGGCGACTTAACCAAAGAGGTCAAAAACGAAGGGGTTATGGAAGAAAAAAAAACTCATAAATCTGAAAGGGCAGGGTGGTCAGGAAATAGAGGCAGTGCATGATGAAATGACAATTTGGTGTTCTCGCTGATGCAGAATAGCTGTCTGCATTCCATTGCCGTATCTTACTACAATTCACCAAATGTCCGTCTGTCCGTCCACCCATCCGTCCGTCCATTCGAAGGTACCGCAAAAACGGCTGAACCGATCGCAACGATATTTTGGGTGGGTAATTCTGGGACCCCCTGGAGTAAAATAGGCAATATTGTTTTTCCAATTTTCCAGTTTTTCCAAACACGATGGAATAATATTTACCGATATGAACAGTGATGTGGCTTTTATTGAAATTCTGCAAATACTGTTTAGAGTTTGATGACAATTATGAACCTGCCGCGAATGCGGAAGTGGACAGATGACGGCAATGCGCGGGTTTGATAATATCCAAATACAACCGTCATTCAATTGTGATGTTAAATCATTAAATGCTAATTGTGTTAATCGTTTTGTTGAAGTATCAATTGATGATTGGAATTGAGTGAATACAATTACGAGTTTGAATTCGTAATTGTGTTCACCCAACCGTACGGAACTTCACATCAGGATTTAAATATTTGTTTTTGTCACAAATGTTGTTGAAAGTTTATTTTTTATATTAATGTTATTTAATTTGTGATTGGAGTTATGCTGTTTGGAATGAAAAAAGAGGTATCGAGTTCAAGTGAATGACGAAATGCCGTGACGGTTTCTACTTTCGAAACATGAAATTCGCGGATCACCATATGCAGATTCGCCATTGACTGGTAGTACATGGTGTTATGTAGAATTATTATATGTAAGTGCAAAATTTGCTACACTAGTGGAACCAATGTTTTTTTGCATCTATATACCCTTGGCAACAAGACCTGAGTTGGTTCCATTTTTTTCAATGGCGTCTTCGTCCCTAACCCCAAGCCAAGTAGAAATCCACGCTATGAAAACTTTCAACTTGGTCAGTATCAAGATAAAGTTGTTAATGCAACACAGCAAGACTTTGCATGGCTACTTTCACGGTATTCACAGAGGCACCATGAAGAGACATCAGACGGTATACCAGTTTGGTCAGCATACAATTCTCGTGTGTGCACTCCAGAAGAGAACAAGACACCCAACCTTGATCAAGATCACACAATGCCTATCACTAAGGCACCAGCTCATGAGTGGACAACACTGGTGACAGTTCTTGAGAAGCTTTCGTACCTCAATAGTGTTGTGTGTCCAGAAAACACTGGAACGATCTTAGTTACATTAGACATGGATCTTTACAAGAGGGCCCTAAAGTTAGAATATCTTCATGACCAATATGCTGGGAAATGGATGGTATGCCCTGGTGGTTTCCACACTGTCTTGTGTGCACTAGGGTGCCTTGGGAGGACTGTTGAGCACAGCGGGCTTGATGAAGTTTGGAGCAAGGATCTGTACAGCACTGTGACAGTAAATCAGATACTCAATGGGAATCACCACAATCATGCTGTTCAAGCTCATGAGCTCACATTAGAGGTATTCTTTGATCTCTGGCTTTCAGAATTTCTGAAAGAGAAGCCTGCAGTTGTAGAAGCTCTATCTGCCTGTATGGATAACTTGATAGAAGCAAACAAGAAAGAGGTAGGCATTCAGGAAGCCCATCACCAACTTCTAATGGAGATTGAACATCTAAACTTGGAAAAGCAGCTGAGTGATTTTGACAGGAGCCACAGTAAATTCCCAATGTATCAATGGGCACGAATGTACATGAGGCAAGTGTTGGCGCTGATTAACTTCACACGTTCACTGAAGCAGCCAGATTTCTTCCTGTACTTGGCGTCTCTAGAAAATTTGTGCATATACTTCTTCAGCTACAACCCACTAGATTATGCTCAAAACAAGTTGTTAGCCAAAGATATTTCTCAAAAAACGTCTGTTAACTGGATATGTGTTCTGGTGGATTTTCTGTACAAGGAATGACAGAAATGCCAGAAAAAATGGTTAATCAAAGTGTTTTATGTGAAAAGATACATACAAAATTGCAAAAGATGGCGGCCATTTTGAAAGTCAAAATGGCCGCCAAAGACGCCATTGAAAAAAATGGAACCAACTCAGGTCTTGTTGCCTAGGGTATAAGGATTCCAAAAAACATTGGTTCCACTAGTGTAGCAAATTTTGCACTACAATGACACAAAACCATGTACTATGGGTAAAGAACAAACGTACCTGTTTGTTTCTGAATGGGTACGTTTTTAATGGAAGTCCTTCACGAACTCGCTGTCCATGTCTGACATGCGACTGATGAAGGTGCTGCAGGAATGGGGAATTTATTGGTTTCATGCTTTAGCATTCGCCATTTCTGAATTGTCTGTTTGCTTCTGGCCTCCCACCCGTGCATAGCACGGGTACCTCACTCGTAAAGATAATTCACTGAACTCTTAATTAGTGCCCTGGGATTGTCATGTTCACCTCACCACCCTGCCCTTTCATAAAAATCAAAGTCGAAAAATCAAAGCACCTGAGCACCTTTGCTTGGCTCCATGGGTGGAGAATCACACGGTTCCTGCTTCACATGATCATTGCTCAAAGAATCCTTGGAAGTCTGAAGAAGGTCGTTTTCAAAAGTTTCCGATTTCACCGCTTGAGCTTCACCTGCAAACCATGTGACAACAGTTCATCAAAATAAAGGTAGGGATAAACATACAATTTGAAACCAAAACAATCACTATAAGTAGTGAGGAGAAACGCATGTGGTCTCCAACAGAAAAACACATTTTGCGACTTAACCAAAGAGGTCAACAACGGAAGGGTTATGGAAAAAAACTCGTGAATCTGTAAAGGGCAGGGTAGTCTAGAAATGGAGAAAGTGCATGATCAAATGACAATTTGGTGTTCTCGCTGATGCAGAATAGCTGTGTGCATTCCATTGCCGTATAAAGATCATTCTCTGAACTCTTAATTCGTCTTTGTTAATTTGTCATGTCATGGGGAGTCATTGGGACCGTTTATTTGTCATGGGGAATGCAAGGCTAACCCCCGCTCTAGCAGGGAAAATGGCCTTTAAAATGCATGTTGTTGTGTTGTTTGTCTGAACTCTTAATTCGTGCCCTGGGATTATCATCTTCACCTCACTCCGTGCCTTTGCTAAAAATCAGTCTCAAACATTACTCATGGCCTGGTTAAACAAGGGGCCACTTTTATTCATCACCTTTTTACTACTCCTACTTCTGCAGGTGGTTCCACCTCTCAAACCAACTCTATAACCAGACTTATGCTCTTCGACCACTCTTGGATTATAGCCATCGTCATGAGATTTCACAAGAGAGCATCGAGCAAAAAAGGTGGGAAAAATAATTTTTGCACCTTTTTGCTTTGTTCATGGAAACTCAGCCTTTCAATTTTTGTAACATTCCATTCTCTCATAAAAGTATATTGCTTACCTCAAGTTATCATTATATTGTGATGTGGAAAGGTGGGGGGGAGGGATGAAAAATTCCACAACAATAACGTCTTAAGAATAGTATGGATTGCATGTTCGAGTGAGATAGAATCACTTATATGAGGGATCTGGCTGGGGTACACTGTACATAATATGTGCACAGTCGGGGCAGCGATTTTAAACAATATAGCAGAATATGGTGAGGGTGTATCTTGAAAAACCTCCTGCAGAGGCATTATGCAATTGCTGTTTAATCTCCAAGTTAATAGTGTCGTGAAAAGGTGTACACTAAATAGAATGTCCACACCTCAAGAACAATGTCAAATATTTAATTTAATGGAGAAGCCTCCCTCAAATATAATGAGGATTACAACACAGTTTAACAGTATATGCCGGCGTACTCAAACAGGACTCCATGCAACATATCCAGCAGGTCTTCTGCCCAATTCAGTTTGCATCTTGTCTTATGTAGTGTTTGGGGAGACAAAGAAATTATTCTGTGCTTTGGGGCGTTCGACTGAAGGATGAGAGTTCGAACAAGGGGTCAGGGATTCGAGACAAGCATGCGCGGTGAAGCATCTGGTTTACATTTCAACATAAGCCATAAAGATAGGCACCTTAGGAAAAAGTCCTGGCATTCCCTTCTGTATGGAAAATCAGTTTCATGGTTTTAAAGAAATATTGTATTCCATCCTTGCACAGATTTATCAATGTAAGCTTTATTCCTTTAAGTTTATCATGCACATAATTAATATTTAAGCACAGCACAAAATTTAGGTAATTTGTAATGTAGATTACTCAGAGTTATCACGAAGTATACTGTTTTTTCACTTTATTAGCATTCCATATTCCAAAGATTACAATACTGCTGTGCATCACGATTTGTATTGTAAAGCAACACTCATGTTCCCTAGCTTTCCTGCAAAGTAAGAACAGGTTTGAACAGGAAGCAAGTGATAACTCACTTACTCAATAGAAGTAGGCGGCCGGCCAACCGGCAAAAAAGTGCTTTAAAAAAGTGCCGTCGGTATTTTTTGTTAGAAGCTGGCATCCATGCTGCATGTGTTCACAAGACTTTGCTCTACAACAGAGGGGTGGATGCCAAGCTCAAAATCACATTTTTTCAGACATACTGGTCAAAACTGACCACTGGTGACCCAAATTACCATTTTTCAAATACTGCTTTATTTTCATCTATAAGACAAGGGCTTTCCAAAACTATCATTTAAGGATGTAGAGTAGTTTATAAAAGTTTGGTAGCCTTAAAATTCCTTGAAATTATATTGAATTACGAACAGATTCTCGACACAAAAACACGTTTTTCTCTAAATTGTAAAAACAGGCCTGGAACGAAAAAATAAAGACACCGTTTTGCCAAACCTTAACGATTTATCAAACTTGATCATCCAAACTGTTTGATAACATACATATTCTACTATTTCTAATTAAATTATTCTTAACTGGCAATGAAATTGACCCCGAAATGGATTTGATATCCCAAATCGCAAAGCGTAATGCTCAATCAATGTGGGTACAATATCAGTTTCACAATTGATATTGTGAATCAACCAACAATACAATGAAAATACTTCCATTTGTCCTTTTAGAGTTCTTCATTTATATTGATATACTATATTCACATGTATTCATATCCATATTGTTACAGATCGCGGTTAGATGTTATAGACCGAGCGGTGGTGTAAGACCGCGACCTAACAAAACTCACCCGATTCACCCAGAACTTTGGCCGTATCGCACCGTAGCTGCTCAATGAGGGAAAAGACAAAAACGACGCAATGCAAGAGGAAAAGGAATTAAAACGAGAAGACGTACAGACGAGTAATGGGGTTTATTATTTACACACACAAGCAAAAAGGAGCAATCAAGTTTATTTACAACACATAAGACGCAGGTGACACAGTGCAAATACTAGCTTATCTACAGGCTTAACTTATCCCATGACAGAACAAACAAAAGACACTGACTCACGCGGGGAATTGCAGGAATCGCAGGATGTGGATGGCTGGAGGGAGAGGGAAGTCCAAGGGGGGTCATGCAGCACGATCGGCGCGTTTAGCAGCCGCCGTTCCTTTTCGGCCCTGCTCCAAACCGCCGCCCAGGCCCCAAGCGGCTGCCGGGTGTCGCTGCTGCTCCCGCCTCCACTTGCCTTGCCAGGCCTTGTCCCACTCGTCTGGTCCAAACCCTCCACTCTTTCTTGGTCCCTCACTCTGACCACCGACTCCTCACCGCAACCAACTCTGTGCAACCAACTCTGACCAACGGTGCAACCAACCCTGACCAACGGTGCAACCAACTCTCTGCGCAACCAACTCTGTGCAACCAACCAACTGTCCAACCACCTCTCCTTTTACTTCCGTGCGCGCCTTTTTATAGCGCCTCCGGCGGTTAAGCCGCCGGCGTTCAGGACACGCCCATCGGGGTGCTCACCTCGGCCCTGGTTGGTCGCGCGACCCTCGGGCTCCGCCCTGGATGACGACGGGCGGGCACGCCCCTCCTCCCCTCTGACGAGGTGGAGACACGCCTTTCTTCCCTGACTCGAGCCTCGTGGTCAATGGCGGTTATTGGAGGGGAGGTAATATTGGCAATCGAGGCTCGGCAATGACGAGAGGGGATGTAATATTGGATGGAGATTTTGGGGATGGGAAGGAAAGGGGATCTATTCTCTTTCACTGGTGCAATGGAGTATTTCAATTAATGGAAGACACAGCCTTACGCTAATACACATAATAAGGATATAACTGTCAAAAGAAAGGATATATCGTGTCCTGCATGTATGTTTTATGGACTAACTACGGAAACGCCCTTTGACCTTTATACAACCACAAACGGAGGGAGGAGGGGTGATATTTTACAACAACCTTTTACAACAACATTTTACCACAACAACAAAATAAAAAAACATTCTCATATCCACAACAATATAAATGAAATATTGATTGATGCAGTGGATGCAACTTCTACTAGCAAACTTTGTTCATGAATAGCATAGTTCTTATAGATGAATCTGTTCGCATAGAAACACACGTCTCAAAATTGTATTTCTATGTCACAGTCCATGAATGTTTATGGTTATTTAGTCCATGGTTTGATCGGACGGATTGCAACAGTTCTCTGCGTTACAGCCACATGCTGAAGTGCACACCTGTCTCGATACATAGCACTTGCCGTTAGCCCGGCGGCATTTCATTTGACATCCACAAGAGATGATCTCGGTACAGGCCTTTGGGATTGATGGGATTCGAGTCCACACAATAGTCAACCCAGTCGGACCTGTTGACCATCCACCACATACAGATGGATCCTCGGCTCTGGCAACTGGAACGCTTGCTTACAGCCAAATCTTGGCTTGGTAGTTGGACCGTTCCCAGTGTAGTTGGTGTGGTGAAATTGTATCCAAGTTGCGACCCAGGCGCCATTACCGCTTCTATCCACTATGTGGCTATTATAAGAACTTAGCTCTGAGGCGTGAAGCGCAGTCCTGAGACATTTATCATGCTTTATCCACGCGTACGCTTAGAATGGTAAGGGAACTACTTTTCATGTCGCTTGCTTGCGTGCTTGATTATGATACTCTTATTGCTCATATGCTTGACATATATTGATCCTATGATTGCTAATTCTCTTTCAGATATTGCTGGTGTTCGATACAGATTAAACTCACCTTCTGAGACCCTGTTGTAGATCTGATTATTTTACAACACTTAATCTGTATCGAGCTATTGCCATCATCCAAGATCAACATGACCCACAAGCTTTTACAGTTGCCCACGTTTGGAGCGGACCCACAAACTGCAGAAGCTCCGAGCCAGCTCAAGCATTGGCTCAGTCTGCTGACCAGCTACCTGCAAGGGCATACCAACATCACAGACGATGTGAAGCACGCAGTGCTGAACTCCCATGTGACCCACATCATTCACGACTACATATCTCATTGTGCAACATTCGACGATGCCGTGACTGAGCTGCGCACCATCTATATCAAGCCGCGGAATGTTATTCACACGCGGTACCAGCTCGCCTTCAGGAAGCAAGACGCTTCGGAGGCCCTCACTCATTTTGCCCCAGAATTGCGGCGTCTTGGCAAAGAATGTGCGCATGAGACCCGAATCCATGAGCAAATGTGTGATGATTTGATGCGTGACGCTTTAATTTCTGGACTTTACTCTACTAGCATCCGGCGACGTCTGCTGGATGAGCCAAACCTGACGCTGAAACAGGCCCTCGATCAAGCTATTGTGCTTTACGAAGCGCAGGTGCAATCTGAGGTGTACGGACGGCCTTACATTACAGCAGGGCTCACTGAAGAGCGGCGCTCGGAGACCGAAGCTGCTACGGAGTTCGCTGCACCCGACACACAGCCCGAGGCGGCTGAGGCACTCGGAGCCGAAGGTACGAGCCTCGCCGCGACTACCTTGGCCGTGAGCAACGCTAAGTGGTTCTTCTGCGGAAATAGAAATCCTCTCCGTACTGCATGCCCGGCGCGCGAAGTTTCTTGTCATACTTGTGGCCAGAAGGGACACTTTGCCAAAGTATGCCGATCGAGGCGCGCGCGGCGCACCCGACCAAAATTGGCTGGCACCAACTCGACGCGTATGGCATGCGCATCACCACTGGCCATTCCGACGCAGCCCGGACCACAGGGGCTGGCCAGAGCCGTCGTCCTAGTCCTGATTGAGGGGCAAACAGCTGGAGCTTTGGTCGACACGGGATCGACCGAGAGCTACGTCGATATGGGCCTCGTCCGCCGTCAAGGTTGGCCTATCCTGGGAGGTTCGCGCAGAATCTACATGGCATCGCAATCTTTATGGATGCGGACAAAGGGCGAATGTCGTGTGAAGCTAGTTATTATTAATGGTAAAATGTACCCTGATGTTCACCTAATGGTACTGCCCATCTTATGCACCGATTTTCGGGCACGATTTTCTCAAGCACCACGGTCACTTAAAATTAAATTGGGGGGAGATGACACGCTCTTGGTATGCGCCCTGGCAGGATTGTCTATTGAACCGATGACTTTGTTTCCGAACCTGACTTCGGATTGCGCCCCAGTTGCGATCAAATCCTGGCGCTACTCCCGGGCTGATACTCAATTCATTTCTGAGGAGACGAGCAAACTCCTCCGCGAAGGCATAATCGAGCCCAGCCGTTCGCCTTGGCATGCGCAGGTTTTGGTCGTGTGGTCCGAAAATAATCGCAAGCGCATGGTAATCGATTATTCGCAAAACATTAATAGGTTTATGCTTCTGGATGCCTATCCGCTATCAGGATTGGATTCTCTGGTTCGACAGGTCGCCCAATATGGCGTGTACAGCACTCTCGATCTCCGGAGTGCGTATCATCAAATCCCTATAGCTGACAATGACAAAATCTATACAGCTTTTGAATCTGGACAGAGGTTGTATCAATTTACGCGTCTTCCTTTCGGCATAACAAATTGGGTCCCTCGCTTCCAGAGGGCCATGGACGACATCATTACCAAAGAACAATTAACAGACATTTTTGTTTATTTGGATAATCTGACGGTCTGTGGCTACGATCAGGCTCATCATGACGCCAATTTGCAACGCTTCCTCCAGGTGGCGCAAAAGTATAGTCTGACGTTTAATGAGGACAAATGGGGCTACTCCTCGAGGACGATTGATCTCCTGGGGTACACTGTGACCCAAGGAACCATAAACACCTGACAAGGAACGTCTCCGACCTTTGCTCGACATGGCACCGCCGCATGATCGTGCTTCTTTGAAGCGTGACCTCGGGCTGTTGCACACTATTCAAAGTGGGTCGAAAGTTACTCCGAGAAGCTTCGTCCCCTCATCGATTGTAAAATGTTCCCTCTCCCTCCCGCTGCCAAGGTCGCATTCCAGGCTCTGAAGTCGGACATACCTGGCGCTGCTGTGTCTTCTATCGACGATAGCGTTCCCTTTGTCCTCGAGAGCGACGCGTCGGATCACGCCATCGCTGCTACTCTCTCTCGGGGGGGGGGGGGGGGGGGGGGCGAAGCCGGTGGCATTCTTCTCAAGGACGTTATCCTCCGCCGAGAGACGTCATTCTTCTGTGGAAAAGGAGGCGTACGCAATAAGTGAGTCGATTCGTCGTTGGAGACCATATTTGCAAGGCAAACGCTTCGATGTCATTACCGATCAGCAGAGTGTTGCTTTCATGTATGACACAAAACATGCCCAGCACATTAAAAACGAGAAAATCACTCACTGGCGCATCAAGCTTGCTGATTATAGCTTTGGTATCAAGTACTGCCCTGGGCAGGAGAATCACGCAGCACACGCTTTATCCAGACCAGGTGTTTGCGCGAGTTTAAACTCTGCCGACGATTTACGCATTCTCCATGATACCTTGTGTCACCCTGGGGTGACTCGTCTGGCTCATTTTGTGTGAAGCCGCAATTTGCCCTACTCTGTCGAGGACGTTCGTCGTTTGTGCCGCACTTGTCCAGTTTGTGCTGAACTCAAACCCCGCTTCTATAAACCCGACATGGGGATGCTGATTCAGGCTACTAAACCTTGGGACCGATTAGTGATGGACTTCAAAGGGCTGCTACCTGCCTCCGGTACCTCTTGTTACCTCCTCACAATTGTGAACGAGTACTCTAGATTCCCTTTTGCCTTCCCGTGCAGCGATATGTCCGCGGCTACGGTTATCCGACGTCTGCAATATCTGTTTTCGATGTTTGGGAATCCGGGGTATGTGCATACCGACAGAGGTGCTGTGTTCTTGTCGCAGGATGTGTGGGCCTTTCTGTTGCAGCGTAATATAGCATCTAGCTACACCACCCCCATACAGCCCACACGCCAATGGTTGCGTGGAGCACTTTAATGGCACTATATGGAGGGCCATCTCTTTGGGCCTCAAGACTCATGGCCTGCGACCAGACCAATGGACTGGTATGGTACATGGGGCCCTTCATTCAATCCGCTCGCTCCTATGCACTGCTACAAACGAAATTCCGCACGATCGTTTATTTTGTTACCAGCATCGCACGGGATCTGTCCGCCCTCTGCCTGGGTGGCTTGCTCAGCCCGGTCCGGCTTTTCTCAAACGGGCGGTGCGCGCGAGCAAATACGACCCTCTCGTTGACAAGGTTAAGATCCTCCAAACTAATCCTGATCACGCTCGGATCCAACTGCCAGATGGACGCGAGTCAACTGCGTCGGTCCGTCAACCCGTGCCCTCCGGGGATCTCGTTGGGACCGAGCTCTGCTCGGGGAACCCAGTGTTGGGGAATTCGCCTCTGCGTCCACCCCATCACTCGCCCGAGCCGCCAAATATAGTTGCACCACCCCCGTCACCGTCGACTGCGAGCACCCCTGATGGAGTCGATCTAGATGCTGCCACCGAGGGCCCCCGACGTGTACCGCATGCGCACAGGACGAGAGATTCGCCGCCCTGATCGTTTTGGCTGGTCGTGATGTAACTCTTATGTAATCAGCTGCTAACTGTAGTTATATGCTTGATGCTAACCGGCTTGCTAGCGAGGTTTTAAACCCGGGGAGAAATGTGGTGAAATTGTATCCAAGTTGCGACCCAGGCGCCATTACCGCTTCTCTCCACTACGTGGCTATTATAAGAACTTAGCTCTGAGATATGAAGCGCAGTCCTGAGACATTTATCATGCTTTATCCACGCGTATGCTTAGAATGGTAAGGGGACTACTTTTCATGTCGCTTGCTTGATTATGATACTCTTATTGCTCATATGCTTGACATATATTGATCCTATGATTGCTAATTCTCTTTCAGATATTGCTGGTGTTCGATACAGATTAAACTCACCTTCTGAGACCCTGTTGTAGATCTGATTATTTTACAACAGTTGGAACGAGTCTTCTGTTGGTGAAAGCATTTCCAAAGATTTCTTGCCTTTGGAAAATACATCATGCCTGCCCTCATTCACGTCACCAGATGGATCTGGCACATTGTACAAGCGACAAACAAACTCTTCCGTCTGTTTAAAGCCCCGATCTCGACCAAGTCCTTCGAGCAGGTGTGGATGTTCAACATACACTTTCCATGCGGCCTTCTTCCCAACACCCGTAAACGACGAACATGTGTCACAACCAGTGACAGCGTGAAAACCAAGTATATTTTCAATGACTGGTTGAGATAACTTTTTGACGATTTGGTGGACTGGATAGCATTTCAGATCTTTTGCTGAGCCACCGATCATCCATACTTCCACGTCCCTGGAGACAAAGAAGTGAAGGAGCATGAGAAGCACATCTGTATCCCTACATATCACCTGGAGTCTACCAAAGTCTGTATCAGCAGCATGGAGGCATTGTCGGATCGAACAAGTGTCGGCTTCTTCATGATTAGCTGACAATTGGGAGATATCTCCATGTATGCTCGACTGTGCCTTTAATTCTTCAGTGAATCCACCAGCAGTAATCAGTTCCTGTGCCTGGGGGAGATCTCTACATTTGCTCATCAGGTCTTCACGAAGGAATCCGGCCAGATCAGCCTTATCATCATCGAGACTGATGAACTGCTCCCACACTTGAGGGAGAGGAACGTCACGTCGGTCAATGTTTCTCCGGATGGGCTTCTTCTTATCTTTTGCTCGTTTGTTTTGTGTTGGTCCCTTGATGGATGCTGAGCGATATCGAATAAATACAACGTCGACCCTTCGAACAGAGGGACTGAAATATCGTACTACTGCATGGGAGAACACATTCCCATAATCACCAAATGTTTGACAGTCTTTCGGTTTCCAGAGTGATTGGATCATTGCATGCCCATCGACAATCACACATGACAGTCTACTGAAAGTGAGCAAGGTAACTGGCATATCTATACCTATGTCCTTTGATAAGATTCCAAGCAGATCTGACTTGGAGGTGGAATTCATCTTCCCGTCGGTTTTCGCCAGAGAAAGAGGAAGACAGGACAACTCGTGCTGGAGAACCTTGTCCAGCTGAACATTTCTACCGGCTCGGGAAGCATTGAACAGTTGCTGGATAAGCTTCTGGTCTGCTTTCACCACCTTTGTCTCATTCTGTGTTGTCGTTACCTTCGTCTTGTAGAGTGTTCCAAAGTTTCTTGAGTTATTCTTCTGAAGAAGATCAAAAAATTTGACGCTCTTGTCGACCAGACGTTTCTTCACATTCTCTTTGACCATCAGCTTACCTCTTGTCTCTGCACTCAGAAAGTCGTCCTCAATTTCCGAAGTTGCTACGTCATTTGTTGTTAATGACACGAGTCGACTCTTCTCGTCGGGAGATTCACGTTCCTCATTGTTGATTCACGCTTCAACACTTTCACCGGCTTCACACCAGGGCTTGCCATTTTCGGTCGGACTGCTTTCTATTTAATGTGAATCTATAAAGATAAAGAAAGCTTGTTTTATTAAGTAGGTTGTTTAATGTAGGCCAGTATTAACGAATATTTCCTTTGTATGCTGTGGACAGTGCATATCTACCCTGAAATAGATGCATTCAACTGTAAAAATGAAAATCGAGAAAAACGACATTTTGTCCTTGAAATTCCTATGTTTTATCATGTAATTCCAAACTTACAGACCGCAATTGTGTTCAACCTAACAAGGCTATGGCATAATTGGCATATATACTTATTAGTCCCCTATCGGTGTACACCGGAGGGGACTACAGGTTTGCACTCCATCCCTCCGTCTGTCAATCAGTCAGTCAGTCAGTCAGTCCGTCCATCACGCAAAGAACAGCTTTCCAGACTAAACTCTTAATGCTAATGATTTCAAACTTGGCACATGGTTTCCTCATGATAAGTTACAGATCAAGTTCGAACTTCACGACGTTTTGATCATTTTTGACAAAGGCATGGCACTTTGAACTTTGGTAATTTCCCCAACAGTTTTCCGGACGACAGACTGCCGGGAGGGGACATGTATTGCAGCACAATACTCAGAATGCTTGTTTTTTTCGGAAAGCCGATGAAATGTAGATTAAATGCGTATTAAAGTCAAAAATAGTCATTTTTGACCATATATGGTCAAAGTGACCATTATGTCCGAAATATGCAAATTTGAGCGTGGCATCCACCCCTATGTTATTAGTCCACTACAGGTGTACACCGGATGGGACTGTAGGTTTGCACCCCCTCTGTCAGTCCGTCCATCTGTCCGTCTGTCAGTCCGTCACGCAAAGAACAGTTTTCCGGACTTTTGTTTTCTAAACTCTTAATGCTAATGATTTCAAACTTGGTACATGGTTTCCTCATGATAAGTTACAGATCAAGTTCGAACTTCACGACGTTTCGATCATTTTTGACAAAGTTATGGCACTTTGAACTTTGGAAACTTCCCCAACAGTTTTCCGCCAGGGGGGTTGACTCAGCCTGTCATCCTTCCGAGGTCGGCAAATTGAGTACCAGCTTGCTGGGATGAATGATCACGGTGTGTTCCCCGATTTAGAATAGGTGCACCGTATCCCTGCGCATCGTGAGAGGCGACCAAGGGTTGGCATCAGGAAGGGCATCCGGCCATAAAAACATTGCCTCAAACAGGGAACCATGATTGTCATGGGGCCCGCAAGGCTAACTCCCGCTCTCGCGGGGAAAATGGCCTTAAAATGATCATTCAATTTGGAGTGCGGTTCGTCAAAGCTGTTAATATTCCTTGTGTACAATATGCTGTAATCGTGGACTGTTCTTTAAAATGCTTTCCTAGAATAAGCATCAAGTCAAAAACGTTTTCACTGAATTTTGTTTCCATTAACACAATTCTTCATATCAGGCAAGAATACATTAAATTCACTTAGTTTACCAATACATCAACAATACATCCAGGGATGTTGGAGTGTCACTTTACCATATGCTCCTGCGCGTATAATCTGCGTGAATACTTCTTTAAATATGTATCTGATACTCTGCCCCTTAGCAGTGCACACAGTACGCGTCAGAAATAGCCGAGCTTCCACGGTCCGCGGATAACCCGGTCAAGATAACCCGGTCAGGATAACCCGGTCTCACATCATCCGCGCCCACATTCAACCGTGCATACATTTGCATATTTAATGAGGTTCATCTGTCACACTTTGGTTTCCGTGCGATAACTCCACCAAATATTGGCCGATTTCAGCAAAATTTTGTACACACGTGTCTCAGCATAACTCAGATCAATAGTAAGGGCATTTTATGAGATATTTCACAAATCTGTTAACTAAATTGTTACCAAAAAATTTCTTCACCAATATGTTTGTAAAGGTGTGTAATAACATGTGTTAAAATGTTGAAGTTCAACTCCCGTGGGAAACCCAGAAAAAAAGCTGTTGAATTCGGGTACCGAAAAATTATTTTCGAGAATTTTTTTTTTTTTTTTAATCGGCCCTTAAGTAACTTATGAGGGGTCAAATAAGGGTTTTTCATGATTCTGAGTTCATTGTTAACATTTATATTTTCACTTTTACATTTACACACAAAGAAGCTTTTATTTCACATACATATATAATACTCGAGAGTTATTTCTCATTCACAATGTCAGAAGTTTCAACAGTCATTGTCTATGTCTTCTTCAGACTCAACAACATCATGACTGCAGTTTCTGCATGTAATGCCATTACAGACTCCACAGGCCGAGATGCACGTGACCCCATTCTTCTTGCAGCTGCATCGCCGGTTGCTGCAATCTCCATGACAATTACAGCTCGTGAACTGCAATAGCTCCTCAGGAGCCGTGGGGTCCAGTGTTGGAACTGGCTCATACCCATGCACACCTATTGTCCATCCATAGTCACTGGGGTTCAGAGACATGCTCTGTAGAAGGATCCAGTCCCAGGTCTGCAGGTAGGCACGGAGTGAATGTGGTGCCGGATGGCAAAGGCAAAGGCAAAGGTGGTGCCGGAGAGGTGACTTCGATCCAACCCATTGAGTGAAAGGGAGTGTTTCCGTGAATAGAGACAATGTTTAAATCTATATTGTCTCCAACAAACTGAGTGACTGCATTGTTTGTTTCCCCAACCTCCATAAAGACCACCTGATCATTACTTGACAATTCACTTTCACTGGCTGGCACTTTGGCTGTCATCACTGATTGATCCTCAAGCGCAGCATCAACCGCAACCTCATCATTGATCTGTTCATCGGTTTCCTCCACAATGGTGTCAAGAGTGCCAGAAGTATCTGGAACATCATCTCCACTCCTACTATTAAGGAAGCAGTATTTGTAGTTTTGTGTCTCCGTGTAAGACTCAGTGTATCCCAGCCGGTGGAACTTGTTGAGCATCCATTTTGACCCAAATCTATGATCAAGTTGTATGGCAAGCCCCATTTGGTGTGGCAATACTCCAGACCGAGGTCGACAGGCCTTAATAAAATTCTGCCCCCAAACGGCAACTCTTTCGTCTGTCTTGACAATCGGTCTCAAGAACATCTGAAGGCTTGCAGGAACAAGTGTCAGCTGACTATCGATGTCAGTCATACTGTGTGTGGTGGGGTATGACTTTGGACCGAAATCAATCAAGGCAATATCATTGGATATGAACTTGAGTGCCGTCTTTATGATCTGAGTCTTCTCATCTCCATGGTCAAGATTAGCATGATGCACTCGCAGAATATTGTCGGTGCCATCTTTGAGACAGAGTACATCTGCCCTTCTTTCCTGTGTTGTGAAATACAAGGTGTCTTCGTATTTTTTTATTTTATTTTTTTTGTATACTGAATCGAGGCTCGTGAAAGAGCTGACATTTACTTCACAAACAAATCAACCAGACAAACAAAAATATATATAAAGAGGGAGTTTATAAGGAGTTTATAAGAGGGAGTTTATAATATAAGAGGGAATTTCTCTAGAAGTTTTATCTTTAGCCAATGCTTTGAATACGAAAGGCTCTTCTCTGGTGACTGATCAAACTCCTGCAGCTTTTCATGGACTTGGTCCATGTTCATTACCCCATGCTCTAATTCTGAGTCTAACCATTCGCAGAATTCAATAAAAACTGCCTCTCGCTCCTCATCAATACTCCTCTGTCCTCTCTTCCTTTTTCCTTCCTCATCAGTCTTGGACAAACTGTCACCTCTCGCAAACATAAGTTTGCATCGCAAATGGTACAGTGTTTCTTCTGCTACCAAGTCGTTGATCCCTTCCAGGCGTCCAGTGACTTCAGTGCCCCAGTCATCCCCGCGACTCCATGCTGTCTTCAGCAAGCTTGCCTTCAGTGTATCTGCAGTCAAATTATCTGGCACTCTGTATTTCTTTCTAGCTTGTGCTGGATTATTTTTGTAGAGCTGGGCTGGTTGGTTGCAAAGAATGCATACATCCTTATACAGGAGGTCAACTGACTGTGATCTTCTAGAACTGCAGCCAGTTGATGAACTGAACTCACAAGTAGTGCGTCTTCTCTTCAACTTTGATGACTCTTTCTCTGCCTTTGATGCTTGAGCTGACTTCTTGGTGGTTGCAACAAAGTTGTTGTACAGATCATTTTTACACTTCTGGTGGTACCTCAGTTTTCCTTCCTTTTGAGCCTCCTTCATACGTTCCACAACAGTAACATTTTCGACAGTTTCTGCTTGTTTCAATAAAGTTGAGTATCCCTTTGGAGTTGCCTGTATGAGCCTTTCAGCTGGTGTATCCGAGCGTGCACAGATGAAGCAATTGAGCACAGGTGGAGTAACGTCTTCATCCATATTGCTAGACTCCATGTCCTGCAAAGTAGAAAATGAGATATATTTAGAAATTATTTTTCCACAAAGGAGTGTCTGTGGTGAAATATAAATGTTAACAATCAACTCAGAATCATGAAAAACCCTTATTTGACCCCTCATAAGTTACTTAAGGGCCGATTAAAAAAAATAAAAATTCTCGAAAATAATTTTTCGGTACCCGAATTCAACAGCTTTTTTTCTGGGTTTCCCAGGGGAGTTGACCTTCAACATTTTAACACATGTTATTACACACGTTTACAAACATATTGGTGAAGAAATTTTTTGGTAACAATTTAGTGAACAGATTTTCATATGTTTCCCTTACTACAAGTTTGAAACCCAGCATGAATTGGGCATAAATTTTCATATTTTTTGAGATCCGTCTGTTCAGTGTGCCGTTCGCAGGTAGAAGTCAATTAGAAAATTTTCTCATCCTGTATATACCGTCCTGGCCATGACACCTTTGTTATACAGTATAGAAGATTAGTAGTCCCCTACCGGTGTACACCGGAGGGGACCACAGGTTTGCCCTCAGTCTGTCTGTCTGTCCGTCTGTCACGCAAAGAACAGATGTCGGACTTTTTTTTCTAAACTCTGAATGCTAATGATTTCAAACTTGGAACATGGTTTCCTCATGATAAGTTACAGATCAAGTTCGAACTTCACGACGTTTCGATCATTTTTTGACAAAGTTATGGCACTTTGAACTTTGGTAATTTCCCCAACAGTTTTCCGGACGACAGACTGCCAGAAGGGGACATGTATTGCAGCGCAATACTCAGAATGCTTGTTCAGCAAGGTATTCTGAAGATAATTGGCGTGGTTGCCAGCTTCTAACAAAAAATGCCATGCTAAGTGTTTTTTAGGCTTGCTGGCCGGCCGCCTTTGATGCTCGTACAATAAAAGCCACTGAATTGAGCTGAATTGGTCTTCTTTCCATGGAACAATTGGGAATGAAAATCTGAATGAAATTGGGAAAAAATGAAAATCGGCGATATTTCCATACATAACAAGAACGGTATTCCGAAAAGAGCATACAGTCACGTGAAAAAGTAAGTACACCCCATGTAAAGTTTTGACTTTTTCAACATATTTCAACATACAGCTATTTGATCTTCATTTCAACAATATTGATATATAAAGGTGATATAATATAACAAATATCATGAAACATTTACATTTTGTAGTCCATTGTATAATTTAAATAAACATAAATGCAAATTTCGCATGTGGAAAAAGTTAGTACACCCTTGGCTCCAAAAGGTGGTATTGCCCCCATTGGCAGAAACAACCTGAAGTAGGTGTTTCTTATAACCGTCTACCAGTCTCTGACATCGACTGGGAGAAATTTTTGCCCACTCCTCCATGCAGAATTCTTTCAGCTGTGCGATGTTTGAGGGGTTTCTTGCATGCACAGCTCGTTTCAAATCCCCCAAAAACATCTCGATGGGCTTTAGATCAGGGCTTTGACTTGGCCATTCCAGAACCCTCCATTTCTTTCTTTTCAGCCATTCCTTGTGGATTTACTGGTATGTTTAGGGTCATTGTCATGTTGCAAGGTCCACCTTCGGTTGAGCTTCAACTTTCCGACAGATGGCCTCACATTATCCTCAAGCACCCTCTGGTACAATGAAAAATTCATAGTGGATTCTATGATGGTGAGCTGTCCAGGCCCTGATGCAGCAAAGCTGCCCCAAACCATAATATTTCCACCACCATGCTTTGCAGTTGGTATCAGGTTCTTGTGGTCAAATGCTGTCTTTGGTTTTCGCCAAACATGTCTTCTGGTACTGTGGCCAAATAGCTCTACCTTTGACTCATCTGTCCAGAGCACATTGTTCCAGAAGTGCTGGACTTTGCCGAGGTGTTCATTGGCAAACTTTAGTCTTGCCCTGATGTTCTTTCTGGACAGCAAAGGTTTCCTCCTGGCACACCTCCCATGTAGATCAAATTTGTGCAGCCTCTTTCTAATGGTAGACTCGTGCACTTTGACATCAACAGTGGCAAGAGCTACCAGTAGGTCCCGTGATGACATTCTGGGGTTCTTCGAGACTTCTTTCATCATCTTGCGGTCTGCTCTCGGGCTGAACTTGCTGAGGCGTCCTGGCCTGAACAAGTTGGCAGTTGTTTGGAAACGTCTCCACTTGTAGATGATCTTCCGGACAGTCGAATGATTGATTTGTTTGTTTGGAGATCTTTTTATATCCATTCCCAGACTCGTAGGCATGTATATCCTTTTTTCTGAAGGCCCTAGAGATCTCTTTTGATCTCGGCATGGTGATGCCGCACACTTCAACAACAAAGAGCAAACCAAACTAAATGTCTGAGGTTTAAATAAGACAGGTTACTCCAAGATCCTCTCCAACGATGTTCCAATAATTTGTACCTGAGCTGGTGCACCTGATTCTAATTTTAGGTATTTGAAGTCGTGATAAATGTAGGGGTGTATTTACTTTTTCCACATGCGAAATTTGCATTTATGTTTATTTAAATTATACAAAGGACTACAAAATGTAAATGTTTCATGATATTTGTTATATTATATCACCTTTATCTATCAATATTGTTGAAATGAAGATCAAATAGATGTATGTTGAAATGTGTTGAAAAAGTCAAAACTTTACATGGGGGTGTACTTACTTACTTTTTCACGTGACTGTACGTCCACCAGGCTGAACAGTTTACCTTTTCTATCCACTGATAAGCCGGATCTGGATTCAGACCTGAACCAAAATCAGACAGAAGCAATTAATTTAATGACATTTTAGACAAAATACGTCGTTGGATCCATTTTTGGAAGCACACTGTTGTCTGATTATGACGTCACAACCGTGTACATGGTGACGCGGCTCGCAGGATTCCCGTTGTCCCCCTTCACTCCCTTTGTAATTAGTAGTACTGCAATATGAGTAGTGGAGATCGGGGCTATTTGTTTGCAAGGGAAAATTTGTTACATCAGCGAGATCAGCCCGGAGTGTTTCCGCCGCAGTCACATCAAATACCTCGGAACCACGTGGGGTCATTTGTTACATTCTAAGTCCATATCAAAGTTTTATTTCCTAAATTACCATAATAAATGTGTGTCTTACTGCCAGATCAATGTGGCAATATCATTCAAACATTCCAGAAAAGAACGAGAATGACACAAAAGGTGAAGGGGATGACGATGCTTACCAAGAGCCATAAATTCTAGAACAAACCGGAAATCAATGTCCCATGTGTAGTCCAATTACCGGACCAAGTGAAGACTGCCCCAATGGGAGCCCCTCCTCCCCAGTTCCCGATACAAGTGGAATCCATTCCAATGGAGACAACTCATTCTCCCAAATCCCAGTGCTTGACTCGTCGAGGGATGGACCCAGTTGCACAGCAACGACAATAACATCCACCTCCACCTATGACAATTGCGACTGGTCCTAGAGGATGCCCAGTTGGCGACTTGGAAATGTGCTTTCTCAGGAAAGATAATGGTAGATACTGAGACCCAAAAGCTTGACTGACTGAACTTCTTCAAGAGGATTGTTGAGAAAGTAGATAGCCTGGTATTGACCCGGTATTGGATACGGCATTGCCCGGTATATCCAAGTCAATATTTATTTCAATATTTCCTGCACAACTAATTGGGGAATGTTGCAGAAAAGGAATAACACAGTTTCTGTTATTAGCTTGCATACATATGACCTCAACATACTGTCGTGCCACTCCGGTTAACACCAGAAGGTCGCGGATAGGCCTAAACGGTTTATTCGGAGGCAACAACCAAACACGGATTTTACTATGTCGCACGGGAGGAAGAAGGATAATGGAAGCTGCGCAAAAAGCTTACCTTGTGCGCCGACTGTAGCTTCGATCCTGCAAGGAAATTAATTCAACAAGGCACAGGTTTAACAGGGGATGGAAAATAATACAAGGGTTTATTGCAAAGAAAATCGGGACAGGGAAAAGCACGCGCCGGTAATAAATATCCTAATCGGGACGTCCCCACACACAGATTTCAGAAACGAGACACAGGAATATGAATTCATAAAAAGAAAAACGTCTGTTATGCAATTGTAAAATGTTTTGCGGATGCGGCCTTATCTCGTCTGTCGTCTTGCGTCCCCTAGCTCCGCCGCACACCACGAGGCCCCTCGCTCCAGCACCACAGCAACGTGAAGGCCCGAGCCAACGCCCACTCCATTCGCACACGAGGCCCCAAAGCAGATAAAGCACCGCGCGTCCAACGCAGGCTAGCGGCTCCAAGCGAGGTTGATCTTCACACACGATCGGCCTGCCATGTCCCAGTCAGCTCTCCCGAAGCAAACGTGCAAGAAGCAAGCGAACTCCACTCGGGCTATGACAACTCAACTCGGGCTGCGCAAGACGAAGAAGAGATAAAATGGCATTCGGCGCTCCCTCAAATATCCTTTTCGGTGACGTCAGCCTTGGCGCGCTACCAACCAGCGACTTCCACCGAACCTTCCAGCTTCGGGCCTCTCGCACTCGTTGGCTAGAGGTTCGCGCCCAGCGTGCCGACCAATCACAGGACCGTAGCGTGGTGATAGCTCGTCGGTGCAGCTGGTGATAGCGCATGGCACTCGATGTGGTTAGGCCTGTCGGAGGTGTAATTGGCGGCAACCATCATCAGCGGTGCGCCGGCCTGGTTTCCTTGCCTGTTCGTCTTTCACAGTCATGTCAGGGAAGGGATTTACTTAGTGTTGTAATAAAGATCCGACCTAAGTGTCTAAATGGGTGCAGTGCCAAAAGGGACAAAGGTTTAGCTACCAGGTGTGACACAGAGGGGCACTACCCTTTAAGTCCTACTCTATTTATCACTCGAACATCCTGGTATGCTCACAAGTATACTCTTACCCGACAAAATGCCTAAACACACAGAACTTATTACAGGTCAGATCCCTTACCGCGACAGACGAATACCTACTGACACAGATATATCTGGCTCTACATATTGCTACCCCACCGACATAACAATACGATCTTCACAATACATATTACTCGATCGTTCCCAAGAAAATATCAGGTAGCTGTTTGGGCACCTCTATGGTTGTTGTCAGGCGATGGGTTCAGATGACGGTGGTTCCAGCATTGCGTGGTTCCCAAGTTGGTAGATATCTTGTATGAGCAGGGTTCTGGGCATATACCCGCCAATTAATGGTAACCATTGTTCAGTGTTGCTGTCCGAGACAGTCAGGCTGACCCGGGTTGAGGTTGAAAATTTGCGGTCCGGCATGTTGGTCAAATGGTTTGCTGATATTGGCGTTGTTGAATTTGAAACGTGATGTTGTCCTTCCCAGCATGAGTATTAGGGATGCAAATCAGGATTTTGGTCTTGAGGGTGCGTTGGTTTAGTAGTTTAGAACATGATAGAAGGGATTGGTCGACAGGCGTGGAGCACAGGATCAGATCAGTCAGCATGCTTGGCGTTGACAAGAATGTTCTTAACTGACTGTACTTGACGTTTGATGAGGGGAAGTGAGGGCTCGAGGTAATGTGGTCAAAACCCCAGTTCTCGCCGATGTTGGCAAATGTGATGGATACAAACTACGGCCCATTGTCTGTTACAATACGATCAGATATGCTGTGCTCAGAGAAGATAGACATAATCATCTGGCAGATGGCATGGCTGCTGATCTCTTGACTCGAGGGAATTTGGAGTAGTAGTCATATATGAGCAGGTATTCTGCATTGTCAAAGATGAAGAGATCAGCTTCAACAGTTTGCCATGGTCTGGTTGGCATCTCGTGTTTAACAGTTCCTCTGGATATTAAGATTTCGCATCGTTCTTCAAAGTGCAGCTGAGCACCACAAGCCATAGGGTGGACAATGTTGGTAGGCCTAATATGGCGGAGCCATCAGACTCTGACAAAGAATTCAGCATTGACTATTCTTCGCTGGTATGAGCAGGGTATACGCACAGCATCAACGTGAGGTGTGTTAGATCCCCCATATGTACAGAGGGTCATCTTCTTGGGGATAGTTGTGCAATTCTGGGGAAAGCCATGAGGGTGGAGCTTGTCTGGGAACATTCTTCTGAATATACCGTGTTAAAATGTTTTCCTGGGCAGCTGTGTCTATCTTCGCTCTGAGAATGGCTGGAGTGTTTGGACGATTGTCCAGTTGAATATATATGATGACAAATTTATTTCTCTCTGTGTCTGTATACGAGTCCGTATGGAGGGTCCCTCATTTAGGAATTATAGTTCACCACGCATTCATTTTTTTATTGCCTGCATTATTTTCATTTGTTGCATTTCATTTGTTGTATTGTTGATTTGCCTTGTACGTTTATTAGTTCATGGGTTCGATTTAGCGTCCGTTCATTCAAATAAGACCAAGGGACCTCCGTTTCCCTCACGCGCCAAAAAGAGATAACACCGCCATATTTTGGGGTATACACCTCAGAGTTAAGGCTCGATTGGCCCTCCATCACTGGGGATCTTAATCCCCAGCGACATGACATATATATATATATATATATATATATATATATATATATATATATATATATATATATATATATATATATATATATATATATATATATATATATATATATATATATATATATAATTCCAGTAATCTCTGTGTGTTTGTTTGTTTGTACGTTTGTTTGTTTGTCTGTGACCGCTGTTTCTCGACAACCACGGGTCCGATATACTTGAAACTTGCCAGGTATATTGCTGGGGACCCGAGGATGTGCCTTTTCAAGGTTTCATATTAATCGGACAATTACTTACCGAGCTATGTCCAAAAAACGATTCAACCAATCAGAGAGCAGCGAGCTATCGCGTGTGCCGAACGTGGCGAACACACTCTGCCTCGGATGGCACATTTGAGAGCGTATTCATTTATTTCCCGTCGGCAAACTATGTTGGCGCTATGTTGGCGTTAAACGATGTTTTAAAACTAATTAAAACCCCGGGGGGATTGTCACTGTACTCGCAAGCCGTTCGCCGTTCGCTTTGGCGTTGCGAATGGACCAAAACATTTCATGGACCAAACCATTTCATGTAAAGCGTTCGCCGTTCGCTTTGGCGTTGCGAATGGACCAAAGCATTTCATGGACCAAACCATTTCATGTAAATAGAGGGGGGGATATAATTTTAGATATAGATATAGTACGGGCATGCCCTAGTATCTATAATTCCAGTAATCTCTGTATGTCTGTGACCGCTGTTTCTCGACAACCACGGGTCCGATATACTTTAAACTTGCCAGGTATATTGCTGGGGACCCGAGGATGTGCCTTTTCAAGGTTTCATATTAATCGGAGAAGTAGTTACCGAGCTATGTCCAAAAAACGATTCAACCAATCAGAGAGCAGCGAGCTATCACGTGTGCCGAACGTGGCGAACAGACTCTGCCTCGGACAGCACATTTGAGAGCGTATTCATTTATTTCACGTTGGCAAACTATGTTGCCGTTAAACTATGTTTTAAAACTAATTAAAACTAATTTGCGATTCATTCGCTTTCCTGCGCGTTTGTGCACGCGATGGCGATTTCTTTACCAAACTCCGCAAGCCGTTCGCTTTGGACCAAACCATTTCATGTAAATAGAGGGGGGGGGGATTGTCACCGTACTCGCAAGCCGTTCGCTTTGGACCAAACCATTTCATGTAAATAGAGGGGGGGGGGATTGTCACCGTACTCGCAAGCCGTTCGCTTTGGACCAAACCATTTCATGTAAATAGAGGGGGGGGGGGGGTTGTCACCGTACTCGCAAGCCGTTCGCTTTGGCTTTGCGAATGGACCAAACCATTTCATGTAAATAGAGGGGGGGGGGGGGATATAATTTTAGATATATATATAGTACGGGCATGCCCTAGTATATATAAATATAAAAACCACCTTTAGAGGCCATTTCTCCCCGCAAGGCGGGGGTTGGCCTTTTTCGGGAACCGTGGTTGTTGTTGTTTTTCGGTCCCCTTTTTGAAGCAATGTTTTACGGCCGGATGCCCTTCCTGACGCCAACCCTTTTTGCTGCCTTTAACGACAAACAGGGAATTACCAGTGAACTGGTACTCAATTTGCCGACCTCGGAAGGATGACAGGCTGAGTCAACCCCCCTGGCGTTAATTCAGCAATCGGCCGGGATTCGAACCCAGGATCCATTGGATCCTAAGCCGGCACCCTAGCCGCTAGCCCAACACCAGGGTTCGAGTCCTACATAAAGTCCTACATAAAGTCCTACATTCGAGTCCTACAGTTCGAGTCCTATATAAAGGTATATATATATATATATATATTCGTTAGATTAAATAAGACGCGGACGTAGCTTCAGGACGTCGATCTTTAATTGTCGACAAGCTTTCGACCAACAAAGGTCTTCTTCTGAGTCTACAAAAACAGCAGGCATGTATATCAGTCAAGTATGTATGGTGATATGTGTGTGAGATGTGTGATGTGTGTAGAAAATGCATACAGAAGGAAGAGCCACGCCAAAGTTCACTCACCAGCCCCAAGTTCAACGGAAGTGACCGTTTGCGTTACAGTTAGGGTGCATGTGCATCTACAAATATAGAGATATACATACATAAACACATAAGCATATATTCATATCCCATTTATATTCATATAATATATTTATATATTTATATAAATGACATATAAAGGTAGAATGAATGAATGAATGAATGATGAATGAATGAATGAATGAATGGGTTACGGTTAACAATTTGATTGGGTTGATGTGGGAACATGCTTTAGTCATCAAAATTTATGACATGAGGGACTTTTGTCCGAAGTTTGTGTATCCAAAAGGACTCACGTTTCAGAATCGTGGTGTGTGATCGATTTGTGATTGATTCAATGGCAGAGATCTGAATGTCATTTATAGAGTGATCCGGTTGATTAAAGTGTATCGTGTAAGGTAGAGATTTGCCCTGACTGGTGTGGAAGTTATTGATTTCTGACCGGGTGTTATTAAATCGTGTGTAGAGTGTATTTTCAGTTTTTCCAACATATTGTTTGGTGCACTTTTGGCAAGTGATTAGGTATATGACCCATGTAGATTTGCAGTTCATATAGGAGGTGATGGGGAATTTTTGTCCAGTGCTCGAACTACAGAATTTGTTTCCTTCTAGTAAATGCTTGTGAATAATGCATTTGTTTGCTGTGCATTTATAGAAGCCAGGGATCCTAGTTTCTTTGTTGTGGGGCTGTGGGTGCTTTGCTTTTACCAAGAGGTCCCTGAGTGTCCGACCACGTCGAAATGTTGCTTGTGAATGCAGTCATTTGTGAATGCAGTCAAAATGAAAACCCGACCACGTCTTTTGTAGACTCAGAAGAAGACCTTTGTTGGTCGAAAGCTTGTCAACAATTAAAGATCGACGTCCTGAAGCTACGTCCGCGTCTTATTTAATCTAACGATTATTTATTCAATACAAATGAGACGCCCTGCTCGTACTTTGGAGTTTCTACTATTTCTTACAGTTATATATATATATATATATATATATATATATATATATATATATATATATATATATATATATATTATATGAAGAGTTTCGTCACAAAACTCGTTAAACACCAAAATTGAGTAACCCCTCCATACACACGGCAAACAGTCATTTACATATGCATATTTTACTATTTATTTTCAAAAAGCGATATAATACATAAAATTTAACGGTGCAAAATGTATTTTTTCACAAAACTCGTTAAGCACCAAGCCAGTTTTTTTGCAAAATGCGATATGTTCACATTCTACATGCAGCCTATCAGAAAAGACCTCTTATCTGACCTGAGTCTGCGCACAAGTGTTCAGCGACACTTCCTGTTTGAAAGTCTTTGTTGAAAAAGTGTTATTTGGTGGAGCGTAAATTCGAGAAAATGAACGATTTTGACGGATTTGAAGAAGCAGTTTTGCTCTCACCAAAAGAGAGAAAGCGAGGGAGATGTAAAGACAACCATGAGCAGGAAAAACGAAAGAAAATCCGTCATTCCGGAGCTGGGAAAGTGCCCGAAATCGGGTGTCAACACTTGCGGCCAAATGGTGCGGGTAAAACCACCCCCAAAAATCGAGCTTGTCAGGCCTATCTTTTGACGGATATTGATCTTACACTCAACCATGAAAAAATGTATGAGAAAAGCGTGAAAATTTCGCAGGATCAGCACATCCTTACTTTGATGGACATCACTGCACCAAAAAGGAAACGAAAGCGAGCAGAGAGTGAGAATGCGAGAGATCGGAATGTATCTGTAAAGTATTGTTGCGGATATGAGGATTGTGTTTTTTTTTATTGTGTGCTTTATTATTATTATTGTTTATGCTGCGCCTCCTGCCTCCGGAGTTGTGTAAAGGTAAAAAGGGCGTCTCGGTAATTAGTCCATAAAGCATCCACGTCAGCCAATAATAGAATACCCCTGTTCGATAGCTTATATCTTATTATGTGTCTTAGGGTAAGGCTGTGTCTCCCATTAACTTAAATACTCCATTGTACCAAGTGAAATAAGAATAGGTCCCCTTTCATTTCATTTCGATGGCCAACTGCATTTTGGGCGGTTTTCTCTTCAACCACCATTGGCCACGAGGCAGGGTTGGGGAAGAAAGGCGGGTCCCCACCTCGTCAGAGAGGGGAGGAGTGAGCCAGCCCCACTCGACCAACCATGAACAAGGGGTTTGGCTTGAGAGGGCGGAGAGAGAACGTTTGGGGGAGGTTCGCAAAGGTTGAGGGGCGGGGCCTATATAACCCGCGGCGGGGCGTTCCCCAAGGAGAGAGATAAGTCCAGCAGTTGAGTCCAAGAGAGGAGCTTTGAAAGAGTTGAGACAAGGAGGGAGGAGACAAGAGCTGGGTCGTCAGAGCTGAGCTGCGTGCTTGAGCCACCGAAACTGCATCTACAGCAGCTTGAGCCACCGAAACTGCATCTACAGCAACTTGAGCCACCGAAACTGCATCTACAGCGGCTTGAGCCACCGAAACTGCATCTACAGCGGCTCGAGCCGCCGAAACTGCAGCCACAGCAGCGTGGGGCCTGGACGGCAGTTTGGAGCAGGGCCGCGAAGGAACGGCGGCTGCCCAACGAGCCGATCGTGCTGCAGGACCAGTTGGACCTCCCTATCCCGCCAGCCATCGACCTGCCATCCCTATCATCATTCCCCGTGTAAGTGTGTTCGTAGTCTGTCTTTTGTCTTGTCCCTGGGAATAAGTTAAGCCTGTTAGGTAAGCTAGTAATTTTCACTGTGTCACCTGCGTCTCATGTCCCCTGTAAATAAACGTGACTGCTTTCTTTTTGCTTATATGTGTGAATAATAATAAACCCAGTTACTCTTCTGTACGTCTTCTTCCTCTTTGCATTCGGTCGCTTTAGAGTTTTCCAGATTGAGCAGCTGCGGCGCGATACGACCAAAGTTTGGGGTAAATCGGGTTTTAGTCGGGGAATAACTGTTCGGTCGCGGAGCCTCCGCTCGGCAAATATAACATCTAATCCGCGGTCCGTAACAGTATTATCTGCTGACAGAAAACCACCCTGCGAAGGTCCCTGTTTGCAAACCCACATTCACCAAAGTTCTTGGTGAGTACAATAAATCTAAATTCATTTATTGTCTTGTTATCACTGATTCACTCTGGTTATGTACAGGAATGTTTGGTTCCTTGGTTCCCTGTTCTGTAGTTTCCACAATCGATTGTGTGTTGTCCTCGGCTTTGTGACCATGTCCTCATTGCGGTCTGTTGTATTTGTCAGGCATCAGCAAGGATCGTGTATCGAGCGTGGCTCGTTACTACGCTGAGAATGCTGCAGCTCCCACTGAACGGCGAGGTGGCACTCGTAATGCCACTCAAAAAGAAGAAAAGAGAGAGGCAGTGAAGGAGCACATTCAGTCGTTCACATGCAGAGCCAGCCATTATGGCCGCCGTGGTGCCCCAGGTCGGAAGTATCTTCCATCTGACTTGTCGGTGAAGAAGATGTACGAACTTTTCACCAACCAAGATCACCAAGACACCAGCTACTCACTATATTATTCCGTTTTCACACACCAATTTAACCTTGGATTTGGCCACCCCGTCACAGACGCTTGCTCCACGTGCATGCAATTCAAACTGAAGTTGCGGGACCCAGACATGACGGACGAGGAGAGGAAAACGGAAGCAGCAATGCTCATTCTCCACCGCAGACGAGCCAGAGCCTTTTATGATATGCTGGGGATGCAAGTGGACAACTCCGTGACTGTATGCTTCGACATGATGCAGAATCTTGTGTTGCCGAAAACTGCCGTTGGGCAGGCATATTATTCCCGGCAGTTGTACCTCTACCTCTTTTGCGCAGTTGTTCACCATGGAACCAACAGCGAGCAGACAAAAAATGATGTCCATCTGTATGTCTGGCTGGAGAATCAAAATAAGGACAGTAATATGATTGCTTCGGCACTTCATGACTGTTTTCAAAGCAAATTGAATGGCAGTATTCGCCAAGCTGGGTCACTGCACCTGTTCAGTGACTCGTGTTATGGGCAAAACAAGAACGTTAATGTAGTATCAATGCTCATGTCTCTGATGGGGAACGTGTACTCCACATGCAGATTTGGGAGGACGTTTTGTCGCAGAGGACATAGTTTCCTCCCTGCTGACAGAGTGTTTGGGCGCATCGAAAAGCAGATAAGGAGGACAGAGACCATATTGCTGCCCGAAGAGTATCACTCGATCCTCCGCCAACATGGAAATGTGTATGTTTATGGCAAGGACTGGGAAGCATTCGATTTTAAAACTGAAACTAAGGGCTTTGTGAAAAGTCAAAAATCGTTCAACATCAGTGACGCGAGAATGCTTGAAATGAACAGCGAGAAGATCGGATTCAAGAATGCCTACACTCCTGCCTATTGCTACCACAGCTTACTGAAGCGAGGAAAACATTGGGCGCAATACAGTCCCAAACGTCTTGGCATGGTGAGCACTATGCAGGAGGCAAAGAAGCGAGATGTTGTGAATCTACTGAGAGACATTGGTGCACCGCAGAAGGTGAAAGATTATTATGATGAAGTTTTGTCTGTAGCCACAGAGTCAACCTCTGGTGCAATCAGTGGCAATGAGTAACATTGTAACACTCCTCTCACATCACATTCTCGGTGTGCACAACTGTTTATTTGTGAAAAATAAAATTGGTGATGGTTTGAATTCATTGGTTCATTATTATCAATATCTCGCCTGTCTCTGCAGTGGACATATGGCGTTTTGTGAAGAAACTGAAATAACTTAATCAAACTAATCTTTATTTTTAAATGTATGATTTCAGTTACATTTGGCATAACTTTTTGTTACTATTCAACAGACATTTTAGTTTGAAATAACTTTCACCAACCTATACAGATTGATAAGAACAGCAAATTTCGTTTTACTCAAAGGTCTGTCCATGGCACATATAGGGTTTTGTGACGAAACTCTTCATATATATATATATATATATATATATATATATATATATATATATATATATATATATATATAAATAATTTTAGAAACAGGAATCAAATTCCTGCGGGGGGGTAAGTGTGAAAAAATTCTGACAATGCGGGGCTCGAACCAGGAACCTCCATTGATTACGCGTCAACAGTCCACTGCGCTATTGAGCCAGCCGCAATCTCCTCAGAACTTTTCCACAATTAACACAGCGAGCTTTATAATGGCCGATGTCTTACATGCCTGCTATAGGCTATGAGCCGAGGGGTCGACCATGCTCAATCAGAGGGAGGATGGCTAACAGTTATTTTTGGCAAGGCCAAGGTCCCTAGTGCTGAAAAAAATGTGATAGCAGTGTGAAACTCTTAGCCGTATCTGTGTTATCATCACATTTGTCAGATCACCCATTTATCGCTTTTCGGGTCATTTTTCCCGCTTAAGATTTAAGGGGTGGGGTTAGTTTTTTGGCTCTCAAATAATATCACGTGTATATATCAGCTCGTGTGGTATATCAGGTAAAAGGTTATTGAATTACCTTTCAAATGAAGTATAGAAAGTGCACGCCGCACGCGCAGCCCCTCCAAATATTGCCAAGGATCTGGAGAAAGCATGGGAAGTCGGACACAAGTGCTACACAAACTTCAAGATTGAGCGACTTGAGAGCAACCCACCAATCAAGAAATTCCACGACCCTTTGCAACTGAACAAGCTGAAGAGTTTCAGCAACCTCACTAAGAAGAAGGAATGCAGAAGCAATGGCAGGGCAGTAATTCTTCAAGCAGACAGAGCTCTATTTGGTAGAATTATCGTGATGGCACAGGGCCGAGATCTTCACATGGCAGAGGTGCTATCTCATCCTCTAGGTCCCTTGCCATGGGCCCTGGCGACACCCGAAGGCCTTCTACGGAAAACCAACAAAGCTGCCCTAGCCACGGCCTTGCAAAGGACTGTGACCCCGGCTGAAAGGATACCCGACAATTCGGCAACAATTATTGACGGGATGCTCCTTATACAGAAGGTGGCAGGTGATCAAACTACATTTGCCGAAGTGGCCATGATTGTCCTATCCATGGCCCTGAAGGATGGATGCAGTAGCCAGAGGATCGATGTCGTCTTTGACACATACAAGGAGACTTCCATCAAAAACAGCGAACGGTTAACCAGGGGGGAAGAACTTGGACTTGAGCTGAAAAACATCAAGGCATCTCAAATTGTAAGGCAATGGCGCAAGTTTCTCAGCTATGTTGGGAACAAGTCAAGTCTTATCATGTTCCTGGTCGAAGAGTGGAAGAAACCAGAGTACATCAGACGCCTACAGGGAAAGGTTCTCTTTGTAACATGCGATGACAAGTGTTATCAGATCACATCTGATGCTAGCCAAGAAGTAGTGGCCCTGGAAAGCACACACGAGGAAGCAGATGGTCGTCTGTTCTTGCATGTTGCCCATGCTGCCGCACATGGATACCAGTCTGTGCTTATTAGCTCAGATGACACCGACGTACTTGTCATTGGCTTGGCATTTCATACCAAGATTCATGCCAAGTTGTTTCAGAAATGTGGCACCAAAGCAAGGGCTAAAATCCTAGACATAGGGAAAATAGGAAAGTCAGTCGGCACAAATGTATGTCAGGCCCTAATTGGAATGCATGCCTATACCAGATGCGACACAGTCAGCACGTTCGCTGGACGAGGAAAACTGACTGCACTAAAACTCATCAGAACCAACAAAGATGTGCAGGATGCATGTACACAGCTGGGAGAGGACTGGGACGTCAGTGAGGAACTGATGGATAAATTGGAGAACTTCACTTGTCTCATGTACGCACCGAAGTCGGGGACAGTGAAGGTGAATGACTTGAGATATCACCTGTTCTGTGCCAAGAGGGGAGAGATCGACAGTCACCAGCTACCTCCGTGCAAAGACTGCTTAACCAAACATGCACAGCAAGCCAACTATCAAGCCGCTATTTGGAAGAGGAGTCTCAAGATGGATCCAGCAGTACCGAGTCCAATCGGGAAAGGATGGCACTGGGATACCCAGGATGGTCGCGTGCAGCTGGCAGTCGACTGGATGCAAGGACAGCCCGCACCACAGGCGGTTCTGGATTTACTGGCATGCACCTGTTCGAAAAGATGCACACTACCCATGTGTGTCTGCATGGCCAGTGGTTTGAAGTGCACAGACATGTGCAAACTCACCACATGTGACAACCAGAGAGTGTATGGTGAGAGTGATGACAGTTCGGCAGAAGACGATGAAGAAGACGACGACGATGACGAGGATAACTTCTGAATTGTAGAACTGTATGGAGAAAGATCATGTTCATATGTGTAACAAATATGGTGTACGCTGAATTGATAACTCGTGTACTTTATGGTATGATGTCTATAAATATATGTTGCTTAAATAGAAAGTACATTGTTTTCCTTTGGTTTACTTTATGTATAGCTGGTAATATAAGAGAACCATACAACACTACAAGACTAAAAACGTTTGCATGAATATGATGTAAATTATCTCGCCAAGTTAGGGTACATCAGGATACATACATATACATGGAGTAGGTTAATCATCACATGCATCATACGTCTGTGGTATATTCAAGAACACCACATACAGTTTGGTCATAATGCCTTCATATTTTTAGAATTAGACATTTCTGACACCAATTTCAGTACTTTTTGGCCTATATATGGCTGACATCCCAATATTATATATACTATTTTTAGACCAATAATGGTATACAAACTATATACATGCTGTCGGTCAAAAATCGTAAAATGGAAATCAATATATCATAAGAGGCGGGGGAGAAGATATACATTTATGGATTTTAGGTCATGGTTACAGCAACTACTGTATATTGGATTTTCTCATCTTTATCAAGGTGTATGAGATTTAAGGCCCAAATTTGACTTTAATCATACTGTGTGTTTCTCAAATTCAAAAATTCATTTAATATCCGCCAAACTGAATTTTTGCCTAATTTTGTTTTCATTGGGGATTTTGTGATAAATTTTTGAGGGTTGGCGGAAATAATTATGTTTTAATGATCATAAAGAGGTTACTATATATCACACAGGCACTTTCTATACATCATGTGAAAGATAATTCAATTATCTTTCACCTGGTATACAACACTAACTGATACATATAGGAGATATTATTTGAAAGCCCAAAAATGAACCCTACCCCCCTAAATCTTAGGCGGAAAAATTACCGAAAGCGTTATTGGGGTGGTCTGACAAATGTGATGATAACACAGATACGGCTAAGAGTTTCACACTGCTATCACATTTTTTTCAGCACTAGGGTCCCTGGCCTTGCCAAAAATAACTGTTAGCCATCCTCCCTCTGATTGAGCATAATGTCGAAAATTTGAGGGTCTGGCTCATAGCCTACTAGGCAGACCCCGAATGTTAGCGTAAGTATATGCATGCGTATGTGTGTGTGAATAAGTAGAAATGCATTGAAGATCATTGAAATGGATCTTAATCCCCAGCGACATGACATTATATATATATATA